>NW_026943826.1:6787662-7387662 GCF_035594765.1 Anolis carolinensis
ATGGATGGATACATAGATAGATGGAAGGATGGATGGATAGATTGATTGATAGGTAGATACATGGATAGATATATGGATGGATACATAGATAGATGGATGGATGGATGGATGGATGGATGGATGGATGGATAGATTGATAGGTAGATACATGGATAGATATATGGATGGATACATAGATAGATGGATGGATGGATAGATTGATAGGTAGATACATGGATAGATATATGGATGGATACATAGATAGATGGATGGATGGATGGATGGATAGATTGATAGGTAGATACATGGATAGATACATGGATGGATACATAGATGGATGGATGGATGGATGGATTGATAGGTAGATACATGGATAGATACATGGATGGATACATAGATGGATGAATGGATGGATGGATGGATAGATTGATTGATAGGTAGATACATGGATAGGTATCTACCTATCCATGTATCTGGGGGCCGGGCTGTGGCGCAGCTGTTGAGCAGCTGCCTTAAATCACTCTGACCATGAGGTCATGAGTTCGAGGCCAGCCCGTGGCGGGGTGAGCACCCGTCAATTAAAAATAAAAAATAGCCCCTGCTCGTTGCTGACCTAGCAACCCGAAAGATAGTCGCATCTATCAAGTAGGAGATGAGGTACCACTTATAAAAGTGGGGAGGCAAGATTAACTAATTTACGACCTGGAATGAGGAAGTGCCGTCAGAGTGGATGATGAAGCAGCTGCTCCCCCCTGTGGCCAGAATCGAACATCCCCGCAGGAGAAGGTTAACTTGCCTCTGCGTGTGTCTCTCAGTCTCTGTTTGATGTGTTTATGGGCATTGAATGTTTGCCCTATGTGTGTTATAATGTGATCCGCCCTGAGTCCCCTTCGGGGTGAGAAGGGCGGAATATAAATACTGTAAATAAATAAATAAATAAATAAATAGGTAGATACATGGATAGATACATGAATGGATACATAGATGGATGGATGGATAGATAGATAGATAGACAGATGGACGGATGGATGGATGGACGGACGGACAGACAGACGGATTGATGGATGGATGGATGGATGGATGGATGGATAGATTGATTGATAGGTAGATACATGGATAGGTAGATACATGGATAGATACATGGATGGATACATAGATGGATGGATGGATGGATGGATGGATGGATGGATGGATGGATGGACGGACAGACAGACGGATTGATGGATGGATGGATGGATGGATGGATGGATGGATGGATGGATAAACAGACAGACAGATGGATAGAGTGATAGATGGATGGATGGATGGACAGACAGACAGACAGATGGATAGATGGATGGATGGATGGATGGATGGACAGACGGACAGATAGACGGATTGATGGATGGATGGATGGATGGATGGATGGATGGATAGACAGATGTACGGACAGACAGACAGACAGATAGATAGATGGGTAGACAGACAGACAGATGGATAGATTGATAGATGGATGGATGGATGGATGGATGGATAGATTGATTGATAGGTAGATACATGGATAGGTAGATACATGGATAGATACATGGATGGATACATAGATGGATGGATGGATGCATAGATGGATGGATGGATGGATGGATGGATGGATGGATGGATGGATGGATGGATGCATAGATGGATGGATGGATGGATGGATGGATGGATGGATGGATGGATGGATGGACGGACGGACAGACAGACGGATTGATGGATGGATGGATGGATAAACAGACAGACAGATGGATAGAGTGATAGATGGATGGATGGATGGACAGACAGACAGATGGATAGATTGATGGATGGATGGATGGATGGATGGACAGACGGACAGATAGACGGATTGATGGATGGATGGATGGATGGATGGATAGACAGATGTACGGACAGACAGACAGATAGATAGATGGGTAGACAGACAGACAGATGGATAGATTGATAGATGGATGGATGGATGGATGGATGGATAGAGAGATAGATAGATAGATAGATAGATAGATAGATAGATAGATAGATAGATAGATAGATAGATGCTGAAATGGGAGCTGTGCTGAAGTGGCCTCTTCTGATACAATCCCAAAAACAAAGCATAGTTTTGGGTTGCTGTGTGTTTTCCAGGCGGTATGGCCCTGTTCCAGAAGCATTCTCTCCTGACAGCATTGATAAATATTGCCCATTTGAAGGATTATAACAGTTCCAGAACCCTGTTTTAGAGGGTAAACCAGCAAGGCAGAAAGGCTTTACGTAAAAGTGGTGTCAAACGGCATTAATTCCGCTGTGCAGCTGCACCCACGGAGTACGTTCTGTGCCCCAGTTGCAACTCTAATTCAATGCAAATGCATGTAATGCAAATATTCCCCGGTAATTGGTTCTACCCTGGAGCCATGGCTTTTGCAGCACTTTCTTGAGCCATTATTTTGTTTGGCAGCCTTGTTGGTGGATCATTTCGCGGGCTGAGGTCTTTGAGGAACCACAGATTTGGGTCCTGAAGAGGTTTGTGGACTGCCTGTTCCGTTTCTGTTCTAAACGTTGTGACGCCAAGTCTCAAATTCTTGATCTGCAATCCTAAAAAGTGTATACTGCATACATTGCACCATGGCCAGAATCACTGTGTTGCTGTGAGTTTTCCAGGCTGTCTGGACATGTTCCAGAAGCATTCTCTCCTGACGTTTTGCCCACATCTATGGCAGGCATCCTCAGAGGTTGTGAGGTCTGTTGGAAAAAAGGCAAATGAATATATTGCACAAGATTCATCTAGCCTACAATGATACACTTTAATATATTGGGTTTATGGTTCCCGTCCCCTTGATCAGGTTGTGTACGTGTTATTTATTGCTATATAATTGTATTTTTTTCCTTGCTTAATAATGTGTTATTATGTTGTTATGTAATGTATGTGTTGTTTCTATGATTGGAAACCGGCCTGAGTCCCATCCGGGAGATAGGGTGGTATATAAATAAAGTTGTTGTTTTTATTATTATTATTATTATTATTATTATTATTATTATTATTATTATTATTATTAAAGTGCAGTTTATATCCCTGTGGAATAATGTCTGTTGGAGATAAGTGTGAATGTTGCCGTTGACCTTGATTAGCACTGAATAGCCTTGCAGTTTCAAAGCCTGGCTTCTTCCTGCCTACCTTTGTTGGGAGGTGCTAACTGGCGCTGATTGTTTCCTGTCTTGAATTCCCTGTTTTCTGGGCGTTGCTCTTTGGCCACCTTGATTAGCACTGAATAGCCTTGCAGCTTCAAAGCCTGGCTTCTTCCTGCCTTGAGGGAATCCTTTGTTGGGAGGTGCTAACTGGCCCTGATTGTTTCCTGTCTTGAATTCCCTGTTTTCTGAGTGTTGCTCTTTGGCCACCTTGATTAGCACTGAATAGCCTTGCAGTTTCAAAGCCTGGCTTCTTCCTGCCTGCCTTTGTTGGGAGGTGTTAGCTGGCCCTGATTGTTTCATGCCTGTCCTCTGAGTGTCATTCTTTATATACTGCCCCGATTCTAGAGTTGAATATGGGTTGTCAGATTTTATTCATTTTATTGAAATCGTCCCAAATCCCTGTGGATTTCAATGGCTTCTCTGTGTCATGTGACATGGTGGACTCAACCTGGACGCAGCATAGTATTTGAGGACACAGAAATGCTGGACCACTTCAGAAATGCTGAACCACGTCATATTATAGGGAGAAGTGATTGAAATCCACAAGCATACAAATGTGAGTAGATCAATAGGAAGGTAACATTATTATTATAATTATATTACTAGCATAGTACAATACTGACAATAAATTACTATATTGTACTACTAGCTGTGCCCTGCCACATGTTGCTGTAGCCCATTGGAATTGCACTGAATAGCTCTGGTTTTTGGGTTTTTTTAGGCCCTGTGGAGGTTCGTGACGTGATATTTTGTGGTTTCAACCTCGAGGCATGGATGATGGATTGTGTTGTGAAATTTCGAGGTTGGGGGGTGTTTAGTTTTGTTGTTTTGCTCGGTGCCAGGATTCCATCACTCTTTTATATATATAGATATCAATGGGGCCCCTGGTGGCACAGTGTGTAAAAGCGCTGAGCTGCTGAACTTGCGGACCGAAAGGTCGCAGGTTAAAATCCCAGGAGCGGAATGAGCACCTGCTGTTAGCCCCAGCTCCTGCCAACCTAGCAGTTCGAAAACATGGCAATGTGAGTAGATCAATAGGTACCACTCCGGCGGGAAGGTAACGGAACTCCATGCAGTCATGCCAGTGCCACATGACCTTGGAGGTGTCTGTGGACAATGCCGGCTCTTCGGCTTAGAAATGGAGATGAGCATCAACATGATTAGAATTAATGTCAGAAATCCTTACAAGGATGCATCCAAGTCCACTTATGGTGGCCCCATGGATTTCATATCGAGTGTAGGTTTGAATATAGAATTGGAAAGTCGGAGGAGACCCCAAGCGCCATCCAATCCAACCCCCTGCCGTGTGGGAAAATGAACAAATAGCGACGCTTTTTTGCTGTATCGAGGCCTGCAATTTATCTGCAGCGAACCGATGCAAACACACTTTCCTCAGCCCATCTTTTACGCTTCTGGCTTCTTCAGCCAAGGAGAAACCAAGTGGAAACTGCCGATCCCGATGCCCGCAGAGCCATGTGATTTCCAGGCCAGGAGGACAAAAATAGCAGGGAGGCATCTGCCCAAGAGAAACTTCTCCATTATTCCCTTTTGTATGTTGAGAAAGAGGCCGATATTCCTCCTGGACAGCTCTCGTGTTTGAAAAACATCTCAAATGGTCCGGTTCTGATCGCCACTGGTCAAATAATAATAATCAAAACAGGCAATGCGTAAGGGGATGATTCACTTCTGGGTATTTCAAAGACCAACCCAAGAATATGTCAAGTGCTTGGACTGTGTTGTTGAGGCAAAGATATAAAAAGTAGATACTTATAGTTGAGCATTCAGCTCACAGCAAGCAGAGCATGAAGTGCCACGTGGCTGTAAAGAATTTAGAGCTTAGGAGGCAAAGATATAAAAAACTAGATACTTATAGTTGCGCATTCAGCTCACAGCAAGCAGAGCGTGAAGTGCCATGTGGCTGTAAAGAATTTAGAGCTTAGGAGCCAAAGATATAAAAACTAGATACTTATAGTTGAGCATTCAGCTCACAGCAAGCAGAGCGTGAAGTGCCATGTGGCTGTAAAGAATTTAGAGCTTAGGAGGCAAAGATACAAAAACGAGATATAGTTGAGCATTCAGCTCACAGCAAGCAGAGCGTGAAGTGCCATGTGGCTGTCAAGACTTTAGAGCTTAGGAGGCAGAGATACAAAAATGGGATACTTATAGTTGAGCATTCAGCTCACAGCAAGCAGAGTGTGAAGTGCCATGTGGCTGTAAAGAATTTAGAGCTTAGGAGGCAAAGATATATAAACTAGATACTTATAGTTGAGCATTCAGCTCACAGCAAGCAGAGTGTGAAGTGCCATGTAGCTGTCAAGAATTTAGAGCTTAGGAGGCAAAGATATAAAAACTAGATACTTGTAGTTGAGCATTGAGCTCACAGCAAGCAGAGCGTGAAGTGCCATGTGGCTGTAAAGAATTTAGAGCTTAGGAGGCAAAGATACAAAAACGAGATACTTATAGTTGAGCATTCAGCTCACAGCAAGCAGAGCGTGAAGTGCCATGTGACTGTCAAGAATTTAGAGCTTAGGAGCCAAAGATACAAAAATGGGATTCTTATAGTTGAGCATTCAGCTCACAGCAAGCAGAGCGTGAAGTGCCATGTGGCTGTAAAGAATTTAGAGCTTAGGAGGCAAAGATATATAAACTAGATACTTATAGTTGAGCATTCAGCTCACAGCAAGCAGAGTGTGAAGTGCCATGTGGCTGTCAAGAATTTAGAGCTTAGGAGGCAGAGATACAAAAATGGGATACTTGTAGTTGAGCATTCAGCTCACAGCAAGCAGAGTGTGAAGTGCCATGTGGCTGTCAAGAATTTAGAGCTTAGGAGGCAGAGATACAAAAATGGGATACTTATAGTTGAGCATTCAGCTCACAGCAAGCAGAGCATGAAGTGCCATGTGGCTGTCAAGAATTCCGAGGCAAAAATGCAGAGTTGTATGTGTTGTTGAAGGCTTTCATGGCCAGAATCACTGGGTTGTGAGTTTTCCGGGCTGTCATAGATGCGGGCAAAACGTCAGGAGAGAATGCTTCTGGAACATGGCAATACAGCCTTGAAAACTCACAGTGATTCCGACCATGACAACAAAATGATATTTTTTTTTCTTTGGATCCTCTTCTGGTGTCCTCCAAATACTTTTGTCCCTCTCTCTGAGCATCTCAGCAGCGTCTGGAAGTGATGCAAAGACGTGCCGTAACCTGACAACCTTTGGAGACAAGGTTGGGAAAGGAAACGGTGTTCTTTAAAGCACGTGGCTCCATTCCTTGGCAGATGTTGACTAAGGAGCATGCCGTGATTGGAGCGCCTGATTCATGTTCACGAGAGATTTGACGTTGTCCTCTCCTCTCCCAGGGCTGTTGTTGCGTCCGCTGCTTCTCAGGTAGAGTTGTGCTGTCAGGAGGGCGGACAGACCGACTTCACCCTTTCCTTTGAGGATCCGGTTCATTTGGGCTCCTAAACTCTGCCTTTTCCTCTGGGGATCTAGTCCATTTGGGTTCATTTGGATTCTCAACCTCTCCTCTTTTCTCTTGGGATCTGTCCCATTTGGGCTACAAAGTCCTGCCTTTTTCTTTTGGGATCAGGCCCATTTTGGGTTCCCAAGGACAAGGACCAATGTCAGCAGCACCTTAGATGTTTCAGATGGGGAAGGTGTTCTCCTGCACAAGGTACAATGGACTCTTTGCTTGTTTTGCAATAATATTTATTGGAAATTCCTTCTCTTTTTCGGCTATGGATGCAAGCCAATAATAATAGTGGTAGTAATAATAATAATAATAATAATAATAATAATAATAATAATAATCCAGCATATATATCTAGTTGCTGTGTCATACTGTGTCAACAACAACAATAATAATCCAGCATATATATCTGATTTCTGTGTCATACTCTGTCTTTGTGTCAGTAGTAATAATAATAATCCAGCATATATATCTCATTTCTGTGTCATACTCTGTCTTTGTGTCAGTAGTAATAATAATAATAATCCAGCATATATATCTGATTTCTGTGTCATACTCTGTCTTTGTGTCAGTAGTAATAATAATAATAATAATCCAGCATATATATCTGATTTCTGTATCATACTCTGTCTTTGTGTCAGTAGTAATAATAATAATAATAATCCAGCATATATATCTCATTTCTGTATCATACTCTGTCTTTGTGTCAGTAGTAATAATAATAATAATCCAGCATATATATCTCATTTCTGTGTCATACTCTGTCTTTGTGTCAGTAGTAATAATAATAATAATAATCCAGCATATATATCTCATTTCTGTGTCATACTCTGTCTTTGTGTCAGTAGTAATAATAATAATAATAATCCAGCATATATATCTCATTTCTGTGTCATACTCTGTCTTTGTGTCAGTAGTAATAATAATAATAATCCAGCATATATATCTCATTTCTGTATCATACTCTGTCTTTGTGTCAGTAGTAATAATAATAATAATCCAGCATATATATCTCATTTCTCTATCATACTCTGTCTTTGTGTCAGTAGTAATAATAATAATAATCCAGCATATATATCTCATTTCTGTGTCATACTCTGTCTTTGTGTCAGTAGTAATAATAATAATAATCCAGCATATATATCTCATTTCTGTATCATACTCTGTCTTTGTGTCAGTAATAATAATAATAATAATAATCCAGCACATATATCTCATTTCTGTGTCATACTCTGTCTTTGTGTCAGTAATAATAATAATAATAATAATAATAATAATAATAATCCAGCACATATATCTCATTTCTGTGTCATACTCTGTCTTTGTGTCAGTAATAATAATAATAATAATAATAATAATAATAATAATAATAATGCAGCATATATATCTCATTGCTGTGTCATACTCTGTCTTTGTCTCAACAACAACAACAACAATGCAGCATATCTATCTCGTTGCTGTGTCATAATCTGTCTTTGTGTCAGTAATAATAATAATAATAATAATAATGATGCATATATATTTTGTTGCTGTGTCAACGAATAATAACTGCAAAAGGCCACCCTACTGGGATCTGCACGCATCACCGAAAATACATCACACAGTCCTAAACACTTGGGAAGTGTTCGACTTGTGATTTTGTGATACGAAATCCAGCATATCTATCTTGTTTGCTGTGTCAGATTATGTCGTTGTGTCAATAATAATAATAATAATAATAATAATAATAATATACATCACACAGTCCTAGACACTAGGGAAGTGTTCGACTTGTGATTTTGTGATACGAAATCCATCATATCTATCTTGTTTGCTGTGTCAGACTATGTCGTTGTGTCAATAATAATAATAATAATATTAATGGGTGGGGGCATCTGTGTTTGGGTGAATGTGTGACAGATGGAATAACTTGTATTAATACGGATGCCAGTTGAAGCATAAATTTGGATTGTGGTTATTCAGTCAGACTTGGCACTATATCCCTTGACTGCTTTCGCTGTATCTCTCCTCGAAGTTAATGGCACCTTATTTATCCTTAGAATTTCATTTACTGAGTTGGACACTGTGTGATTATTGGCTTCACAATTCACATTCTTGTTTACATTTGATTGTTCACCCAAAGCATTGCAATGTATGTAAGCTTCAGTTTCGTCATCTTTGCTTTAAGGGAGAGTTCAGGCTTGATTTGCTCTCACAGAATCACAGAATCCTAGAGTTGGAAGAGATGGAAGCTTGCTCCTTCCTCTCTATCTTTTTAAGCTGTCTGTGGACTCTGTAGAACTCTTCGCAAAGGGTTAAGCAGACATGTTTGGTGTCCGCATGCTTCAAACCCCAGAGCCAGGATGTTTCGCAGGCCTCCTCCTCCGTTTCCTCCTTGCTTGGCAGCCCAGACCGCAGGGCTAAGAGCTGCCGTCCGCTGGGATTTGGCCAGGCTTTTTGGAGCGGACGGGATGGCCCCACGGCTTACCGCATTTCCAGGTGCCGGTTTAAAAGAACCATTGTCCGTTTTGACCGCAGGAATGAGATCCCGGAGAGGTATCTGTTTTTGGCCCGGCCGTACTTCCAGATTTTACGCCACAGGACTTGGCCTGGGAGTGCCTTTTTCTCTTCGATATTTTGGATGTGAGTCCAGAAGAAAACACTCTTTTTTTGAAGATAAAAGCTTTCCAAACAGAGAAGAAACAGGGCACAAAAGCACGCAGTGGGTTTCTCGTTCAAGCCTAGAATTCGAGAAAGCTGATAGCTATAGCTTCCATTAACCCCCAGTCAAAGTATCTAGTTTTTGAAAGCAGTGCTTCTTGTAAGTCAGACCATTTTTGTTGTGCTGCATTGCTCCAGTGGGATTCCTTCCCAGGTCATCCTCAGAGCTTGAGATGCTTGTCTGTTCTTAAGATTAAAAGCAATGTCTCCATTTTAGATGGATTAGGAATCAGCTGGTTTTCCCTGTAATAGGCAGTAAGAGCACCTAAAGCTTCAGAGAGCTTCTGTTCAACCATTTCAAAGCTCAGTTCAGCAATTTATTACGGTCTATGACCAGAATATATAGAAATGGGCACAGGTGCCCGAAAAGGGGAATCACAGTTCCCATAAAAGTCAGATAAAAGAACAAGTTAAAAACATGCTATAATAAAAACAAATTAAAAGCAATTAGCAGAGTCAGCTAATAGTAAATATCGATCCACTAATTGGCTCTTACAGTCTTTCAGTTATAACAGATTGCTCTGGCTACAGGCCCTGTGGGGTCAGTCATCGTCCGTCTGATGGAAATTGCTGCCGCACAGAACCTGGCGACACTATAGGTTATTGCAGAACAGGAGTCTGAGAGCAGCAGAGAGGTGTAGTATCTTTCAGTACGTCCTGGATGTTTTAAAAGCCAAGGAGTGATGAAATTGATTCAAAGCTCTCTGCTTGAGCAGTGATGGCATGATCGTCAGCATAGATGAAACTCTCGGTCCCTTCTGGGGGTGGAAAGCACACATCTCCATTTTAGATGCATTAGAAATCGGCTGGTTTTCCCTGTAATAGGCAGTAAGAGCACCTAAAGCTTCTGAAAGTGTCTGTTCAACCATTTCAAACTCCCTGCTTGAGCAGCGATGGCATGATTGTCAGCATAGATGAAACTCTCTATGTGTAGAGATGTGTGGAAAGCACACATATCTATTTTAGACGGATTAGGAATCGGCTGGTTTTCTTTGTAATAGGCAGTAAGATCACCTAAAGCTTCAGAGAGAGCTTCTGTTGAACCATTTCAAAGCTCTCTGCTTGAGCAGTGATGGCATGATCGTCAGCATAGATGAAAGTCTCTGTCCCTTCTGGCAGTGGAAAGCACACATCTCCATTTTAGATGGATTAGGAATCAGCTGGTTTTCCCTGTAATAGGCAGTAAGAGCACCTAAAGCTTCTGAAAGTGTCTTCAACCATTTCAAAGCTCTCTGCTTGAGCAGCGATTGCATGATTGTCAGCATAGATGAAACTCTCTATGTGTGGAGATGTGTGGAAAGCACACATATCCATTTTAGATGGATTAGGAATCGGCTGGTTTTCCCTGTAATAGGCAGTAAGAGCACCTAAAGCTTCTGAAAGTGTCTGTTGAACCATTTTTTCAAAGCTCTCTGCTTGAGCAGTGATGGCATGATCGTCAGCATAGATTAAACTCTCTGTCCCTTCTGACAGTGGCTGATCGTTTGTGTAAATATTGATGGAACAAAGAGCTATATTGCTATGAAGACATTGTGAGATAGGCCCTTGCAGAGCTGGAGAAGGGAGAAAGGAATATCTGTTTTAGATGGATTAGGAATTGGCTGGTTCCCCCTGTAATAAGCAGTAAGAGCACCTAAAGCTTCTGAAAGTGTCTGTTCAACCATTTCAAATCTCTCTGCTTGAGCGGTGATGGCATGATCGTCAGCATAGATGAAACTCTCTGTCTCTTCTGGCAATGGATTAGGAATCGGCTGGTTTTCCCTGCAATAGGCAGTAAGAGCACCTAAAGCTTCAGAGAGCTTCACTTCAACCCTTTCAAAGCTCTCTGCTTGAGCGGTGATGGCACGATCGTCAGCATAGATGAAACTTATGGAAAACCTGTGATTGGTTTTGTTTCAAATGGAACAACAATTGTGAGAACAACAGGGGATATTGTTTGTTTTGTTGCCGTTTTATGATATCGAATGATGGGGACTCACATCCGCATTTGTCTCTCTTTTCTCCTCGCAGGGCGACCATCGATGAAGTGGAAACAGATGTGGTGGAAATCGAAGCCAAGCTTGACAAGGTGAGCCAGAGAAGAGATTTGAGTCCGATGCAAGGATTCAGTGTCTATACCGTATAGCCAGTATTGCCAACAAAGGCATAGTATGGAGTTATGGTATTTAAAGTGGGGTCCAAGAGCATTCATCCCATAGTGTAAATGCACCCAGAGAAGGGTATGGACCTTGGGAAACTATAATTCTGATGAAATATGTTCATTTGTTGGTACCACAAAGGCTGTTGCTAGATGGAGTAGCTGTCTGATGTAATTGGATTGGCCATTAATAGGTGAAGTGGCCCTCTGATGTCACTGGATTGGCCGTTAATAAGTGACGTGGACCTCTGATGTCACTGGATTGGCCGTTAATAAGTGACGTGGCCCTCTAATGTAATTGGATTGGCCGTTAATAGGTGAAGTGGCCCTCTGATGTAATTGGAGTGGCCGTTAATAGGTGAAGTGGCCCTCTGATGTAATTGGATTGGCCGTTAATAGATGAAGTGGCCCTCTGATGTCACTGGATTGGCTGTTAATAGGTGACGTGGCCCTCTGATGTAATTGGATTGGCCGTTAATAGGTGAAGTGGCCCTCTGATGTAATTGGATTGGCTGTTAATAGGTGATGTGGCCCTCTGATGTAATTGGATTGGCCGTTAATAGGTGAAGTGGCCCTCTGATGTAATTGGATTGGCCGTTATTAAGAATATATGCTTGCTCAGCAATTATATTTAAAGGGGATATACAATGTGTGTCTCTGAAACGCGAGGAGAAACTCGATTCTTCCTCCCTCGGCTGGCCCCGGGCTTTGCTATGTTGGGATTTCTGTTTGGAATTCTGTTTGGCCATTCCCTCCAAAGCATCCTCCCAGCAAAGAGCGCATAGCGGCGGCTCTGTTTTGCCACGTTGCAGAAGGGCCTTTTCCTTTTCCAAAGGCATGCTGGTGTCCATCTGGGCGCCAGATGTGACCGGGAGCCACATCTGCTTCCCTGGAATCGGAGGCAGCGCTGCGCAGGGAACGTGAGAGGAGGGAATTGAAATGATACAGTGCAAATATGTCATTTCTGGGTGATATGTCCAATGTGTTCTAGCAGCATTTTCTCCTGATGTTTTGCCTGCACCTCTGAAGATGGCAGCCACAGATGCAGGTGAAACATTAGGAGAAAATGCTGCTAGAACACATTGGACATACACAACACCTCGGCGTTTTCCTCGTTTGCATTTTCCATTGATTTCCCAACTTTGGTCGAAGTCCTGTGTTCCTCATACAAGGGAATGTGGAAGGGAATGTGTCTCTACTTCTGCTCTTTCATATGTCTAGAGTTTTATGATTTTTTGGGTGTGTTAGGAGGAAAAACTACCCAAAAACAGCAGAGCATCCGAAATATGCAAAAACAGGATACTTATAGTTGAGCATTCAACTCACAGCAAGCAGAGCGTGAAGTGCCATGTGGCTGTAAAGAATTTAAAGCTTAGAAGGCAAAGATACAAAAACGGGATACTTATAGTTGAGCATTTAGCTCACAGCAAGCAGAGCGTGAAGTGCCACGTGGCTGGAAAAGAATTTAGAGCTTAGGAGGTAAAGATACAAAAACGGGATACTTTCAGTTGAGCATTCAGCTCACAGCAAGCAGAGTGTGAAGTGCCATGTGGTTGTAAAGAATTTAGAGCTTAGGAGGCAAAGATACAAAAATGGGATACTTATAGTGGAGCATTCAGCTCACAGCAAGCAGAGCGTGAAGTGCCATGTGGCTGTAAAAGAATTTAGAGCTTAGGAGGCAAAGATACAAAAATGGGATACTTATAGTTGAGCATTCAGTTCACAGCAAGCAGAGCATGAAGTGGCATGTGGCTGTAAAAGAATTTAGAGCTTAGGAGGCAAAGATACAAAAATGGGATACTTATAGTTGAGCATTCAGCTCACAGTAAGCAGAGCATGAAGTGCCACGTGGCTGTAAAAGAATTTAGAGCTTAGGAGGCAAAGATACAAAAATGGGATACTTATAGTTGAGCATTCAGTTCACAGCAAGCAGAGCATGAAGTGGCATGTGGCTGTAAAATAATATAGAACTAAGGAGGCAAGGATGCAGAGTTGTATGTGTTGTCAAAGGCTTTCATGACATGAATTCCAGATATGAATCTAGCAGGTAATCACTAACGTACACAGAAATCTATAAATTTAGTGTAAATACAAGGTTGTCCTGTTACTCACTAGTATTACAGAATAGAATAACAGTTACAAACTGATTATAGTTTATAATACAAGAACGTAAGGAGTAAACAAATAAGGACTGTTTTACAACAATGTACCAAACATTATATTCATGCTTGAATGTTTTCCAAAGTAACTGATAATATATGACTGACAATACTGAATCTATTTAAAGTGTTGACCACAGTTTATCAGTTACTTTGGAAAACATTCAAGCATGAATATAATGTTTGGTACATTGCTGTAAAACAGTCCTTATTTGTTTATTCCTTACGTTCTTGTATTATAAACTATAATCAGTTTGTAACTATTATTCTCTTATGAATCAAGCAGTGCCAGCTAAGACCTCCCAACAAAAGATTCCCCCAGGCAGGAAGCAGCCAGGCTTGGAAGCTGCAAGGCTATTCAATGCTAATCAAGGTGGTCAGTTGTAATATTCACACTTACCTCAAACAGACAAGAATTCGTTCTCCCACCCTGGACATTATTCCACATATATATGGATGGTCCACTTGCCTAGTTTCCAACAGACCTCACAACCTCTGAGGATGCCTGCCATAGATGTGGGCGAAACATCAGGAGAGAATGCTTCTGGAATATGGCCAAAACTCACATCAACTCGATGATTCCGGTCATGAAAGCCTTCAACGACACAACTTGACCATTGTATTGTCGAAGGCTTTCATGTCCGGAATAACTGGGTTGTTGTGAGTTTGGCCATGTCCTGGAAGCATTCTCTCCTGATGTTTCGCCCACATCCATGGCAGGCATCCTCAGAGGTTGTGAGGTATATCACCATTGACCATTATTTACTTCTATTGCGATGCCTATGCCGTGTCTTTCTTCCTCAGCTGGTGAAGCTATGCAGCAACATGATCGAGGCCGGCAAGGCCTACATCATCACCAACAAGCAGTTTGTCAGCGGGGTCCGAGACCTGTCTCAGCAATGCAAGAAGGACGAAATGATTTCGGTAAGTGAGAGGCATATCCTGAACCTTGTTATTCTCTGTCTCCTACTAGCTTGGGGACTCGGGTTAGTTGAGAAAGGCATTGTTTGCCTTTGTTCCAAGTGTAGTCTAGATCCAATGTCAGCTGGGTTCAGTGGGTGCGGGTGAACTACAACTCCCATATGCAAGTCACATCGTCCAAGGGCCATCCTTCTCCAAACAGCGCCAGGACGTAGAGTGGGTCATGGTGGCTCTAAGTGCCAAGTTTAGTCTTGATCAGACATTGGTGGGGGTGGCAGTGATCTCGGGAAGTGAGTGAAGGTATTGCAAGTCCCATCCTCCATGGTCCAAACTCTTCCAAACAGCGACAGGACGTAGCCCATCCTTCTCTAAACCACGCCAGGGTGTGTAGTGGGTCATGGGGGCTCTGTGTGCCAAGTTTGGTCCTTATTTGTCATTGGTGGGAGTCGCAGTTCTCTCAGGAAGTGAGTGAAGGTATTGCAAGTCCCATTATCCATGGTCTGAACTCTTCCAAACAGTGCCAGGACGTAGAGTGGGTCATGGTGGCTCTATGTGTCAAGTTTAGTCTTGATCAGACATTGGTGGGGGTCGCAGTGATCTCGGGAAGTGAGTGAAAGTATTGCAAGTCCCATCATCCATGGTCCGAACTCTTCCAAACAGCGCCAGGACGTAGAGTGGGTCATGAAGGCTCTGTGTGCCAAGTTTGGTCCTTATTCATCATTGGTGGGAGTCACAGTGCTCTCAGGAAGTGAGTGAAGGTATTGCAAGTCCCATCATCCATGGTCCAAACTCTTCCAAACAGCAACAGGACGTAGCCCATCCTTCTCTAAACCGCGCCAGGGTGTGTAGTGGGTCATGGGGGCTCTGTGTGCCAAGTTTGGTCCTTATTTGTCATTGGTGGGAGTTGCAGTGCTCTCAGGGAGTGAGTGAAGGTATTGCAAGTCCCATCATCCATGGTCCGAACTCTCCCAAACAGCGCCAGGACGTAGAGTGGGTCATGGTGGCTCTATGTGTCAAGTTTAGTCTTGATCAGACATTGGTGGAGGTCGCAGTGATCTCGGGAAGTGAGTGAAAGTATTGCAAGTCCCATCATCCATGGTCCAAACTCTTCCAAACAGCGACTGGACGTAGCCCATCCTTCTCTAAACCGCGCCAGGGTGTGTAGTGGGTCATGGGGGCTCTGTGTGCCAAGTTTGGTCCTTATTTGTCATTGGTGGGAGTTGCAGTGCTCTCAGGGAGTGAGTGAAGGTATTGCAAGTCCCATCATCCATGGTCCGAACTCTTCCAAACAGCGCCAGGACGTAGAGTGGGTCATGGTGGCTCTATGTGTCAAGTTTGGTCCTTATTCGTCATTGGTGGGAGTCACAGTGCTCTCAGGAAGTGAGTGGAGGTATTGCAAGTCCCATCATCCATAGTCCAAACGCTTCCAAACAGCGCCAGGACGTAGAGTGGGTCATGGTGGCTCTATGTGTCAAGTTTAGTCTTGATCAGACATTGGTGGGGGTTGCAGTGATCTCGGGAAGTGAGTGAAAGTATTGCAAGTCCCATCATCTATGGTCCAAACTCTTCCAAACAGCGCCAGGAGGTTGAGAGAATAAATAAATAAAAAATCTCTTCCGTCCTCTCTCTCTCTCTTGCACACATACGGATTCCTCGCGAAGCTAAAAATATCCGAGGAGCTTGATGCCTCAAGGAATCGCGTTGTCGGCTTTCTGGAAAAACACACACACACACACACACACACACACCAGAAAGCAGAGACAATGCCGCCGAAGTAGGTCAGCGAGCATCCGTTATTTGGGAAGAGGAAGATAAGCTCTCGCTAAAAAAAAAAAAAGGAAGGAAAACCCAAGCCGTGCCTTTGGGACGAGAATCAAAAAGACAGAGAGAGGTTTGGGAGAATTGGCTGTCTACAGAGGCGTTGCCCAGGGGACACCTGGATGTGTTACCGGAGGCTTCTCTCATATCCTCACAAGCTAGAGCTGACAGACGGGAGCTCACCCAAAGAGATCATACTGCAAGTCGCTTCTGGTGTGAGAGAATTGGCTGTCTACAGAGACGTTACCCAAGGGTCACCTGGATATGTTACATCCTGCTGGTAGGCTTCTCTAATGATCCTGCAAGCTAGAGCTGACCGATGGGAGCTCACCCAACTTGAGAACATACTTGAAATACAAGAATTGGCTGTCTACAGAGACATTGCCCAAGGGTCACCTGGATATGTTACATCCTGCTGGTAGGCTTCTCTAATGATCCTGCAAGCTAGAGCTGACCGATGGGAGCTCACCCAACTTGAGAACATACTTGAAATACAAGAATTGGCTGTCTACAGAGACGTTGCCCAGGGGATGCCCAGATGTGTTACCGCAGGCTTCTCTGATGTCCCCACAAGCTAGAGCTGACATACGGGAGCTCATCCATCTCGCAGATTGGAACCACCAATCTTTAGATCAGGGGTCCCCAAACTAAGGCCCGGGGGCCGGATGCGGCCCTCCAAGGTCATTTACCTGGCCCCCACCCTCAGTTTTATAATATAATATTTTTAGATCATTTTTAATAATATATTGAATTTACATATAATATTGATAATAATATTTTAATGTTATACAATATAATACTAATACTAATACCAGATAATAATATTAATTATATATTATATATTACATATAATATTACAGTATAGTGCAGGGGTCCCCAAACTAAGGCCTGGGGGCCGGATGCAGCCCTCCAAGGTCATTTACCCGGCCTCACCCTCAGTTTTATAATATAATATGTTAATATCATTTTTAATAATATAATATATGGTATATACATATAATATTGATAATAACATTATAATGTTATAATGTTATACAATATAATATTAATAATACCATATAATAATATTAATTATATGTTATATATTACATAAAATATTACAGTATAGTGGTATAGTTCAATATAGTAATATATAATGCTAATATTGTGCTATGCTAATAATATAATATATTGTATGTACATACAGCTGCTTTGAGTCCCCTTCAGGGTGAGAAGGGCAGGATATTAATGTAATTAATAAATGTAGTCAATGAATAAATAAATAATTGTAGACTTAGGCTCGCCCAAAGTCTGAAATGACTTGAAGGCACACAACAACAACAACAATCCTAATTAACTTGACTATCTCATTGGCCAGTAGCAGGGCCACACTTCCCATTGAAATCCTGATAGGTTTATGCTGGTTACAATTGTTTTCATTTTTAAATATTGTATTGTTCTTTCATTGTTGTTGTTGTTTTGCACTACAAATAAGACATGTGCAGTGTATATAGGAATTTGTTCGGTTTTTGTTCTTTTTCCGAATGATAGTTCGGCCCCTCCACAGTCTGAAGGATTGTGCACTGGCCCTCTGCTTTAAAAGTTTGGGGACCCCTGCTTTAGATCAACAAACCAACTTGATATAGCACCAAAATATCACAATGCATTGAAAATATTGACTACAAAAATGCGTTGGATAATCCAGAACGTTGGATAAGCGAGTGTTTGATAAGTGAGACTCTACTGTATTACATTTATTATTTTACTCTATTATTACATTTATTATTTTACTGCATTTATTATTATTATTATTATTACATGTATTATTTTATTATTATTAAAAGGATGCATAAGCACATTTACATTGAAGAAGATGAGAATAATGATTTGATCAGAGTTGGACAGTCTTATCTTAAATTTAAGCTTTATGTAAATATTCAAAAACATTTAAACTACTGAGGCCTCAATTAATGTAATTTTATTGGTATCTCGGCTTATACTGGAGTCAATGTTTTCCCAGTTTTTTTGTAGTAAAATTAGGTGCCTCGGCTTATATTCGGGTCGGCTTATACTCGAGTATATACGATACATTACATAACCACATAAAACATAATATTAAAATAAGATAAAAAACTATACAATTAGATAATACAATAAATAACACAGCAACCTTGATCAGGGGACGGGGATTATAAAGCAAATATATTAACATAAAACATTTCGAAGATCTTATAATGAGTCTACATTGTATGTAATATAATAATGTAATACAATATACTAATAATAATACAGTAGAGTCTCACTTATCCAATGTAAACGGGCCAGCTGAACGTTGGATAAGCGGATATGTTGGATAATAAGGAGAGATTAAGGAAAAGCCTATTAAACGACAAATTAGGTTATGATTTCACAAATGAAGCACCAAAACATCATGTTAGACAACAAATTTGGCAGAAAAAGTAGTTCAATACGCAGTAATGCTATGTAGTAATTACTGTATTTTTGAATTTAGCACCAAAATATCACGATGCATTGAAAACATTGACTACAAAAATGCATTGGATAATCCAGAAAGTTGGATAAGCAAGTGTTGGATAAGTGAGACTCTACTGTACAATAAATAACACAACAACCTTGATCAGGGGACGGGGATTATAAAGCAAATATATTAACATAAAACATTTCGGAGTAGAAGATCGTATAATGAGGCTACATTGTATGTAATATAATAATGTAATACAATATATTAATAATAATAATAATACACTATTATAATTTTTATTATAATAGTGTTATTATTATTAAAAGGAGACATAAGCACATTTACATTGAAGAAGATGAAAATAATGATTTAATCAGAGTTGAAAAGTCATATTTTAAATACAGTTTAAAATACGGCTTATATTCGGGTCGGCTTATACTCGAGTATATACGGTAAACAAAGTTTTATTTTATTATTACTATGTATGAGTCGAGGGCACGTTTGGGGCCAAAATTACGGATTTTGATATCACCAATGGATACGTTTTGCTGGGACAGGAATGTGCCATATGAATTTCTAGACAATCTATATATATAAAAGAGTGATGGCATCACAGCGACCCACAAAGCAACAAAACTACAGGCCCCCCAACTTCGAAATTTGACAACACAACCCATCATCCATGCCCCTACGTTGATACAACAAAAAAAAAAGAAAAATAAAGTCCTAATTAGAGAGAGAGGAATAATTGCTTTTATCCAATTGCTGCCAGTTAGAAGGCTAAGCTCCTCCAACTTGGTCTCCTAGCAACCAAAAAAAATCAATAAAAACACTAAAAAATTGATACAATAAAATACTATAATAACAGAAAATAACTAAAAATAATACAAGAAAATAATAAAATATAATAAATAAAAATATAACTTACAATAAAATTAATAAAAAATGCAAATAACGTCAAATAAAAATTACACAACAATTTTTAACCAATACCACCACCACTTTGCCACAGCAACGCGTGGCCGGGCACAGCTAGTATTATATGCATGATCTGTTTGTTATTTTGTGTTGCTTACTGTTGTGCTTTATTTCCATCCGCAGGAATGCCTGGACAAGTTTGGAGACAGCCTTCAAGAGATGGTCAACTATCACATGGTGAGTTGACACATGTTTGGGGTGCAATGTTCTGAATGGTCGGAAGAAGAGCAGATCATGTGGGAGTCTAAGGGAGGAGATTTAGAACCGCGAACAACAAGAGCATCCAAGTATCATGGGATGTGCCCGCAGCTAAAGTAGCGGTTCCAGATCAATGGGCTTTATCTTTACAGGCTGCTGCCTTCGTTTGGGACAGTGAGGCAATGTAATGGCAGTCGGGATTACGTCAGCCCTGGCTGTTTCCTAGGGACTGTTAAGCTCTCCGGAACCAACATGAAAACTCACTCCCTTTTGGGGAATTGTTAATGTGGGATTTGTGTATTGATAGTGTTTAAATGCAATTTGTGTCATGCTTGTATTGCAACTGATTGCATCATCCAGTATGTACCATAGTGTGGAAAGAGTGAATTGCCAAGAAGCTGTGATGACCTTGATGTGTGGCTGGAACTAGGGAGTATCCAGACACAAGTGTTTGTGCATAACGATTGCATCAGTTCAGTTCTGTTCAGTTGTACCATAGTGTGGAAAGAGTGAATTGCCAAGAAGCTGTGATGACCTTGATGTGTGGCTGGAACTAGGGAGTATCCAGACACAAGTGTTTGTGCATAACGATTGCATCAGTTCAGTTCTGTTCAGTTGTACCATAGTGTGGAAAGAGTGAATTGCCAAGAAGCTGTGATGACCTTGATGTGTGGCTGGAACTAGGGAGTATCCAGACACAAGTGTTTGTGCATAACGATTGCATCAGTTCAGTTCTGTTCAGTTGTACCATAGTGTGGAAAGAGTTAATTGCCAAGAAGCTGTGATGACCTTGATGTGTGGCTGGAACTAGGGAGTATCCAGACACAAGTGTTTGTGCATAACGATTGCATCAGTTCTGTTCTGTTCAGTTGTACCATAGTGTGGAAAGAGTGAATTGCCAAGAAGCTGTGATGACCTTGATGTGTGGCTGGAACTAGGGAGTATCCAGACACAAGTGTTTGTGCATAACGATTGCATCAGTTCAGTTCTGTTCAGTTGTACCATAGTGTGGAAAGAATTAATTGCCACGAAGCTATGATGACCTTGATGTGTGGCTGGAACTAGAGAGTATCCAGACACAAGTGATTGCGTTCAGTGCAGTCGAGATCTGTCTGCTCAGAGTTCGAGTCAAGTCCTGTGCTCATTTGTCGTCTGTTTGTGTTGAGTCAGTAAAACTTTGTATATAGTTTTACTAACGTCCCTGGATGTCTCTTCGTTCTGCGCTCCACTGATTCCATCCAACTACTACTGCGCTGCAAAAACTCTGACAGGATTGTCAGTGCGGAAGGTCAAGGTTTCTCCCTTCCGACAGAGCCGTTTCCGAAATAGAGAGTGAGTTTCCGTGTTGCTAGCAAAACAGATCCCAACTGGGCACCTTGCCAGACTTTCCAGTGTTGACAAGGACAGTGCTGAAATAATTTTTTTTAAAGTTTCCCTTTTCCCCCTGTTTTTATCTTTTGGTGACTCTATGAACGAGAAACCTCCACGTGGCCTGATTCAGAGCTTTGTTGAATTTATCCATCGGGAATGGCGTCTCCTTCTTGTCCTAATTTATTCATTTAGTAGCTGTGCCCGGCCACGCGTTGCTGTGGTGAAGTATAGTGGTATGGGAAATAATAATAATAATAATAATAATAATAATAATAATAATAATAATAATATAAACTATTTTAGGAATTGGTGGTAGTTAAAGTAAAGGGTAAAGGTTTTACCTGACATTAAGTCCATTATAAATGGGTTATATAGCTATGTGGAAGGGCCTTGAGTCTACACTGACATATAATCCAGTTAAAATCGGATAATCTGTATTTTATAGTCAGTGTGGAAGAGGCCTAAGTGAGGTCTAACTCTGCCTGTCCCCTGGGCTGAGTGGGTTGCTAGGAGACCAAGTGGGCGGAGCTTAGCCTTTTAACTGGCAGCAATTGGATAAAAACAATTATTCCTCTCCCTCTAATTAGGACTTAAATTTTCTTTTCTTTTTGTTGTATGAACATAGAGGCATGGATGAGGGGTTGTGCTGCCAAGTTTAATGTTTCTGGGATGTGTAGTTTTGTTGTTTTGTCCTAGGCCGAAATTTCATTACCCTTTTATATATATAGATTGTGTCAGAAGCAAACCGAGAGTACAGTTGTAATGGCATCATTCCACCATGTCTCCTGTGTCAATATAACAATATAATAATACTAGCTGTGCCCTGCCACGCGTTGCTGTGGCCCATTGGAATTGCACTGAATAGCTCCGGTTTTTGGGGTTTTTTAGGCCCTGTGGAGGTTCGTGACATGATATTTTGTGGTTTCAACCTCAAGGCGTGTATGATGGATTGTGTTGTGAAATTCCGAGGTTGGGGGGTGCTTAGTTTTGTTGTTTTGCTCGGTGCCAGGATTCCATCACTCTTTTATATATATAGTTATAATGCGAGGGCTATCCAGAAAGTAGATTACGTTTTGGAATTAAAAATGAACAAAGTATAGGAGAAAACATTTACCATATGCAGTTGAAAGCCACACCCAAATACCACTTCTCAACATAGTCGCCATTCAAATGTAGGCATTTCTCATAGCGATGAATGAGCTTGGCAACGCAGCTCCCTTGCATGCAAGTCTGTTTTCCAAGGGTGGGGGCTGCTTGGCGCATGCGCACATGGAGTTTTCCTGTTTTTTGGGATTTTGAGGGACTTGCAGTTCGATTTTTCCCCCCCGTTTTGCTGTCTAAACACAGCAGGGAGGACCATGTCTTTTGTGGCCAAGTTTCGTGGGTTTTGGGTGTGTAGTTTCGCTGTTTTGATTAAAGTAGAAATGGCCAGAATAAATTTATATATATAGATAGATAGATATCCCTGCAAACATTGCTAGGAAATGTGTTGCTGGAATTTTGGCACCCAAACTCTGGCTCGAGTTTGCCACAAACTCCGAAGCCAAAAAAATGTATGGATGAACCTTCTTCCCCGAATCCCAAAGGAAGGCTCTCTCTCCCTCCAAAGTGACCAGCGTTGAGTGAGTCACATCCTGGAATGTGGATGACTTCTTTGGCGCAAAGAGATGGGCGGGAAGGGGAGACGGATTTCTTTGGAAACTTTTCCCTTCGTACGATGGGTTCGGAAGCCAAGAAAGTGACGGAGAAGTTAGAAATCAGGCTTTAAGAAACGGTGCAGCGAGTCAAACCATTATGCAGGCGCTCCAGCATCTTCTTCCTACTGGGCGAATGCAAGCGAATTGGAAGAGTTCATCCATGCCGTATTCGTGTCTTCTTTCGGTGATGCATCCTTTCTCTTTCCATCTTTCAGTCTCTCCTTTTCTCCGTCTCCATCAGCAATATGTTCATCCTCGCAAGGGGCACTCACCTCCCACACAGACATTCACTCTGACTGCAAAAATATGTGTAGGGGGAAAGAATCGCATTTCTATTTACAGATCAATGCACGTGGAATATTTTTCAGGAGCTCTGGGTGCATCTAGACTCGGAGACATTAAAGTAGATAGGGTTTTTTTGCGCCTCTCCAAACTGGCAAAAATAGAAGAATAGGGGAGAGTGCTTGCTCCATCAATGTTTAACATTTACACCAATGGCCAGCCACTGCCAGAAAGGATAGAAAATTTCATCTATGCTGACGATCATGCCATCACCGCTCAAGCAGAGAGCTTTGAAATGGTTGGACAGAAGCTCTCTGAAGCTTTAGGTGGTCTTATTGCCTCTTACAGCGAAACCCAGCTGGTTCCTAATCCATCCAAAACACAGACGCAGAGTTTCATCTATGCTGACGATCGTGCCATCACCGCTCAAGCAGGGACCTTTGAAATGGTTGAACAGAAGCTCTCTGAAGCTTTAGGTGGTCTTACTGTCTATTACAGGGAAACACAGCTGATTGCTTTTTTTTCAGACAAGCGTGTTTTTTAATGAATTTTTAATTTTTAAAACACGAAAAAATACATATCATACACATACAAAACATTTACAATTTCAACTGATTCCTAATCCATCTAAAACACAGATGTGTCCTTTTCATCTCAAGAACAGAAAAGCATCTCGAGCCCTGAGGATCACCTGGGAAGGAATCCCACTGGAGCATTAACGGTGCTACCACATTAAAAAAAGTGTTTTCTCTATCAATGTTCAATATTTACACAAATGACCAGCCACTGCTAGATGCGACAGAGAGTTTCATCTATGCTGATGATCGTGCCATCACCGCTCAAGCAGAAAGCTTTGCAATGGTTGAACAGAAGCTCTCCGAAGCTTTAGGTGCTCTTACTGCCTATTACAGGGAAAACTAACTGATTCATAATCCATCTAAAACACAGACGTGTTCTTTTCATTTTAAGAACAGACAAGCATCTCGAGCTCTGTGGATGACCTGGGAAGGAATCTCACTGGAGCATTGCAGCACAACAAAATACTTCAGAGACACTCTGGATTTGTAAGAAGCACTGCTTGAATATCAAGCAAAAAATGGGTGCTAGAAATAATATCATACAAAAGATGACTGGCACAACCTGGGGATCACAATGTGATACAGATACAGAAGACATCTTCCCTTGCGCTTGGCTACTCTGCTGCTGAATACGCATGTCCAGTGTGGAACACATCTCACCACGTTAAAATAGTGGATGTGGCTCTTAATGAGACATGTCGCATTATCACAGGTGTAATGAAGTACGAATTTTGGTTTACAGATGTTATGTTTAATTGTGTGTTTATGTTTTAAAAGGGTAAGTATTACAGTTATTGCATCTCAGCACTCAGAGGCTGGTTGTCATGGAGAAGTAGGCAGAGCCAACTGCTGTTTAGTGGAAGAAGTGCAGAGTTTAAAAAAGAAAGTCTGTGCTCTGATGAGGCACAGGGAAGATTAATTCTAAGTTGATGGGATCAAGGAGACTCAATTGTTCATTTTGAGTCGGTTTTAAATAAGTTTGGTGACTTATTTAATGTAATCTGTGTCCTGGTAAGGCACAGAGAATCTGTGATAGTATATCACAGGGGTGACTGTGATTTGAAGTCACTGGATAGTCCAAGTTTCAGACTTTGGGAACCAATCCCAGCTGGACTCAGTAACAGTTAGAAAGGAGCAGAGGAATACTTAACTACTTTAAGTAAAAGAAGTGATACTTTAGAGAGTTTGATTCATCTCATTCTAGTATTGTAACTGTTAATAAGAATACCTCTAAGTGAGAAACAAGATTGTAACCACTAAGCTCTGTGCCTGAGTAAACCTGTTATTGTTCTTCCAACATCTAAGCCTCTGTCGCATATATTCTAAACCAAGTTACGCTACTCTTTAAAGTAAAAGTAAACATCTCCCTGCGTCTTTGGTGGTTGCACCTTTACAACAGGATATCTACGCCCAACACCACTGGAAAAAAATATAATGTTTAGCTGGTATTGCACCACCTGACATCCATCGGGAAGTAGCAGCCAATAAAGAAAGGACCAAGGAAGCGACATCTCCAGCTCATCCTTTGTGTGGATATCAGCCAGCACGCCAATGCTTTAAATCAAGAAACAGCTTCCTAAGATCCACAGAGATACTTTCAGGAACACCTCAGCAAGCGAGAGTCCAAAAGTGGCAGGCTAAAACCCGGAACATCAATCACTGAGAGACTTCCTCCTGGGCAACTTGGAAGGCACTGAACAGACTGTGCTCTGGCAGCACGAGATGCAACGCTAACCTTAAGAAATTGGGCTACTTATTTCCTTTCTTTCTTCCTTTCTTTCTTTCTCTTCCTCTCTTCCTTCTCTCTCTTTTCCCCTCCCTCCCTTTCTCTCTCTCTCTCTTTCTCTGGAATGACACAGAAATGGGGGAAAGCATTCCAAAAATGCACTCCCAGCCCTAAGTGGTAGCATGCATTCTTCCTTTGGCAAAGATCCCTTGCCACTGGAAACAGAAAAGGAACTAGACTCTCAAAAGCAAAATACAAAATAACTGCAATTGGATTCGGATCCATTCCTTCTTACGTTGGCAGGGACTATTGCTCACGTAGCTAAAACATTGGCCATGCATAAGGTAGGATTTGGACCTGTTGGAAAAGTAGACCCCAACCTAAAAGCTGGATGATAATAATAATAATAATAATAATAATAATAATAATAATAATAGGAAGAAGAAGAAGAAGAAGAAGAAGAAGAAGAAGAACAACAACAACAACAACAACAACAACAACAACAACAACATGCCCTGGCAGAATATGTAAAGCAAAGTGAAGAACCCGCTTTGATTGAAGTCAAAAATCAGAAACTCCTCAAAGCACAGCAGACAAAAAACCAGTACAAGAAAACCGCACTACAAACTAGAGCTGACAGTTGGCACCACAAAACATTGCATGGAAAGTTCCTTGACAAAATTGAAGGAAAAGCTGATAAGGAGAAGACCTGGCTCTGGCTCACGAATGGGACCCTGAAGAAGGAGACAGAAGGCCTGATCCTTGCAGCCCAGGAGCAAGACATCAGGACAAAGGCAATTAATAATAATAATAATAATAATAATAATAATAATAATAATAATAATAATAATAATAATAGAAGAGCTGGCTCTGGCTCACGAATGGGACCCTGAAGAAGGAGACAGAAGGCCTGATCTTTGCAGCCCAGGAGCAAGACATCAGAACAAAGGCAATTCAGGCCAAGATCGAAAAATCAGCTGATGACCCAAAGTGCAGACTGTGCAAGGAAACCGATGAAACCATTGATCATATCCTCAGCTGCTGTAAGAAAATTGCACAGACAGACTACAAACAGAGGCACAACTATGTGGCCCACATGATTCATTGGAACTTATGCCTCAAGTACCACCTCCCAGCAGCAAAGAACTGGTGGGATCACAAACCTGCAAAAGTATTGGAAAATGAGCACGCAAAGACACTGTGGGACTTCCGAATCCAGACTGACAAAGTTCTGGAACACAACACACCAGACATCACAGTTGTGGAAAAGAAAAAGGTTTGGATCATTGATGTTGCCATCCCAGGTGACAGTCGCATTGACGAAAAACAACAGGAAAAACTCAGCCGCTCTCAGGACCTCAAGATTGAACTTCAAAGACTCTGGCAGAAACCAGTGCAGGTGGTCCCGGTGGTGATGGGCACACTGGGTGCCGTGCCAAAAGATCTCAGGCGGCATTTGGAAACAATAGACATTGACAAAATTACGATCTGCCAACTGCAAAAGGCCACCCTGCTGGGATCTGCGCGCATCATCCGAAAATACATCACACAGTCCTAGACACTTGGGAAGTGTTCGACTTGTGGTTTTGTGAAACGAAATCCAGCATATCTATCTTGTTTGCTGTGTCATACATAATAATAATAATAATAATAATAATAATAATAATAATAATAATAATAATAATAATAATAATAATAATAATTGCACATTGGAAAGTAGTAGATCTTTCCAAGGAGCCCCCAGTGGCGCAGCGGGTTAAACCGCTGAGCTGCTGAACTGGCTATCCAAAAGATCGGCTGTTCGAATCCGGGGAGCAGGGTGAGCTCCTGCTGTTAGCCCCAGCTTCTGCCAACCTAGCAGTTTGAAAACATGCCAATGTGAGTAGATCTCTGGCGGGAAGGTAACGGTGCTCCATGCAGTCATGCCAATGGCCACATGTTCTTGGAGGTGTCTATGGACAACGCCGGCTCTTCGGCTTAGAAATGGAGATGAGCACCAAACCCCAGAGTCTGTCAAGAGAAAATCTTTCCCTTTCCCTTTTTAGATCTCATTTGGACATCAAATGGTCAAAAGCATTTACATCAATCATTACCATCATCATTATTAATCATCATCATATTGATAGTTTAAGTTCGAATACTGAAAAAGAACTATAAAGACTCTGGGAGGGAATATTTATTTTATGGTGTTGTCAAGTATTGGCATGTAAGGTAATGCTGCCCTCTTCTGGCCAAAGTGAAACATTCAGTTATAAAAGACCTGGGTTGCTGGGAGTTTTCTGGGCTGTTCCAGAAGCATTCTCTCCTGACGTTTCGCCCACATCTATGGCAGGCATCCTCCGAGGTTGTGAGGTCTGTAGGAAACTAGGCAAGTGGAGTTTATATATATCAGTGGAAAGAAAGAACTTTTGTCAGTTGGAGGCAAGTGTGAATGTTGCCATTGGCTACCTTGATTAGCATTGAGTAGCCTTGCAGCTTCAAAGCCTGGATGCTTCCTGCCCGGGGGAATCCTTGGTTGGGAGGTGTTAGCTGGCCCTGATTGTTTCCTGCGGACAATTTCAACACAAAGCCCGAAAGACATAGAACAACCCTGTGATCCCGGCCATGAAAGCCTTCAACAACACAAGAATTCCAGCTGCTTCCTTCCTGGGGGAATCCTTTGTTGGGAGGTGTTAGCTGGCCCTGATGGTTTCCTGCGGACAATTTCAACACAAAGCCCGAAAGACATAGAACAACCCTGTGATCCCGGCCATGAAAGCCTTCAACAACACAAGAATTCCAGCTGCTTCCTTCCTGGGGGAATCCTTTGTTGGGAGGTGTTAGCTGGCCCTGATGGTTTCCTGCGGACAATTTCAACACAAAGCCCGAAAGACATAGAACAACCCTGTGATCCCGGCCATGAAAGCCTTCAACAACACAAGAATTCCAGCTGCTTCCTTCCTGGGGGAATCCTTTGTTGGGAGGTGTTAGCTGGCCCTGATGGTTTCCTGCGGACAATTTCAACACAAAGGAGGAAACCCTGAAGCCCGAAAGACATAGAACAACCCTGTGATCCCGGCCATGAAAGCCTTCAACAACACAAGAATTCCAGCTGCTTCCTTCCTGGGGGAATCCTTTGTTGGGAGGTGTTAGCTGGCCCTGATTGTTTCCTGCGGAAAATTTCAACACAAAGGAGGAAACCCTGAAAATGAACAACATCTGGCTACCAGTATTTTAAAAAAAATCAGGACAGTAAATAAAGAACAACACTCAGTAAACAAGAATTCCAGCTGCTTCCTTCCTGGGGGAATCCTTTGTTTGGAGGTGTTAGCTGGCCCTGATTGTTTCCTGTGGACATTTTCAGGAAACCCTGAAAATGAACAAAATCTGGCTACCAGTATTAGAAAACTCTAAAATCAGGACAGTAAAACAGGAATTCCAGACATGAATCAATCTATATTTAATAGTTAAATGACTACAACAAACTTTTGCTCAAGTATTAAGAGAGTTTTGGTGGTATGTTCTCATCTTCACGTTTTCTCTCCTTCTCTCTTTCTTTCTCAGATCCTTTTTGACCAAGCGCAGAGGTCCGTTCGGCAGCAACTGCACAATTTCGTGAAAGAGTGAGTATTTTGGGCATTTGCTGTGAGTTTTCCGGGCCATGTTCCAGAAGCATTCTCTCCTGATGTTTCACCCACATCTATGGCAGGCATCCTCAGAGGTTGTGAGGTCTGTTGGAAATGCGGCAAGTGGGGTTTATGTATCTGTGGAATAATGTCCAAAGTGGGAGAAAGAACTCTTGTCTGTTTGAGGCAAGTGTAAATGTTGCCATTGGATAAATTGATTAGCATTGAATAGCCTTGCAGTTGCAAAGTCAATCAGTGAGGGTCTCTGCATAGAGGTCTGTTGGAAATGAGGCAAGTGGGGTTTATATATCTGTGGAATAATGTCCAGGGTGGGAGAAAGAACTCTTGTCTGTTTGAGGCAAGTGTGAATGTTGAAATTGGCCACCTTGATTAGCATTGAAAAGCCTTGCCAGTTCAAAGACTGGCTGTTTCCTGCCAGGGGGAATTCTTTGTTGGGAGGTGTTCGCTGGCTCTGATTGTTTCCTGTCTGGAATGCCCCTGTTTTCTAAGTGTTGTTCTTTATTTACTTCGTTGAGAGGGCCAGGTAATAGAGGACCTCCCAACAAAGGATTCCCCCAGGCAAGAAGCAGTCAGGCTTTGAAGCTGCAAGGTTATTCAATGCTAATCAAGGTGGCCAATTGCAACATTCACATGTTCCTCAAACAGAGAAGGTTTCTTTCTCCACAGATATATAAACCCCACTTGTTTAGTTTCCAACAGACGATGCCTGCCATAGATGTGGGCGAAACATCAGGAGAGAATGCTTCTGGAACATGGCCATACATCCCGGAAAACTCACAAAAACTCATACAGTAGAGTCTCACTTATCCAACGCTCGCTTATCCAACGTTCTGGATTATCCAATGCATTTTTGTAGTCAATGTTTTCAATATATCGTGATATTTTGGTGCTAAATTCGTAAATACAGTAATTACTACATAACATTACTGCGTATTGAACTACTTTTTCTGCCAAATTTGTAGTACAGTAGAGTCTCACTTATCCAACACTCACTTATCCAACATTCTGGATTATCCAACGCATTTTTGTAGTCAATGTTTTCAATGCATTGTGATATTTTGGTGCAAAATTCGTAAACACAGTAATAACTACATAGCATTAATGTGTAATGAACTACTTTTTCTGTCCAATTTGTTGTCTAACATGATGTCTTGGTGCTTAATTTGTAAAATCATAACCTATTTTGATGTTTAATAGGCATTTTCTTAATTTCTGCTCATTATCCAACATATTCGCTTATCCAACGTTCTGCCAGCCCGTTTATGTTGAATAAGCAAGACTATGTACAGAACTTGAAAATGGTATTCTTATGGACTCAGGACCCTTGTTTCTCACCAATCATTGTTGAACTGAAACTCCCATCATCCCTCACCATTGACTGTGCTGTCTGGGATTTGGTGTATTTACCAACAAACCAACCACGTTGTGTAGAGCCTTGATGAAATCCCAAAGTAACTCAAAATCTTCCTCGTCCGCAGGGTTATTGAAGGGTGAAAGTGCAGCCAGGATGCCATAAATGATGCCTTGAGCTCTTTTGAGGAAAAGAGGAATCACGGCATCACTCATTCGAAGTGGGGACAGAAATGATTTCCAGACAGATATAATCCCCCCTGAGCTGCATTTGTAATTTTCTGTCTGCGGAAGGAGGCGGGAGTCTCGGTTGCCTTTCCTAGAGTTGAAATGATAAATGGGATTGGTTTTGTCCTAGAAAGTTACGAGAGCATCTGGAGGGAGGCTTACCCTTAGGCATTTGAAACTTACAAAAATAAAATAATATTTATTTATTGTCTCAGAAACGAATTCGGAATATAATGTATAAAAATCACAAACAAAGGTAAAAACTTGGCATTATGCTAAATTTCCTTTGACCGCTTGGAGTGCCTCTGGTGTTGTTGTGAGAAGGTCCTCCATTGTGCGTGTGTCACATTGTAGTCAGTGGTCCACATTCGCATATCGTGGACTCCACTTTGTGGCCTCGTTTCTTATTTGGCTCAGAGCGCAGTCTTTTCAGTGCTATTCTTCTGTGTGCCTAGGAGGGAGCATCTGACCCAGTATCAGCCATGGATTGAGGTTCCAAGTTTTAGCCTGCCACCTTTGGACTCTTGCTTGCTGAGGTGTTCCTAAAACACGTCTCATGGATTGAGAATCAGCTGTTTTCTCTGTAATAGGCAGTAAGAGCACTTAAAGCTTCAGAGTGCTTTTGTTCAATTATTTCAAAGCTCCCTGCTTGAGCGGTGATGGCGCGATCGTCAGCATAGATGAAACTCTGTGTCTGTGTTTTGGATGGATTAGGAATTAGTTTTCCCTGTAATCGGCAGTAAGACCACCTAAAGCTTCAGAGAGCTTCTGTTCAACCATTTCAAAGCTTCCTGCTTGAGCAGTGATTGTACAATCGTCAGCATAGACGAAACTCTGCGTCTGTGTTTTGGATGGATTCGGAATCAGTTAGTTTTCTCTGTAATAGGCAGTAAGAGCAGCTAAAGCTTCGGAGAGCTTCTGTACAACCATTTCAAAGCTTCCTGCTTAAGCGGTGATGGCACGATCGTCAGCATAGATGAAACTCTGTGTCTGTGTTTTGGATAGATTAGGAATCAGTTTTCCCTGTAATCGGCAGTAAGATCACCTAAAGCTTCAGAGAGCTTCTGTTCAACCATTTCAAAGTTCTCTGCTTGAGCGGTGATGGCACAATCGTCAGCATAGATGAAACTCTCTGTCTCTTCTGGCAGTGGCTGCTCATTTGTGTCAAAGTTAAACATTGATGGAACAAAGAGTCATGTTGCCCTGAAGATATTGTGAGATAGGCCCTCGCAGAGCTGGAGAAGAGAGAAAGGAAAGAAAAAAAAAGGAGAAAAGGAAGGGAAAGAGGAAAAGAAAGAGATGAAAGCAACGCTTCTTGGAGACCTGGATGCTTGTACCGTAATTCTGCTTGCAGACAAGAATAAGGAAGCATGGGGTTTACCCACCGTTCTCACCTGCAAGATCCTTTTTCAGATTGTGTTTGGGAGAAGGGTTTAGGTGCTAAACTGGGGCATATGTCTTTGGAAATAAATTGCAATCATATCCTTGTTGAATAGGAAAAAATGATGTGACAAATGTGAATCTCCATAAACATGTGGAGACCACTTTTTGAAAACCACTAGTCAAGAAAAGCATGACCTTGTTAGAAGTCAACCCTTTAAACAAGTGATATTCATAGGCTTTCATGTAATGGCACACAGGTATCTCAGCTGTTAGACTGAAGAACCATGTCTTTGAACTGCCAAGGACAAAGAAATGTCACTACAAAAATAGATTTGGTTAGCAGGGGATGGTTGTGTCTTTGAAGCTGAAATTGTAGTTGCCCAAAAGATATACACTCTCTTGGACCCTCTTAAATTAAAATATGCACTCAGAGATAAAAAAAACCCAGTCTTCTTTGAAAAATAACATATTTTGTTTACTCACAAACATCTAATTCACCATACAGACACATTTCTTATTTAAATGCACGTATAGAAAGGAGCCCCGGTGGCAAAGTGCGTAAAAGTGCTGAGCTGCTGAACTTGCAGACCAAAAGGTCCCAGGTTCAAATCCCAGGAGCGGAGTGAGCGCCCGCTGTTAGCTCCAGCTTCTGCCAACCTAGCAGTTCGAAAACATGCCAATGTGAGTAGATCAATAGGTACCGCTCCAGCGGGAAGGTAACAGCGCTCCATGCAGTCATGTCGGCCACATGACCTTGGAGACGTCTAAGGACAACGCCGGCTCTTCGGCCTAGAAATGGAGATGAGCACCAACCCCCAGAGTCGGACACGAATGGACTTAACGTCAGGGGAAACCTTTATCTTTACCTTTGGTGCTTAATTTGTAATAATAATTTGTAATAATAATAATAAATATAAATAAATAAATAAATAAATAATAAATATACAGACACGACTGGACTTAACGTTAGGGGAAACATTTACCTTTACTATAAATAGGATGTATTTAATCTGATTATGCATTGCTGTCGGATGTATTTGTATGAATTTTATGCGTTGTATGCTGCTTTGAATCCCACACACAGGAGAAAAGCAGGATAGAAATAATGATGATGATGATGATGATGATGATGATGTAGTTCTCTGTGTGTTGAGTACACAGAGTATCATTCTTAATCCATAGTCCATAGTCTTTAAGTATAATAGTACTCAATGAAGTCCATACGTCATAATTCTCTACTGAAGACCTGGTGGTGTCGGCAGGTTTTTGAGTAATTACATTGGACTACCACCGATTTCTGGTCCTGAATATATTGCACAAGATTTCTCTAGCCTAAAATGATACATTTTAATACAGTAGAGTCTCACTTATCCAAGCTAAACGGGCCGGCAGAAGCTTGGATAAGCGAATATCTTGGATAATAAGGAGGGATTAAAGAAAAGCCTATTAAACATCAAATTAGGTTATGATTTTACAAATTAAGCACCAAAACATCATGTTATACAACAAATTTGACATAAAAAAGTAGTTCAATATACAGTAATGTTATGTTGTAATTACTGTATTTACAACTTTAGCACCAAAATATCACGATATATTGAAAACATTGATTACAAAAATGGCTTGGATAATCCAGAAGCTTGGATAAGCGAGGCTTGGATAAGTGAGACTCTACTGTATATTGGTTTTATGGTTCCCGTCCCCTTGATCTGGTCATGTAAGTGTGATTTGTTGTTATAATTGTATTATTTTACTTTGTTTAATAATGTGTATTATGTTGTTATGTAATGTTTGTGTTTGCTTTTATGACTGTAAACTGCCCTGAGTCCCATCCGGGAGATAGGGCAGTATATAAATAAAGTTTTATTATTATTATTATTATGAAGTCCAGACAGCAACATGCATCCACCTCTACTGAGGTTTTAACCAGACTGAATACACAATGGAGTCCTGCGTCTGAACATGCTCAGTACAATGACATGTCTGTAACCCCTTCCATACCAAAGAGGCACAGTCAAACTGGCAAATTGATACACAGTTTAATAAATGTCTACATTAACAAATAAATAGTGAAAGGCTCGGGAGGTTGCTATTTCCAGCACCAAATACACACAGATAACATCAATTTCCGCTCTTGCCTTGCAGTGATGTCCGGAAATTCAAGGAGACCAAGAAGCAGTTCGACAAAGTGCGGGAGGACATGGAGATCGCCTTGGTCAAGAATGCCCAGGCGCCGCGGCACAAGCCCCACGAGGTGGAAGAGGCCACCGGGACCCTGACCATCACCAGGAAGTGCTTCCGGCACTTGGCCCTCGACTACGTCTTGCAGGTGAGGCCTTGACAATGTTGTCAAATCCTGGGAGGTATAGTTTGGCAAGGCAAAGAAGGCTGCGGAACTTGTAAAACAACAGCCTTAGTTATTATTATTGCCCTGTTTTTAATTCTGTTGGTGTGATTTATTGTTTTATGTAGTTATCATGTTTTTAATTGATTGTTCTGTGTTTTAACTTATTGTGTTGGGCTTGTCCCCATGTGAGCTGCCCCGAGTCCCTTCGGCGAGATGGAGGTGGGATACAAAAATAAAGTTGTTATTATTTTATTATTATTATTATTATTATTATTATTATTATTATTATTATTATTTTGTATCACACCTAATACAAAATGGAGTCCTGAGTCTGAACATGCTCAGGACAATTTATTTATTTACAGTATTTATATTCTGCCCTTATTATTATTATTATTATTATTGATACAAAGACATAGTATGACACAGGAAATGAGTTCTATATGCTGGATTTTGTATTACCAAATCACAAGTCGAACACTTCCCAAGAGTTTAGGACTGTGTGATGTATTATTATTGCTATTATTATTATTATTATTATTATTATTGATACAAAGACATAGTATGATACAGCAAACGAGATCTATATGCAGGATTTCGTATCACAAAATCACAAGTCGAACACTTCCCAAGAGTTTAGGACTGTGTCATTTATCATTATTATTATTATTATTATTATTATTATTATTATTATTATTATTTGAAACACAACAAGATGAGTCCACAGCAGACACTCTGCTGGCTGTTGTGTTGGATCACACATCGAACACTTCCCAAGTATGTTGTTGTTGTTGTTGTTGTTGTTGTTGTTGTTGTTATTATTATTATTATTATTATTAGAAACACAACAAGATGAGTCCACAGCAGACACTCTGCTGGCTGTTGTGTTGGATCACACACCGGACACTTCCCAAGTGTCTATTATTATTGTTGTTGTTGTTATTATTATTATTATTTTAATTTGAAACACAACAAGATGAGTCCACAGCAGACACTCTGCTGGCTGTTGTGTTGGATCACACATCGAACACTTCCCAAGTATGTTGTTGTTGTTGTTGTTGTTGTTGTTGTTGTTGTTGTTATTATTATTATTATTATTATTATTATTATTATTATTATTATTATTAGAAACACAACAAGATGAGTCCACAGCAGACACTCTGCTGGCTGTTGTGTTGGATCACACGTCGGACACTTCCCAAGTGTCTAAGGTTGTGTGATATATCTGCGAATAATGTGCGCAGATCCCAGTAAGGTTGTTGTTGTTATTATTATTATTATTATTATTATTATTATTATTATTATTATTATTCCCTAGCATTGAGCCATGGCAGTTCAAGCAGGGTCAAACAGATCCGATTCTGCAGTGTAGGATGATCCAAGGGTCGCCCAATCCAACCCTCACAATCAAAGCCCTCCTGACAGATGGGCATCCAGCCTCTGCTTAAGAAAGATTTGTTGGACTTCCAGGCTGTTGAATGGCTCTGACTGTTAGGCAGTTCTTCCTCACCTTTACTCGGACTCTTTTTCCTGCAATTTGAATCCAATGTGTTGTCAAAGGCTTTCATGGCCGGGATCACAGGGTTGTTGTATGTCTTTCGGGCTGTATGACCATGTTCCAGAAGCATTCTCTCCTGACGTTTCGCCCACATCTATGGCAGGCATCTTCAGAGGTTGTGAGGTTTATGAATCCACGTTGCCCTGGATGTTTGATCTGACCAACCCTTTCCTCCTCCCAAAGCCGTTCCCAGGCTGATTCGTTCTCCTGTTGCAATCCCATGCTGTTCTGCAAAGCCAATGCCAAGCTAATATTGATCCAGGCTGTTCCATTAGCCCCTTTGCTCCCCACCCTTTTAAAGTGGAACCATCTGCCGGGGCCGTCTGTCTCATCCCAGGATTGCTTACACTGTCATGTCCTGTCAATCACCGCGAATGAGCGGACCATGGGGTGGGGAGCAGAAAGAGAGATGGCGGTGCATAGGTCACCACAGTTGCCTTCTTTGGGAGGTTGTGAGGTATATATTTATTATTATTATTATTATTATTATTATTATTGTTGTTGTTGTTGTTGTATGACACAGCAAACAAGATAGACATGCTGGATTTCGTATCACAAAATCACAAGTCGAACACTTCCCAAGTGTCTAGGACTGTGTGATGTATTTTCGGATGATGCGTGCAGATCCCAGCAGGGTGGCCTTTTGCAGTTGGCAGATCGTAATTTTGTCAATGTCTATTGTTTCCAAATGCCGGCTGAGATCTTTTACCACGGCACCCAGTGTGCCCATCACTACCGGGACCACCTGCACTGGTTTCTGCCAGAGTCTTTGAAGTTCGATCTTGAGGTCCTGATAGCGGCTGAGTTTTTCCTGTTGTTTTTCGTCAATGCGACTGTCACCTGGGATGGCAACATCAATGATCCAAACCTTTTTCTTTTCCACAACTGTGATGTCTGGTGTGTTGTGTTCCAGAACTTTGTCAGTCTGGATTCGGAAGTCCCACAGTATCTTTGCGTGCTCATTTTCCAATACTTTTGCTGGTTTGTGATCCCACCAGTTCTTTACTGCTGGCAGGTGGTACTTGAGGCATAAGTTCCAATGAATCATTTGGGCCACATAGTTGTGCTTCTGTTTGTAGTCTGTCTGTGCGATTTTCTTACAGCAGCTGAGGATATGATCAATGGCTTCATCCGTTTTCTTGCACAGCCTGCATTTTGGGTCATCAGCTGATTTTTCGATCTTGGCCTGAATTGCCTTTGTTCTGATGGTTTGCTCCTGGGCTGCAAGGATCAGGCCTTCTGCCTCCTTCTTCAGGGTCCCATTCGTGAGCCAGAGCCAGGTCTTCTCCTTATCAGCTTTTCCTTCAATTTTGTCAAGGAACTTTCCATGCAGTGTTTTGTTGTGCCCGCTGTCAGCTCTAGTTTGTAGTGCGGTTTTCTTGTACTGGTTTTTTGTCTGCTGTGCTTTGAGGAGTTTCTGATTTTTGACTTCAATCAAAGCAGGTTCTTCACTTTGCTTTACATATTCTGCCAGGGCATTATCATCATCATCATCATCATCATTATTATTGTTATTGTTATTATTATAGTCCTTGGAAAAGCAAAGAGGGGTGAGAATGTGTTAGGCACCTGACTGCATTTGTACCCTGCCTCAGTCCAAGAAAGTGAAGGCATTGCATTTATCCAAAAGGCATGGCCTAGAAGCGATTCATTAAAAAAAATGCTTACAAGAAAGTATGTACACATCCATGCATGTTGTGGAAATATACCCTGTAGCGCTTCATCCCTTCCCAAAATTTAGTTAATTTATTTACAGTATTTATATTCCGCCCTTCTCAGATTACAGTGCACATATACATGGCAAACTTTCAATACCATTAGACATACAACATATAGACAGACACAGAGGCAATGTAACATTTTCCAGCTTCTGGCTTCATGAGGGTATGCTCGATTCCAGCCACAGGGGGAGCTGCTGCTTCACTGTCCACTTGTGACACCCAATCCTTGATGGAGTACTTCCTCATTCTTCTACATGCTGCTGGACGTTTTTATGGTGTCGTAAATTAGTTAAATTAGCCTCCCCTACATTTCCTACTTGACAGATGCAACTATCTTTCGGGTTGCTTAAGTCAACAACGAGCTAGGCTATTTAATGGTCAGGTGTTCAGTCCGACCCGGGCTGGATTCGAACTCATGACCTCTCTGTCAGTAGTGATTTATTGCAGCTAAAGGCCCGGGCTGTGGCGCAGGCTGGAAAGCAAGCCAGCTGCAACCAGCTGCAATGAATCACTCTGACCAGGAGGTCATGAGTTCGAGGCCCGGCTCGGAGTCTATGTTTGTCTTGTCTTTGTTCTATGTTAAAAGGCATTGAATGTTTGCCTATATGTGTAATGTGATCCGCCCTGAGTCCCCTTCGGGGTGAGAAGGGCGGAATATAAATGCTGTAAATAAATAAATAAAATAAATAATAATGGTGGTGATGGCAGCGTCTCTCAATCAGTTAACAAGGAAACCTTAATTTTCAATATTTCCCTGTTTTCTTATTTATGTATTTTTAGATCAACGTCCTCCAGGCCAAGAAGAAATTTGAAATTCTGGATGCGGTAAGAATGCTGTCTTGTTAGCTTCCCTTCACTCCTGTCTTTTCTACCTTTACTCAGATACTTTTAGAGCGAACTTCGGCACTCTGGGTGTTTTGGAATTCAACACCCACAACACCCGGAGGGCCGAAGTTTGCCCATGCCTGCTCTAGAGCCTTGCATATTCAGACTTTCTCTCTTTGTCTTCCAGATGCTGTCCTTTATGCATGCCCAATATACCTTTTTCCAGCAAGGCTACAGCCTCCTACACGAATTGGACCCGTATATGAAGAAATTGGCTTCGGAGGTGAGATGTTAATATGTTCCAGACACTATAATATCTATATATATATAAAAGAGTGATGGAATCCCGGCGACCAACAAAACAACAAAACTAAAGACCCCCCAACCTCGAAATTTGACAACACAACCCATCATCCACGCCTCTAGGTTGATACAACAAAATAAAAGAAAAATAAAGTCCTAATTAGAGGGAGAGGAATAGTTCTTTTTATCCAATTGCTGCCAGTTAGAAGGCTAAGCTCCGCCCACTTGGTCTCTTAGCAACCAACTCACCCCGGGGACAGGCAGAGTTAGGCAATAATAATACACATTGAATCATAGCATCAGTTAGGAGACACCCCTAAAGGCCATCCAGTCAAACCCAATTCTGCCATGCAGGACACAATCCAAGCACTCCCAACAGATGGCCACCCAGCCTCTCAAAACTAATAATAATAATAATAATAATAATAATAATAATAATAGGAGCCCCCAGTTGCCTAGGGGATAAAAGCCTAGTGACTTGAAGGTTGGGTTGCTGACCTGAAAGCTGCCAGGTTCGAATCCCACCCAGGGAGAGCACGGATGAGCTCCCTCTTTCAGCTCCAGCTCCATGCGGGGACATGAGAGAAGCCTCCCACAAGGATGTTAAAACATCAAAACATCCGGGCGTCCCCTGGGCAATGTCCTTGCAGACGGCCAATTCTTTCACTCCAGAAGCAATTCCGGTTGCTCCTGAAACGAAAAATAATAATAACAACAACAACAACAACAACAACAACATACAATCCTAAGGTTTGGAGCAACCCCTAAGGATCACCACATCAACTTCCTTCTACCATGCAGGAGGACACAATCCAAACACTCCTGACAGATGGCCATTCAGCCTCTACATAATAACATGATGATAATAATAATAGTAATAGTAATAATAATAATAATAATAATAATAATAATAATAATGATAGAAGCATAGAATCCAAGAGTTTGGAGAGACCCCTAAGGGCCATCCAGCCCAACCCTTTCTACTATGCAGCAGGACACAATCCAAGCACTCCTGACAAATGGCCATTCAGCCTCTACATAATAACATGATGATAATAATAATAGTAATAGTAATAATAATAATAATAATAATAATAATAATAATAATAATGATAGAAGCATAGAATCCAAGAGTTTGGAGAGACCCCTAAGGGCCATCCAGCCCAACCCTTTCTACTGTGCAGCAGGACACAATCCAAGCATTCACAACACATGGACAACATATAAAAACTATACAATACTACACAGGGACATAGACCCCCTCTAGCCTCACCACTTTCACAGGACACAAACAACCAAATGCATACTCAACATAAAGACAACCATACAACAGACATTCAATACCACCACTACCTCAACCATTTCTCGCCAACACCACCAGACAACAACACAGCAACGTGTGGCCGGGCACAGCTAATACTTTATATTGCTTGTTTATGATGGGCTTGGTCCCCATGTAAGCCACCCCAAGTCCCTTCGGGGAGATGGAAGCGGGTAATAAGAATAAAGACTGGATTTCAGTTTCTGTTTTCCCATACAGCTTCAGGTCATCCATGTACATCAGATGTGAAATTTTGTTAAATTTCTTAGATGTTTGATAGCCGAGATTTGTTTTTTGTAAGATTGTTGGCAATAATGAAAAGCAGAGGGGACAATGAGTCTCCCTGGAAAATTCCTCTTCTGATGTTGACGAGTCCATAGCTTTCATTTCCAACAAACAATTCAGTTTTCCAGTGCTCCATCATGTTTTCAATAAAAGCGCCAACGTTTTTAGAAATCCCGATTGTTGTTGTTGTTTATATCCCGTACTATCTCCCCGAGGGGACTCAGGACGGATTACAGAACACACGTCCGACAAGCATTCAGTGCCATTATACAATCAACAAGGACAGACAGCTCGGGCTGTGGCGCAGGCTGGAGAGCAGCTGCAATGAATCACTGCAATGAATCACTCTGACCAGGAGGTCATGAGTTCGAGGCCCACTCGGAACCTATGTTTGTCTTGTCTTTGTTCTATGTTAAAAGGCATTGAATGTTTGCCTATATGTGTAATGTGATCCGCCCTGAGTCCCCTTCGGGGTGAGAAGGGCGGAATATAAATGCCGTAAATAATAAATAAAATAAATAAATAAAGGCATTTCCCATCTTATTTCCGGCACCTTGGAGGCTGTGCTCGACTCCGGCCATGCTGTCGCTCCATCTTCCATGCCGAGGAGCTTTGTTGTCCTTAGACGTCCTCCTGATCGATGCAGTACCTATTTATCTACTCGCATTTCTGCTAAATGGGTAGGGAGCTGGGGCTAATGGCGGGTGCTCACCCTGACCCAGGCTCAAACTGTCGATCCTCTGATCGGCAGGATTTTTCTGCAGCGGTTCTCTTGGAGGACCCAGGGAGGAAAACGAATATGATAGACGTGAAAATATGATTGAGTGAATCTAACTCTTGTCTTCAAATATTTACAGTCTTTATGTTCAATTTATGATGATATTCGCATGCCTGGTATTGCCTGGGTAAGCATTTTTCAATGCTATTTATTTTTAAAAAAATACTCATTCTAATGGTCCCACTAGAAAATGCATATCCAGACAATACAGGATAGTTTGTTTTGACTATAGAACTGTTCTGGAAGGCCTTGAGAGGCTCAGAAACACTTCTATGAGAGGAATATATTTTGGAGCATTGAAACCATGGATATCAAATTTGTGGATAAGGGGATAAGGGGCCGCACTTAGCATAGCAAGTCAAAAGGTTGGCAGTTTGAGCCCAGGTCGGGGTGAGCACCCGCTGTCAACCCCAGTGCACCTGCAGATTGAAAACAGAAACAGTAAATAAATAGGTTTTATTGGGGAGGTTATAAAGGCGCCCTTAAAGGACATTGACTGGGAGGAAAGGCTCCTTGGCATGGAAAATGGAGCGACAGCACACGAACAGCCTCCAAGATGCCCAAAATAAGATGGGAAAACAGCCTTTAACTCTGTCTGTATTGTCCATCCTTGTGAATTGTATAATTGGCATTGAATGTATCGCACCTCAGGTTAGCTTCACTTTGCTAAAGACACCAGGCTGCACACAGATCGTAGTCTTTTGTAGTTTATTAGGATACTAGCTTGGGGACCCGGCGGTGCCCGGGTTATTCGTAGACGGCATTGAGTTGTTTTGGATATTTTGAATGGACCCATTTGTGTAGATTTGTGGGTGATGGGGTTTTCAGTGGGAGGCAATTTGGGTGAAGGTATTGTAAATCCCATCATCCACGGTCTGTTGTCCCCCAAACCACATCAGGATGTAAAGTGGGTGAAAGGGAGTATGTGTGGCAAGTTTGGTCTTTATCAGTCATTGTTGTGGGTTGCTGTGGTCTTAGGAAGTGAGTGAAGGTATTGTAAATCCCATCATCCTTGGTTCGTTGACCCTCAAACTGCAGGAGGGTCATGGGGGGCATATGTGGCAAGTATGGTTATGATGCGTCATTGGATAGAGTAACAATGGTCAGCGGATGGCAAAACATTTGAAAGTACTGCAGATCCCATCATCCATGGTCCATCCTGCCCCACACCACAGCAGGGTGTAAAGTGGGCCACATAATAATAATAATAATAATAATAATAATAATAATAATAATAATAAAACTTTATTTATACCCTGCCACCATCTCCCCAATGGGGACTCGGGGCGGCTTACATGGGGCCATGCCCAAGACAATACAATATAACCATAACATAATACAATTAAATAATACATTACATAAAATAAACAGTACAACATAAGATCGAAACAGCAATATAACAAGAGCGGGCCGCATGAACACTACATTTAAAAACTAGATTAAAAATTAAAAATTAAAATTAAAACTCTGGGTGAGAAAGGGCCACATAGCATCTGTGTGCCAAAATGGGTGTAGTTGTCTCATTCGTGCGTGTCTCAATGGTCTCTGGGAGATGAATTAAGGGAACGTACTGCAAATCCCATAATCCTTGGCCCATCCTCCTCCAATTGGCACCCAAACGGCACCAGGACATACAATGGGTCATAGGGGTTATGTGTGCCAAGTTTGGTCCATGTCAATGATTCCTGGCGGTTACAGTGGCCTGTGAAAGTGGCGGCCAATCAGAAAGCTGCCACATACAAACATAGAAACATTCACTTTTATTATATATATAGATAAGGAAAAGATAGTTCATAAAAGGCAAAAGTTTAGTTCCAAAAGCTAGTTACAAAAACAAGGCTATAAGCACAAATCCATGGAAACATTAGGCGTGAAGCAAGGTCCTTAAAACGAAGCCAAAGTCCCAGAAACGAGGATATTATTCAGGTTATAAGATAATACAGGAGAGCAGACTTAGTTCTTGATTCAAGCGAGGAATTGCTTTGACAAAGATTTCCCTCTCAGTGGAGTGTTTCAATAGCATAACATGAAGGCATTTCTTTGCCCTTTGCCCTCCCTCTTATTTGCTATTCTGAGACTTCTGCGCAACCCCCAAAATTCGCCTCATCGCTTTTGCTTTCGTGGCCACAAGGCTCATTAGTGTTATCAGGCTGAGGCTGGGAGCTACTCTCCCTTTCTGCTTCTTGCACCTGAAAACCATCATCAGTAACAACATTTCTTCCCATGGGAAAGCCTCCCTGCTCCTCATCTCCCACAGCAGGGACATCCTTATTTTATTTATTTATTTATTTATTTATTTATTTTTCAAACTTATATGCCGCCACTCCCCTGCACCTGAATCCCATAATTCCCATCAGAGTCATCTTGAAACTCATCTTAACCTGAATCCCATCATCTTGAAACTGCATCCCAGAATCCTCATCAGAGTCACACAAAGGCTGTGTCACAACAGAGTGTTGTGTGAGCCGCTCTGAGTCCCCTTCGGGGTCTGTAAATGAATTCTACAGACCACAGGTCTACAAATATTTTTCCAAACAATATTAAGCCAGATAGCTCCAGGAAGAGGAAGACTTTCTATTTACCGGATCCCGTTTGTTCTCTTTCTTGCATTCAGCTCGACCAGTTGGTGATCGACTCTGCAGTGGAGAAGCGGGAAATGGAGCACAAGCATGCGCTGATCCAGCAGCGGGTGAGTCTCTTCCAGGCGGGGAAATACATATCTGGGGAAGGCGTGTTTCCCAAAGTTACCACAGTATGCATTTCCTAACAATACGTATTAGAAATATGTCAGCGTGGGGGTCAGGGTGCGAGCCGGGTGGGTTTCTTCAAGCTCCATCGATCACCCTGATGAATTGGTTGCAATCGTCTGCCACACCAATTCCTATTCAATGTCAGACTCAAACACATCTGTTGTCTGGAGTCCAAACATTTATTTCAATATCTATAATACATATTTACAAAGGATAGCAAAAGCCATCGCTCTGAGCTGGCATTCTTCTATAGCCTCTTGCCTCGGCAAGCACAGCTCAACACACTCAGAGATAAGAAGACACATTCCTCAGTCTGAAGGAAGTTCCAACCTTCAAAGCCTGATAGGTCACAGCAGGCTGTCAGTCAAAACATTACTGAAACACACACTCTTGCAAAACAGCAGAAAACACTTGATATACATTTCATACACATACAACCATAATCTAATATATTCAATGTGAGTACTATTTTAAAGCCCTCTTCCACTTGCCATCTCTCCCTTTCTGTCCATATGGAGTCCTCTTGCGGTTGCATTGAGTACAGCAGAGTGAAGCTCATAAGTCACCAATGTAGATCATTTTAAAAATAAGGCAACAAAAAGGGTGGATTTTTAATTCAAAACACATCAGTATTTTAATTTGGACCATGAAGGGTTTGTGTACGAAGTTTGGTCCAGATCCATCAAGCCATGGGGGAGCCTTTGAAATACAAACATTTCATTTGCGTGTTTCTCGGTATTTGATATTATTGTATGTTCGTTTTATATTTGTAAGCCGCCCCGAGTCCCCCTGGGGAGATGGAGGCAGGGTATAAAAATAAAATTATTATTATTATTATTATTATTATTATTATTATTATTATTATTATTATTATTATAGTTCACACACAATCTTATTCATTTTGTACATATATACAAGCATAACACATATACCAAATACCACCACTTCCTCATTACTTTATTTTCCACGCCACCAGACTTCTCAATGGTATCGCGTAAAGAACAACACTCTGAAAACAGGTTAACTGCAGACAATAATAATAATAATAAACTTTATTTTATATCCCGCCCCATTTCCCCGAAGGGACTCTAGGCGGCTCACAACAGGGACAAGTCCGAAACAATAACACAACATATTTGACAAAAACTTAAAACATTCCAACAATACACAAAATAAAATAATGCACAATACATTAAAATCCAGCAGATAAAATCAGAGACAAGAAACAATCAGCACCAGCTAACACATCCCAACAAAGGCAGGAATCAGCCAGGCTTTGAAGCTGAAAGGCCATTACATGCCAATCATTCCGGCTAATTACAGCATTCATACATCCCTCAAACCAACAAAAAAAAAAGGAACAACCAGAAATACTGCACATTCACAGGCTTTAGGAAATAACATATGCCAACTGCCACCAATTCCTCAATACTTTATTTCCCATATCACCAGGCTTGGCCACAGCAACACGTGGCCGGACACAGCTAGTATATACATAGTTTCACTTTGATTTAAATCTGAGATTGCCTCTGATTCCAGCACCAATAACACTATTTCTTTTTCTTTCCTACCCTTTTTCCCCGTCTTTCCCTGTCTTCACCAATTTCTGGCCGCTCCACACAGACATTATTGCAGGTGAGTTTTTTCTATTTTTTACGTGCTAATAAAATGTAAAATTTCGGTCTTGGATTGGCCCCTTTTGTTGTTTACATTGGCAACGGGTTTCGTTCGGGCTTATCTGGAGGATGCAGATGGTTTGTGATGGGGTTAATCTCCTTGGATGAGGCTATGAGAAAAAAATAAAATTCCCAGTGGCTTTGAGCTTATCCCTGAAATTATCCATTTTGCACCTAAGAAGACGCTAGGTTCGCACGTTTCTTTTCCCAGCGTTTCCACTTTGGTATACAGTAGAGTCTCACTTATCCAACATAAACGGGCCGGCAGAACGTTGGATAAGCAAAAATGTTGGATAATAAGGAGGGATTAAGGAAAAGCCTATTAAACATCAAATTAGGTTATGATTTTACAAATTAAGCACCAAAACATCATGTTTAGCAACAAATTTGACAGAAAAAGTAGTTCAATACGCAGTAATGCTATGTAGTAATTACTGTATTTAAGAATTTAGCACCAAAATATCACGATGTATTGAAAACATTGACTACAAAAATGCGTTGGATAATCCAGAACGTTGGATAAGCGAGTGTTGGATAAGTGAGACTCTACTGTACTTCACAGCACAGAGTTTTCTTCTTTTCCTTAAATGGGGTTCCTTTCCCTTTCTTTTCTTATACATTAGAGGTGGGCATGAAAATGTTTCCTTTGTTTCCTTCGCGCTATCGTTTCGTTTTGACCGTTCATCTACACAAAACGAATGACGACATTTTCGTAGGAAACGAGAGGTGACACGAAAACAAAAACCGCACCGTCATCGTGCTTGCTTTCGTTTCCTTTTGTTTCGGCCCCGTAACAATAAGTAGGTACGGACAGAGGGTTGCTTTCCCATGACAGCTGATGTGTACCAATGGGGGTTAATGATAATACAAATATAAATAACGATAGTTACTCTGAGAGAGGAATGCCTCCCAATGACATCCGATGTGGATCAATGGGTCTTGAGGATTATATTTATATTAGTATTAGCTGTGCCCGGCCACGCGTAGCTGTGACGTATGTAGAGGCATGGTAGAAGGGTTGGACTGGATGGCTCTTTGAGGTCTCTCCAAACTATTGGATTGTATGGTTGTATTGTTATTACTATTTTTATTGTCTTCGTCATCATTATCATTATTATGCAGAGGCTGGATGGCCATCTGTCAGGAGTGTTTGGATTGGTAGAAGGAGGTTGAACTGGATGGTCCTGTGAGGGGCGTATGAGGCTCGCACGCTGTGTCCTGCTCTGCGCAGGCGCAGATGGTTTTTCCGTGTTTTTTGGCTTTTTTTTTAGGCCATTGACGTGAATTGGAGTTTTGGTTGTGTTGTTGGAACCTAGTGGGAAGGACCGTGGGTTGTGTTGTCAAGTTTCATGGTTCTGGGTTGTTTAGTTTTGTTGTTTACATTTAGGTAAAAATGTCAGAAGCTTTTTATATACAATAGAGTCTCACTTATCCAACATAAACGGGCCGGCAGAATGTTGGATAAGCGAATATGTTGGATAATAAGGAGGCATTAAGGAAAAGCCTATTAAACATCAAATTAGGTTATGATTTTACAAATTAAGAACCAAAACATCATATTAGACAACAAATTTGGCAGAAAATGTAGTTCAATACGCAGTAATGCTATGTAGTAATTACTGTATTTATGAATTTAGCACCAAAATATCACGATATATTGAAAACATTGACTACAAAAATGCGTTGGATAATCCAGAACGTTGGATAAGTGAGACTCTACTGTATATAGATTAAGAACAGCAGTTATTCTGGCACTATAAGATGATTCTGGGTCCAGGAGAGCAGTGCCTCCCAGTGCACCCGATGCTGAAATGCCCTCCATGTGTGGCGATTTTATTATTATTATTATTATTATTATTATTATTATTATTATTATTATTATTATTATTATTTACTTCATTTCTATCCCGCTCTTCTCACCCTGCAGGGGACTCAGAGCGGCGTACAACATATATTTAGGCCAAAATTCAATGCCACATTATACCAAGCAAATAAAACATAACAAAAAACTCAATAGGAACAATCAACATATAAATACAATTTAAAACCATTAACACCCCTTTAGCCCAAAAACCGAGTTGGGGGGGGGGGGGATGAGCCTCAGAAGCCCTCCCATTCCAGCCAATGGTCCGAAAATGTTAGGGTTTTTTTGTAAGCCAGATGAAGCTTCATGTCGTAAAGGTGGCCCATTTTCGTTAGCGGGACATGAATACGAAAATGAGACGACACGAATGAAACTTCACAAAACGAACAGCAATTCTATACGAATGCACATCTCTATCATACATATCTACACACAGAGATGGTCATTCCAGGCTCCCTTTGTCACTGACTGGTTTTCCTCTGGATTGTAAGCCTTTCACACCACCAGTCACCATTCCGTTGGGTTGATTTACGCCCCATAGAAAAACAAGTGTGGCTTAAACAGAAGTCAAACCCACCGCAAACCCCACACCCCACTAAACCCTTTATGTGAGAAAGCAGCAGCATTTGACGTTTTATGGCCTTGCTCTCCATTTCGGGACAGATGGGAAAGTCAGGAGGGAGAAAAGAGAGAATATCATTGTGCGTTGGTTTAACTTGTTAAGAGTCTTCCCAGGGGTCCCCAAACTTTTTAAGTGGAGGGCCGGTTCATGGCCACTCAGACTGTTGAAGGGCCGAATTATCATTTGAAAAAAAACAAAAAACCAAAGAAATTCCTATGCACACTGCACATGTCTTATTTGTAGTGCAACCCCCCCCCCCCCAACAACAATTATTTATTTATTTAATTAATTATTTACTACATTTATACCCCACCCTCTCTCATCCCGAAGAGCGGCTTACAAGTTGTATGTACATACAATATATTATATTACTAGCATAGCATTATATATTACTATATAGCATTAGCATTATATATTGTTCATTGTACTATACCACTGTACTGTGATATTATTAGTAATATTACATTTAATATATAATATGCAATTAACACATTGAGCCTCCGGTGGCTCAGTGTGTTAAAGTGCTGAGCTGCTGAACTTGCAGACCAAAAGGTCCCAGGTTCAAATCCACGGAGCGGAGTGAGTGCCCACTGTTAAGCTCCAGCTTCTGCCAACCTAGCAATTCGAAATGCGAGTAGATCAATAGGTACCGCTCTGGCAGGAAGGTAACGGTGTTCCATGCAGTCATGCCAGCCACATGACCTTGGAGGTGTCTACGGACAACACCGGCTCTTCGGCTTAGAAATGGAGATGAGCACCAACCCACAGAGTTAGACACGACTGGACTTAACTTCAGGGGAAACCTTTACCTTTACCTTTACCTTTACCTATGCAATTAATATTATTATATTACACAATATTATTATATTGTATTATTATTATTAGCCACCCTGAGTCCCCTATTGGGTGAGAAGGGAGGGGTAGAAATACTGTAATAAATAAATAAATAAATTTTATATTGTATTACATTATAAGATTATTATCAATATTATATGTATACACAATATATTATATTATTAGGATTGCACAGTATTAGTAAATTAAAGAACAATACAATATTTAAAAATAAAAATAATTTTAACCAACATACTGTGTAAACCTATCAGGATTTCAATGGGAAGTGTGGGCCTGCTTCCGGCCAATGAGATAGTCAAGCTAAGTAGGATTGTTGTTGTTGTGTCTTCAAGTCATTTTGGACCTTGGGTGAGCCTAAGTCTAAAACTGAGGGCGGGGGCCAGGTCAGTGACCTTGGAGGGCCGCATCCGGCCCCCGGGCCTTAGTTTGGGGACCCCTGGTCTTCCTCAGAAAGAATATGCTTTGGTTGTCAATACATAAGGCCATTCACAATTGCATTCAACTGTATTGTGTGGTCAGTGTAGAATCAGCCGAAGACAGATCGAACAATGACTCTAAATATATACACATGTAAATATTAGAGATGTGTGCGAAAATCTTTCCTTCGTTTCCTTCGTGCTGTTGTTTCGTTTCGACCGCAAAACGAATGATGACATTTTTGTAGGAAACGAGAGGCAACACGAAAACGAAAGCCGCACAGTCATCGTGCTTGCTTTTGTTTTCCTTTCGTTTCGGCCCCGTAACAATAAGCAGGTACTCACAGAGGACTACTTTCCTATTAGTACCAATGGGTGTTAATTATATATATATATATAAAATGATAGCTACTATATATAACGATAGCTACTCTGGGAATCTAAGCTGAGTCTGGGAGAGGAATGCCTCCCCATTACATCTGATGTGTACCAATGGGTGTTAATTATATGTGTGTGTGTGTGTGTGTGTGTGTGTGTGTGTGTGTGTGTGTGTGTATATATATATATATATATATATATATATATATATATAATGATAGCTACTATATATAACAATAGCTACTCTGGGAATCTAAGCTGAGACTGGGAGAGGAATGCCTGCTGCATTACATCTGATGTGTGCCAATGGGTGTTAATAATAATATTAATATATTGTGATGGCGCAATGGGTTAAAGCCTTAAGACAGGGTAAGCTCCCTGTCGGCTCTAGCTTACACCAAAAGTGACTTGCAGTATGTTCCCAAGTTGGGTGAGCTTCGTCTGTCAGCTCTAGCTTGCGGGGACATGAGAGAAGCCTCCCAGCAGGATAGTAACACATCCGGGCAATGTCCCCTGGACAACGTCTCTGTAGACAGCCAATTCTCTTATACCAGAAGTGACTTGCAGTATGTTCCCAAGTTGGGTGAGCTCCGTCTGTCAGCTCTAGCTTGCGGGGACATGAGAGAAGTCTCCCAGCAGGATAGTAACACATCCGGGCAATGTCTCTATAGACGGCCAATTCTCTTACACCAGAAGTGACTTGCAATATGTTCCCAAGTCGGGTGAGCCCCCATCTGTTAGCTCTAGCTTGCAGGGACATGAGAGAAGCCTCCCAGCAGGATGGTAACACATCCGGGCAATGTCTCTATAGACGGCCAATTCTCTTACACCAGAAGTGACTTGCAGTATGTTCACAAGTTGGGTGAGCTCCGTCTGTCAGCTCTAGCTTGCGGGGACATGAGAGAAGCCTCCGAGCAGGATAGTAACACATCCGGGCAATGTCTCTATAGACGGCCAATTCTCTTACACCAGAAGTGACTTGCAATATGTTCCCAAGTCGGGTGAGCCCCCATCTGTTAGCTCTAGCTTGCAGGGACATGAGAGAAGCCTCCCAGCAGGATGGTAACACATCCGGGCAATGTCTCTATAGACGGCCAATTCTCTTACACCAGAAGTGACTTGCAGTATGTTCCCAAGTCGGGTGAGCTCCCATCTGTCAGCTCTAGCTTGGCGGGGACATGAGAGAAGCCTCCCAGCAGGATAGTAACACATCCAGGCAATGTCTCTATAGACGGCCAATACTCTTACACCAGAAGTGACTTGCAGTATGTTCCCAAGTCGGGTGAGCTCCCATCTGTCAGCTCTAGCTTGCAGGGACATGAGAGAAGCCTCCGAGCAGGATAGTAACATATCTGGGCAACGTCTCTATAGACTATCAATTCTCTTACACCAGAAGTGACTTGCAGTATGTTCCCAAGTCGGGTGAGCTCCCGTCTGTCAGCTCTAGCTTGGCGGGGACATGAGAGAAGCCTCCCAGCAGGATAGTAACACATCCAGGCAATGTCTCTATAGACGGCCAATTCTCTTACACCAGAAGCGACTTGCAGTATGTTCCCAAGTCGGGTGAGCTCCTATCTGTCAGCTCTAGCTTGCAGGGACATGAGAGAAGCCTCCGAGCAGGATAGTAACACATCTGGGCAATGTCTCTATAGACGGCCAATTCTCTTACACCAGAAGTGACTTGCAGTATGTTCCCAAGTCGGGTGAGCTCTCGTCCGTCAGCTCTAGCTTGCGGGGACATGAGAGAAGCCTCCGAGCAGGATAGTAACATATCTGGGCAACGTCTCTATAGACTGCCAATTCTCTTACACCAGAAGTGACTTGCAGTATGTTCCCAAGTCGGGTGAGCTCCCGTCTGTCAGCTCTAGCTTGCGGGGACATGAGAGAAGCCTCCCAGCAGGATGGTAACACATCCGGGCAATGTCTCTATAGACGGCCAATTCTCTTACACCAGAAGTGACTTGCAATATGTTCCCAAGTCGGGTGAGCCCCCATCTGTTAGCTCTAGCTTGCAGGGACATGAGAGAAGCCTCCCAGCAGGATAGTAACACATCCGGGCAATGTCTCTATAGACGGCCAATTCTCTTACACCAGAAGTGACTTGCAGTATGTTCCCAAGTCGGGTGAGCTCCCGTCTGTCAGCTCTAGCTTGGCGGGGACATGAGAGAAGCCTCCCAGCAGGATAGTAACATATCCAGGCAATATCTCTGTAGACGGCCAATTCTCTTACACCATAAGTGACTTGCAGTATGTTCCCAAGTCGGGTGAGCTCCCGTCTGTCAGCTCTAGCTTGCGGGGACATGAGAGAAGCCTCCGAGCAGGATAGTAACATATCTGGGCAACGTCTCTATAGACTATCAATTCTCTTACACCAGAAGTGACTTGCAGTATGTTCCCAAGTCGGGTGAGCTCCCGTCTGTCAGCTCTAGCTTGCGGGGACATGAGAGAAGCCTCCCAGCAGGATGGTAACACATCTGGGCAATGTTTCTATAGACGGCCAATACTCTTACACCAGAAGCGACTTTTCCTTAGCCGCTGTCCAAATTCTGAAAGCGAAGGTCAAAGGCTGTTGTGCGGTGGTTGTGTGTGGCATCTCCTCTCCCTCCTGAAGCGACAGCTGTATGGTAATTTGCTAAGCGGATTGACTCTCAGAGAAGCCGTGGGTCCCGGGAGGGAGGAAAGAGGCGGGTACGTTGGGCAGGTGGCCCACAAAGAAGGAGCCAGGAGGAGCCAACGGAAGGGAGGAAAGCAAGACGAGAGGGTGAGAAGAAGGCAGAGGCAAAGAGATCCCTTCTCCCTTCTCTGCTTGGCATTTTCGCTCTTGAAAACAGACCCAAAAGCATAGCTGTCATGAAGATTTTTGGCCGCCTGGAGTATTTCCTGGTAAGCCTTTCTAGGGCTAAAAGAGGGGCGTGTTTTGTGCCCACAGACGGCACTAATTCTAGTGTAATAATATTGAGAACAATATAATAATGTAATACAATATTATACTAATAATAATATAATATAATAATATTAATTATATATTATATACTAGCTTTGTCCAGCCACGTGTTGCTGTGGCTTATGGGAATCCTTTGTTGGCCAGGTGGAATAGCAGTGAATAGCCTTGCAGTCTCAAAGCCCTGCCGTTTTCTGGAGTAGCTGGAGCTGTTTGTTGTATGAACGTAGAGGCATGGATGAGGGGTTGTGCTGCCAAGTTTAGTGTTTCTGGAATGTGTAGTTTTGTTGTTTTGTCCTAGGCCGAAATTTCATTACCCTTTTATATATATAGACTAGCTGTGCCCGGCCACGCGTTGCTGTGGCGAAGTCTGGTGGTATGGGAAATAAACTATTGAGGAATTGGTGTAGTTAAGGTAAAGGGTAAAGGTTTTACCTTTCATTAAGTCCATTATAAATGGATTACATAACTGCCTTGAGTCTACACTGGCATATAATCCAGTTCAAATCAGATAATCTGTATTTTATAGGCAGTGTGGAAGAGGCCGAAGTGAGGCCTAACTCTGCCTGTCCCCTGGGTTGAGTGGGTTGCTAGGAGACCAAGTGGGCGGAGCTTAGCCTTCTAATTGGCAGCAATTGGATAAAAACAATTATTCCTCTCCCTCTAATTAGGACTTTATTTTTCTTCTCTTTTTGTTGTATGAACGTAGAGGCATGGATGAGGGGTTGTGCTGGCAAGTTTAGTGTTTCTGGGATGTGTAGTTTTGTTGTTTTGTCCTAGGCCGAAATTTCATTACCCTTTTATATATAGATAGATTAAATGTAATATTACTATTAATATTACCATATAATGATATAGTACAATATAGTAATTTAATACTTACATTGTGCTATGCTAATAATATATTGTATATTCATTTGATTTGTAAGCCGCTCTGAGTCCCCTCCGGGGTGAGAAGAGCGGGATATAAATGTAAATAAATAAATAGATAGATAGTGTAGATACGCCCTGACTATCAGAATGCTTTAGTTTTGCCGTGGTTATGTGTCCATCTGTCTTATCTCCTCTACTCACTTTGTACTTCCATTCTTTTTAATCAGAGAACCAAATGTAGACGTCATTCAGAGTCAGGGTGAAACTTTGGGTCTCGAGGGTCTCGTTTCTCTTCCTGCCTCGTCCTTGTGCATCTTATGTATTTACTAAATTGGCTACCCAGCGTTACACATTTTATTTTTAACTAGCTGTGCCCCGCCACGCATTGCTGTGGCATTGTCTGGCAGTGTCTGTATTTTTTAGGCAGTGTGGAAGAGGCCTAAGTGAGGCCTAACTTTGCCTGTCCCCTGGGCTGAGTGGGTTGCTAGGAGACCAAGTGGGCAGAGCTTAGCCTTCCAACTGGCAGCAATTGGATAAAAACAATTATTCCTCTCCCTCTAATTAGGACTTTATTTTTCTTTTCTTTTTGTTGTATCAACCTAGAGGCGTGGATGAGGGGTTGTGTTGTCAATTTTCGAGGTTGTGGGGCCTTTAGTTTTGTTGTTTTGTCGTCGCCAGGATTCCATCACTCTTTTATATATATAGATTAAGAACAGCAGTTATTCTGGCACTCTAAGATGATTATACCCCTCAAAACCCATCAGTAGGCAAATTTGGATATTATCGGGCCTACATGCCAAGTTTGGTCCAGATCCATCATTGTGTGGGTTCATAATACACTCTGGATGTAGTTGAACTACAACTCCTTTACATCCCTTCAAAGGAGCCAAAGGGAGTTTGCTTGCCTTTCTCGCAATGTGATGGTATTTGATGTTTCCAGGGAAACTTTTGTCCAGTGTGTTTCCTTTTATCCCCTTTGCAGGGGGGAAAAAGCGAGCCCAGGCATCTGGGGACATAAAAATTCAAATCAATGGGTGGGAGATGGAAGCGGGAGTGCCTCGAGGGCGAAGTGGCGGGGAGGGGACGGTGTGATTTATTGAATGGACATAAAAGCCAAGCGAACAGATGAAAGAGGTGTTTGGCAAGAGATCCCAAGCATGCATTTCAGCACCAGATGGGTTTTTTTTTTTTTTTGAGCTTCTCAGTTTGCTACCGAGCTCAATCCAAAGTGCTGGCTTTGACTTATAAACAGTTCTGGCCCAACTTACCTGTCCGAATGTATCTCCCCCTATGAACTGGTTTGTAAAGGTGTTATAACATCTTAGGCTCTTTCAGGCAGGGGGGAATCTTCTTATCCCACCGCCGCCACCAAATTGTAAAGATGTTATTAATTACGAGGAGCTGCCACCAATTTGTAATCAAGCTGAATTACTACTGCCACCAATTGTAAAGGGCTAATTATGACTAATTATGATGCAACCACCAATTGAAATGATCTAGCCACCAAAGACTCAGGGAGGAGACCTTTTACTTTTACTTCTTTTACTTATTCACTTAAGATGGTAGCGTTCTTGGTTCAGAATATATATGACAGAGGCTTCAATGTTGGAAAAACAAGAACAAGTTTATTCAGGCACAAAGCTTAGTGGTTACAATGATGTTTCTCATGTAGAGGTATTCTTATTAACAGTTACAATTCCAGAATAAGATGAATCAACTCTCTAAAATATTACTTCTTTTACGTAAGGAAACTCTGTTCCTCAGCCACTTTTATACCACAGTCACCCCTGTGATCTGCTATCACAGATTCTCTGTTCCTTACTAGGACACAGATTATATCAAATAAGTCACCAAACTTATTTTAAACTGACTCAAAATGACCAATTGAATCTCCCTGATTCCCTTAATCTAGGATCAGTCTTTCCTGTGCCTCATCAGAGCACAGACTGCTCCTCTTTTTTAAACCTCTGCACTTCTTCAGCAAAACGGCAGTTGGCTCCACCCACTTCTCCATGGCAACCAGCCTCTGAGTGCTGAGAGGCAGCAACTGCAATACTTACCCTTCTAAACACAAACACACAATTAAACATAACATTTGTATACCAAAAATTTGTACTTCATTACACGGTTAGAGTATTAAAATATGTTATTTGAGTGATTATATTGCTTCTGTTTATGTGATTGTTTTAGTCAATTGTTATGTTTTTGTTTTGTTTTTGTTTTTTGATTTTTGTTTAATTCTTATAGCGTTTTATAGTGTTTTTAGTGTTATATTGTACAATGTTTTTATGCTGATTTTATATTGGAAACCGCCCTGAGTCCCTTTCGGGAGAGAGGGCGGTGTACAAATAAACTTTTACTTACTTACTTACTTAAAATCGGCCAGGTAGGCCCTACTCTCGATCCCACCCCCCTCACAGGCACGATTGGTGGAGACGACAGACAGGGCCTTCTCAGTGGTGGTCCCTCAACTGTGGAACTCCCTCCCCAGTGACATTAAACTGACAGGTTGGGGACCTGTCTTTGGCACCAACATGGAATGTAGCAATAACAGTGACGACGGGTCTAGGCCAGGGGTCCTCAAACTTTTAAAGTGGAGGGCTGATTCACAGTCCCTCGGACTGTTGGGGGGCCGGACTATGATGAAATAGTCCAAAATTAGGATTGTTGTTGTTGTGTGCCTTCAAGTCATTTGGTCAACTCTAAGTCTAAAGTTTAGGACAGAGGTCAGGTCAGTGACCCTGGAGGGCCGCATCCGGCCCACTGGTCTTAGTTTGGGGACCCCTGATCTAGACGATCTCATAAGACCATAAGTAAGCAGAGAGACCTCCAAAGACCGTCTAGACTCTAAATGGTCTCATAAGACCATCGTAAGGAAAGGGACCCTCAAAGGCCATCTAGATGATCTCATAAGGCCATCAGAAGACCATAGATAAGGAAAGGGATCTCAAAGGCCACCTAGATGGTCTCATAAGACCATCATAAGGAAAGGGACCTCAAAGACCATCTAGATGGTCTCATAAGACCATAGGTAAGGAAAGGGGCCCCCAAAGGCCATCTAGATAATCTCATAAAACCATAAGTAAGGAAAGGGGCCCTCAAAGGCCATCTAGACGGTCTCATAGGACCATAGGTAAGGAAAGGAACCTCCAAAAGCCATCTAGATGGTCTCATAAGACCATAGCTAAGCAAAGAGACCTTCAAATACCATCTAGACGATCTCATAGGGCCATAAGTAAGCAAAGAGACCTCCAAAGACCAAGTAGACTTAGGTCAATCCTAAGTCTAAAGTTTAGGACAGGGGCCAGGTCAATGAGCTTGGAGGGCTGCATCCCATCCATAGGCCTTAGTTTGGGGACCCCTGCCCTAGGCATTGAGTTTTTAATCTCTTAAATCTTTTAATTGTATTTATAGATTTTACCTGTTTTATAACTCCATGTGTTTATGTGTTTATTGTTATTTATATTTGTAATGCAGCATTGAATCTTGCTGCTCTGAGTCCTCTTTGGGGTGAGAAGAGTGGGGTAGAAATACAGTAAATAAATTAGGAGTAGCAGAAAGCAACATGACATCCTTTTCGATGTTCTGACCTGGCTCTCATGCTCCCTCTGCACCTTCTCATCTCCAAGCATAATTAATATATATATATTTGTGTGTGTGTTTGCTTCTTAGGATTTCTCTTACGATGACTCCAAAGTGGAATTCAACGTCGACGCCCCCAACGGGGTGGTGATGGAAGGCTACCTCTTCAAAAGGGCAAGCAACGCTTTCAAAACCTGGAACCGGTAAGCCCTGCCCTCTAAAAGACACAAAGCAAAAGGATTTAGTGGTGAAAAGAAGGTAGAGACAATGCTTTGTCTTCCATAGGAGTCGATCTTTGGTGCTTTTTTTGGTATTGTTTCTTTTCCTGGGCTGCGTGTATGTTGAAGATCAGGTGCTGTTTGACCCTATTTGAAGGTAGTCGAATCCTGGGAAGTTGTAGTTTGGGGGAGGCAACAGCACTGGGGCAGAAGAGGAGGAAGACTGTGTAAAACTACAACTCACAGGATGTCCATAGTGTTAGGGATTTTCTTGTGTGTTAGGAGAAGCTACCCAAAAACAACAGAGAATCCAAAATATTCTTGCTGTGAGCTGAATGCTTCTAGTTGAGCATTCAGCTCACAGCAAGCAGAGCTTGAAGTGCCATGTGGCTGTAAAGAATTTAGAGCTTAGGAGGGAAAGATACAAAATGGGATACTTATAGTTGAGCATTCAGCTCACAGCAAGCAGAGCGTGAAGTGCCATGTGGCTGTCAAGAATTTAGAGCTTAGGAGGGAAAGATACAAAAACTGGATACTTATAATTGAGCATTCAGCTCACAGCAAGCAGAGCGTGAAGTGCCATGTGGCTGTAAAGAATTTAGAGCTTAGGAGGGAAAAATACAAAAACTGGATACTTATAATTGAGCATTCAGCTCACAGTAAGCAGAGCGTGAAGTGCCATGTGGCTGTAAAGAATTTAGAGCTTAGGAGGGAAAGATACAAAAACTGGATACTTATAATTGAGCATTCAGCTCACAGTAAGCAGAGCGTGAAGTGCCATGTGGCTGTAAAGAATTTAGAGCTTAGGAGGCAGATACAAAAACGGGATACTTCTAGTTGAGCATTCAGCTCACAGCAAGCAGAGTGTGAAGTGCCATGTGGCTGTAAAGAATTTAGAACTTAGGAGGCAGATACAAAAACGGGATACTTCTAGTTGAGCATTCAGCTCACAGCAAGCAGAGTGTGAAGTGCCATGTGGCTGTAAAGAATTTAGAACTTAGGAGGCAGATACAAAAACGGGATACTTCTAGTTGAGCATTCAGCTCACAGCAAGCAGAGTGTGAAGTGCCATGTGGCTGTGAAGAATTTAGAACTTAGGAGGCAGATACAAAAACGGGATACTTCTAGTTGAGCATTCAGCTCACAGCAAGCAGAGCGTGAAGTGGCATGTGGCTGTGAAGAATTTAGAGCTTAGGAGACAAAGATCCAGACTTCAGTCTTTATGGTTTATTTACAAAAATAATTTGTAAACCTTATGTAGTTCTTGCTCAGTTCAAAAGGAGACATTGGTTTTCACTGTTATTCTCTCCTCTCTTCCTTTTGTCCTCTCCCTTTCTCCTTCTTCTCTCCTTCTCTTCCTCTCTTTGTCTCCCCAGGAGGTGGTTCTCCATACAGAACAGCCAGCTGGTCTACCAGAAGAAGCTAAAGGTCAGGGAGACATTAGCGAATTAGCTGGCTTGCTTTGATATCTTGTTGTCTGTCTATAACCTGGATGCCACAATTCCCTCCTGGAATTCAAGTGGAACAGAAATGCATTCGTGTCACTTTCTCAATGCTTCGGAATCAATGGCGCATAGGTTTATTAATTCACACACTCAACTGGGTACTCATCCAAAATTCAGAAATTTTTTAAAACTAAGTGCCAATGACCCCCAGTTTTGTAAGTACTTTAGAACCATTTTTAATGGATCGCACATGCTGTCTTTGTGACCACAAATGACTCCCAAAGGCCATTACATTGACGATTTCTTCTCCTTCTTCCAGGATGTCCTCACGGTGGTGGTCGAAGACCTCCGGCTTTGTACCGTCAAGCCCTGTGAAGATATCGAGAGGAGGTTCTGCTTTGAAGTTGTGTCTCCCACTAAGTAGGTCCTTTTTCACTTCGATTTTGGAAAAAACATACCGTTGTTTCTTTTCTTCCTTGGAATGCAAAGATATCACGTGGCTGACACTTAGTCCAATTGAAAGGGGTCTAGGGGTCTAGGTTTTGGCCCTTCCAACTCTAGGATACTATGAATATCTAGGTCACATTATTAGACAATCAGCATTTTCTTATGATACGTCTCTCTGCTCCTTTCGCTCACAGAAGCTGCATGCTTCAGGCCGATTCGGAGAAATTACGTCAGGCGTGGATCCAGGCGGTTCAAGCGAGCATCGCCTCTGCGTACCGAGAGAGCCCTGACAGCTGCTACATCGAAGTGAGTTGATGTCAGATACAGGAAATGAGCTCAGTTTGACAACCAAATGCACAGATATAGGATGAGTGTCATCTGCCTTGAAAAGGGATCTAGGAGTCTTAGTCGAACGCAAGCTGAGCAAGAACCAACAGTGTGATGTCGAGAAAAACAATGCAATTCCAGACTGCATCGATAGGAGCATAGAAAATTGAGATTGGAGATGAAAGGGGAGAAAAACTAATCTGTTAAATTGCTTGCTTGCCTTTGGAATTCCACCTGAAGAACATCACCTTCTTCTAGATCCCACAATGTTCCACCTGGAGAACATCACCTTCTAGATCCCACAATGTTCCACCTGGAGAACATCAACTTCTTCTAGATCCCACAATGTTCCACCTGGAGAACATCAACTTCTTCTAGATCCCACAATGTTCAACTTGGAGAACAGCACCTTCTTCTAACTCCCATCATGTTCCACCTGGAGAGCATCAACTTCTAGATCCCACAATGTTCAACTTGGAGAACATCACCTTCTTCTAGATCCCACAATGTTCAACTTGGAGAACATCACCTTCTTCTAGCTCTCATGATGTTATACCTGGAGAACATCAACTTCTAGATCCCAAAATGTTCCACTTGGAGAACATCACCTTCTTCTAGCTGCTATGAAGTTCCACCTAGATAACATCAACTTCTAGATCCCATGATGTTGAACTTGGAGAACATCACCTGCTTCTAGCTTCCATTATGTTCCACCTGGAAAACATCAACTTCTTCTAGATCCCATGATGTTCACTTGGAGAACATCACCTTCTTCTAGCTTCCATCATGTTCCACCTGGAGAGCATCAACTTCTAGAACCCAAAGTGTTCTACTTGGAGAACAGCACCTTCTTCTAGCTCCCATGATGTTCCACCTAGATAACATCAACTTCTAGATCCCATGATGTTGAACTTGGAGGACTTCACATTCTTCTAGCTCCATGATGTTTCATCTGGAGAACATAAACTTCTAGATCCCATGATATTCCACTTGGAGAGCATCACAGTCTTCTAACTCACATGATGTTCCACCTGGAGAACATCACCTTCTAGATCCCATGATGTTCCACCTGGAGAACATCAACTTTTAGATTCCATGATGTTCAACTTTGAGCACATCACCTTCTTCTAGCTCTCATGATGTTCCACCTAGATAACAACAACAATTAGATCCCATGATGTTCCACTTGGAGAACATCAACTTCCCGATCCCATGATGTTCCACTTGGAGAACATCACCTTCTTCTAGCTCCTATGAAGTTCCACCTGGAGAACATCAACTTCTAGATCCCATGATGTTGAACTTGGAGGACTTCACCTTCTTCTAGACCATGATGTTCCACCTGGAGAACATCCACTTCTTCCAACTCCCATGATTTGGGAAGGTCCCAAGAGTTTTTGAGAGGACAAAATGTCCATGGAACCTTCCCAAATATGTCCCATGGAGTGGCAAAATTGAATAGAGTTGGAAAGAACCACACATATGGCTTTCCCTATATAGAGGAAGGTCATGGTTCCACGATTCTGCTTTGGTCAGTTCTGAGCAAAGCAATGCAAGATGAATGTGGACAAGCTGAATGGGTCCAAAGAAAGGTGACCGAAATGATCAGAGATTTTGAAGCCTTCTGAGAAGTGTCTTGGGGATCTGGGTATGTTTAGCTTGGAGAAAAGAAGGTGAAGAGAGACATATTTGAGGAGGATATAAATGTAGCTAATACATAATAGATTTTCACCATTTCTTTTTCCATATTTTATTTGTCTCTCTGCCAGAGACTGGACCGGACGGCTTCTCCTTCCACCAGCAGCATTGACTCTGCGACGGACTCCCGGGATCGCAGCGCCAAAGGGGAGACCATCCTGCAGCGGGTGCAGAGCATCCCAGGGAACGACCAGTGCTGCGACTGCGGCCAAGCCGATCCCCGGTGGGCCAGCATCAACTTGGGCATCTTACTATGCATCGAATGTTCAGGGATACACAGGTACTTTGGGACTGGGACTGGGCTCCCGCTACGCTGACCATACAAGGCAAATAATCAATTATTATTCTATTGATGCTTGGTTTGTGGCTTCCATTCTTACAGGAGTTTGGGGGTGCACTGCTCCAAAGTGCGGTCGCTCACTCTGGATTCCTGGGAGCCAGAATTGCTGAAGGTATTTATTTTTATTTATTTATTGACTACATTTATATCCCGCTCTTCTCACCCCGAAGGGGATTCAGAGCGGCTTATCTATATATATAAAAGAGTGATGGCATCACGGCGACCCACAAAAACAACAAAACTACAGGCCCCCCAACCTCGAAATTTGACAACACAACCCATCATCCACGCCTCTAGGTTGATACAACAAAAAGAAAAGAAAAATAAAGTCCTAATTAGAGAGAGAGGAATAATTGCTTTTATCCAATTGCTGCCAGTTAAAAGGCTAAGCTCCTCCAACTTGGTCTCCTAGCAACCCAATAAAAAATAATAAAAAACACTAAAAAAATTGATACAATAAAATACTATAATAACAGAAAATAACTAAAAATAATACAAGAAAATTATAAAATATAATAAATAAAAATATAACTTACAATAAAATTAATTAAAAAATGCAAATAACATCAAATAAAAATTACACAACAATTTTTAACCAATACCACCACCACTTTGCCACAGCAACGCGTGGCCGGGCACAGCTAGTAAATAATATTTACATACAGTGTATTATATCACTAGCACAGCATAACACTAGTACTATATACCAGTATATTACATGTAATCTATATATATATACATGTTCTGACCATTTATAACTTAAAGTAAACAAGGAAACTAAACACCCAAAACCCACGAAACTTGGCCACAAAAGACATGGTCATCCCCGCTTTAGAGGGAGAGGAATAACTGTTTTTTCCCCATTGCTGACAGTAAGAAGGCTAAGCTCCGCCCACTTTGTCTCCTAGCAACCCACTCAGCCATTTAATGGTACCCAGTGCCGCTTCAATCAGGCCTCTTCCGCACTGCCTATAAAATACAGATTATCTGATTTGAACTGGATTATATGGCAGTGTAGACTCAAGGCCCTTCCACACAGCTAAATTACCCATTTATAATCTTATATTATCTGCTTTGAACTGGATTATCTAGAGTCCACACTGCCATATAATCCACTTCAGTGTGCATTTTATACAGCTGTGTAGAAGGGGTCTCATATAATCCAGTTCTAAGCAGATAATATAAGATTATAAATATACAGTAGAGTCTCACTTATCCAACATAAACACCCCGGCAGAACGTTGGATAAGCGAATATGTTGGTTAATAAGAAGGGATTAAGGAAAAGCCTATTAAACGTCAAATTACGTTATGAGGGTCCTGGTTGGCTTATATTTGGGTCAGCTTATACTCGAGAATATAGGGTACATTTATTATTTTTCTCTATTATTATTGGTATTATTACATTTATTATTTTTTGCTATTATTGTTGCTACTATTACATATATCTTACTCTATTATTATTAATATTAATAATAATACATTTATTATTTCAGTCTGAACTTATTATTAATATTGCATTTATTATTTACATATATATATATACATATACAGTAGAGTCTCGCTTATCCAACGTAAACGGGCCGGCAGAATGTTGGATAAGCGAATATGTTGGATAATAAGGAGAGATTAAGGAAAAGCCTATTAAACGTCAAATTACGTTATGATTTTACAAATTAAGCACCAAAATATCATGTTATACAACAAATTTGACAGAAAAAGTAGTTCAATGCACGGTAATGCTATGTAGTAATTACTGTATTTACGAATTTAGCACCAAAACACCACAATGACTACATTGAAAACAATGACTACAAAAACATTGACTACTAAAATGCCAACTGCGTTGGATAATCCAGAACATTGGATAAGCAAATGTTGGATAAGTGAGACTCTATTGTAATATGAAATAATTACTGTGGTATAATAATACAGAACAAGATAATATCTAAAACCAGGACAGTAAATAAAGAGCAATACTCTGAAAGCAGGGAAATTGGGAATTCCAGAAAGGAAACAATCGGGGCCAGCGAACACTTCCCAGGTAGGATGCAAACAGGCTTTGAAGCTGCAAGGCCATTAAATGCTAATCAAGGTGGCTAATTGCAACCTTCATACCTGCCACACTGAGACTATTAATTGCTATTCAAACTGGCCAACCAAGGATTCCGTAAGGGAGAAAGCGGCCAGGCTTTCAAGCAGCAAGGCTATTCAGTGCTATTCAACCTGGCCAACCAAGATTTCCCCTAGATAGAAAATCCCCAGGTTCTGAAGCCACGAGGCTACTCTGCCCCATACAACCAGGCCTAGCAAGGATGCCCTATGTAGAAAGCGGCCAGGCTTTGAAGCTGCAAGACTATTCAGTGCAGTTCAAGCTACCCAAACAAGTATTCCCCTTACAAAGGAAGTAGCCAGGCTTCAAAGTGGCTCTTTGATTGAGGGTGCGACTCCAGCTACTCCAGAAAACAGCCAGGCTTTGAGGCTGCAAGGCTATTCACTGCTATTCCACCTGGCCAACAAATGATTCCCATAAGCCACAGAAACGTGTGGCCAGGCTAAGCTAGTAAATAATATATAATTAATATGATTATATTGTATTATTATTAGTATTATGTTGCATTACAGTATAATATTATTACCAATATTACATATATATATAATATATATATATATTAATCATTATTTATTATTGTAAATTATATTGTATAACATATATACAATACTAGCTGTGCCCGGCCACACGTTGCTGTGGCGAAGTATGGTGTTATGGGAAATAAAGTATTGAGGAATTGGTGGTAGTTAAGGTCAAGGGTAAAGGTTTTCCCCTGACATTAAGTCCAATTGTGTCTGACTGCACACTGAAGTGGATTATATGGCAGTGTGGAGTCAAGATAATCCTGTTCAAAGCATTATAAGATTATAAATGGGTTATATAGCTGTGCGGAAGGGCCTTGAGTCTACACTGCCATATAATCCAGTTCAAATCTGATAATCTGTATTTTATAGGCAGTGTGGAAGAGGCCTAAGTGAGGCCTAACTCTGCCTGTCCCCTGGGCTGAGTGGGTTGCTAAGTAGGCAGAGATTAGCCTTCTAACTGGCAGCAATTGGATAAAAGCAATTATTCCTCTCCCTCTAATTAGGACTTTATTTTTCTTTTCTTTTTGTTGTATGAACGTAGAGGCATGGATGAGGGGTTGTGCTGCCAAGTTTAGTGTTTCTGGGATGTGTAGTTTTGTTGTTTTGTCCTAGGCCGAAATTTCATTACCCTTTTATATATAGAGATTATACATACAAACATACATACATACACACACACACACACACACACACACACATATATATATATATATATATATATATAAAGGTAAAGACCAAAACCCAAATAGAAGTGGGACAAAAGGAATGGGAAATACGGTTTTGTATCATAAGGGATTTTGGAGGTGGTAAGCATAGCTTTGTTGACTATCGCTCCCATCATCCATTGAAACAGAGCTTTTTGGCTTCTTTTCCCAAAGCTGATGTGTGAGCTGGGCAATGCCACCATGAACCAGATCTACGAGGCACAATGTGAGGAAATGGGACTCAAGAAGCCCAGCGCGGGCAGCTCCAGGTAGGATTCCATGGCTTGTAAAACTACACAGGAATTGATCCACAACTGAACATACTGGAGAGGTTTGGGGAGAATTCACCATGATTTATAGGTGTTGTAAGTACTGGGATATATAGTTCACCTGCAATCTAAGATCTGGAGATAAACTGAAGCCGGACGACCTGAATTCTTTCCTAGGCAAGACAAAGAAGCTTGGATTAAAGTCAAATATGTGGAGAAGAAGTTCCTGAAGAAGCTGCCGTCTGGGGAAGCCTTGGCCGAGAACGAGAGGAAGCCGCGGCGGTGGAGCGTCAAGAAGTGCCAACGGCGCAACAGCTCCACGAAAGCTCCCACGGCGCGGAGGAAGTACCGGCACGAGGCGGGAAACGCATCGCCGGCGGCACACTCTTCGGGTGGGGAGGCCCTTTGACTTCCTCCCTCTCCTTTCCCCGAACCTCCCGTTTCTCTGTGCACATGTACGGGGAATAAACAAGACAAGAACTGAGTCTAAACAATATCTTCTTTGCCAACAGCTGCCACCCTGGAGCGGAAATTCCGGCGCGATTCCCTCTTCTGTCCCGATGAGCTGGACTCCCTTTTCTCCTACTTCGACACGGGAGCTGGAGCCGGGCCACGCAGTAAGTTGACTAGAGGAGTAGGCGTGGCTTCTTCCCAAGAGCCTGAGACAGGGCTGAGCCTCTATACCTCTCCTGAGAAGCCTTTTAGGACTAAAGGGCAGGGCTAGGGGCGGGGCCTATTCCCAAGAGCCTGAGACAGGGCTGAGCCTCTATACCTCTCCTGAGAAGCCTTTTAGGACTAAAGGGCAGGGCTAGGGGCGGGGCCTATTCCCAAGAGCCTGAGACAGGGCTGAGCCTCTATACCTCTCCTGAGAAGCCTTTTAGGACTAAAGGGCAGGGCTAGGGGCGGGGCCTATTCCCAAGAGCCTGAGACAGGGCTGAGCCTCTATACCTCTCCTGAGAAGCCTTTTAGGACTAAAGGGCAGGGCTAGGGGCGGGGCCTATTCCCAAGAGCCTGAGACAGGGCTGAGCCTCTATACCTCTCCTGAGAAGCCTTTTAGGACTAAAGGGCAGGGCTAGGGGCGGGGCCTATTCCCAAGAGCCTGAGACAGGGCTGAGCCTCTATACCTCTCCTGAGAAGCCTTTTAGGACTAAAGGGCAGGGCTAGGGGCGGGGCCTATTCCCAAGAGCCTGAGACAGGGCTGAGCCTCTATACCTCTCCTGAGAAGCCTTTTAGGACTAAAGGGCGGGGCTAGGGGCGGGGCCTATTCCCAAGAGCCTGAGACAGGGCTGAGCCTCTATACCTCTCCTGAGAAGCCTTTTAGGACTAAAGGGCAGGGCTAGGGGCGGGGGCGGGGCCTCTTCCCAAGAGCCTGAGACAGGGGTGAGCCTCTATACCTCTCCTGAGAAGCCTTTTAGGACTAAAGGGCGGGGCTAGGGGCGGGGGCGGGGCCTCTTCCCAAGAGCCTGAGACAGGGCTGAGCCTCTATACCTCTCCTGAGAAGCCTTTTAGGACTAAAGGGCGGGGCTAGGGGCGGGGGCGGGGCCTCTTCCCAAGAGCCTGAGACAGGGCTGAGCCTCTATACCTCTCCTGAGAGGCCTTTTAGGACTAAAGGGCGGGGCTAGGGGCGGGGGCGGGGCCTCCTTCCAAGAGTGTGAGATAGGGCTGAGCATCTATACCTCCCCTGAGGCGTTTATTAGAACACGGGGCGGGGTATAGAGGTTCAGCCCCATCAGGCACTTGGGAAGAGGCCCCGCCCCCTCTAGCCCCGCCCCCTGTGTCCTGGCAGACTCTGCAGGACAGGGATAGAAGCTCAGCCCTACCTCAGAGCTCGTAACTCAGGGGGCGCTGAGTCATATTTTTTCTGGAAAGGGGGCGGAAGGCCAAATAAGTTTGGGAACCACTGACCTAAACCATGCATTGTTTTGGCTGCTAGTTGCACCTTTCCCTTTGGCACATCTCGGGGAGAATTATGGGATTAAATTCTACAAGAAAGAGAAGAAGTAGAAGTGAACCATGACTTTCAGAAACTCTGGTCTTGAACCTTTGCTCCTTTATGGTTTGCCCTCATCTTCAGTGTTCAGTGACTGGGATAGGAGACTCTGTGGCGCAATGGGCTAAGCCCTTGTGCCGGCCGAACTGCTGAGCTTAAGGTTGGACTGCTGACCTGAAAGTTGCCAGTTCGAATCCATGAGACAGAGTGAGTTCCCGTTTGTCAGCTCTAGCTAGCGGGGACATGAAAGAAGTTCTCTCAGCGGGATGGCAGCACATCCAGGCATCCCTTAGGGCAACGTCTCTGTAGATGGCCAACGACATTGATGTTCTGTCCGCCCTCCTCTTAGGTGGTAACCACGTCTCGGTGCCACAGCCCCTGGCCGCCAGCCCACGGAGCGACAGTGGCCACGGTCCTGCTGGGAGCGGTTCACCATTCCTTCTGGATGGAGGTAAGCAATGTAGGGCTACAAGAAAGTCTGGCTAACTAAGCAGAACCACCATAATCAGAGGAAGTATATCTAGACGTATTGGTTGCCCAAGAGAAGCAAAAGTGGTCAAAGTAACGACTTCAAGCATGCTTATGAATTTCCCTGAGACACCTTAAGGGTACCTTCTCTCTCTAAGAATGTCCAGGCCCATCAGTATGACTCTTCAAAGTCTTCTTTGATAAATAACATATCTTGTTTACTCACAAACATCTTGTATTAATTCACCATACAGGCATATTTCTTACTAACGTTCAGTTATAGATAGGATGTAGTTTTCTGTGTGTTGAGTACACAGGATATCATTCTTAATCAGTAGTCCATAGTCTTTGGATATAATAGTACTCACTGGAGTCCATAAGTCATACTTCTCTACCGAAGTCCAAACAGCAACATGCATCCACCTCCAGTGAGATCTAAAGCAAACTGCTAATATTGAAGTCTAATAATCACACTGAATACAAAATGGAGTTCTGAGTCTGAACATGCTCAGTACAGTCATATGTCTAAACCTCTCCCACGCCTTGTGGTTCCTGCAGGTCTAAGCAGTGACAGTGGACTGGGCGGCAGCACAGACGGGAGCAGTGACGTCCTGGTGTTTGGCTCAGTGGTGGACAGCGTCACGGAGGAAGGTAAGATCATATACAACCAATCGCCCTTCAGGAAACATAGCTTTCCAAGAGTAGAAACTTTACTTACCTCATGGAGTTGTTGACTGTGCAACTGACATTTGTTAGATCTGAGGAATACAACCATAGACATGAATAAATATTATTATTATTATTATTATTATTATTATTATTATTATTAATAATAATAATAATAATAATAATAATAATAATAATAATAGAAGGCCACCTTACTTGGATCTGCGCACATTATTCGCCAATACATCCCACACTTCTAGACACTTGGGAAGTGTCCGATGTGTGATCCAATACAACAGCCAGCAGAGTGTCTGCTGTGGACTCATCTTGTTGTGTTTCTAATAATAATAATAATAATAATAATAATAATAATAATAATAATAATATAGTGTCCGATGTGTGATCCAATACAACAGCCAGCAGAGTGTCTGCTGTGGACTCATCTTGTTGTGTTTCTAATAATAATAATAATAATAATAATAATAATAATAATAATAATATAGTGTCCGATGTGTGATCCAATACAACAGCCAGCAGAGTGTCTGCTGTGGACTCATCTTGTTGTGTTTCTAATAATAATAATAATAATAATAATAATAATAATAATAATAATATAATAGTGTCCGATGTGTGATTCAATACAACAGCCAGCAGAGTGTCTGCTGTGGACTCATCTTGTTGTGTTTCTAATAATAATAATAATAATAATAATAATAATAATATAGTGTCCGACATGTGATCCAATACAATAATAATAATAATAATAATAATAATAATAATAAAATAGTGTCCGATGTGTGATCCAATACAACAGCCAGCAGAGTGTCTGCTGTGGACTCATCTTGTTGTGTTTCTAATAATAATAATAATAACAACAACAACAATAATAATAATAATATAGTGTCCGACGTGTGATCCAATACAACAGCCAGCAGAGTGTCTGCTGTGGACTCATCTTGTTGTGTTTCTAATAATAATAATAATAATAATAATAATAATAATAAGACACTTCGCTAATGGAGAACCTCCCTTTCATGCAAGCAAATACTAGGATAGTTAAAACATAACAGCACCCATCATCCAGTGCACAGATGCTTATTTATTACAACCAAGTACAGTAGAGTCTCACTTATCCAATATAAACGGGCCGGCAGAATGTTGGATAAGCGAATATGTTGGATAATAAGGAGGGATTAAGGAAAAGCCTATTACACATCAAATTAGGTTATGATTTTACAAATTAAGCACCAAAACATCATGTCATACAACAAATTTGACAGGAAAAGTAGTTCAATAGGCAGTAATGCTATGTAGTAATTACTGTATTTACGAATTTAGCACCAAAATATCATGATGTATTGAAAACATTGACTACAAAAAAGCGTTGGATAATCCAAAACGTTGGATAAGTGAGACTCAAACGTTAGCTCCAGTAAGTACTTGGATGGGAGACCACCAATGAATATCAGTACAATAGCCTGTATTTCAGAGGACGGAACTTGGAATAAGGTCAGTGTATGGTCCACAGGAGATACTCTCCCCATGGCTGAGTTCCATGGGTACTAGTGTCTCACAGTTCCCCAATGTCTTGTTCCTGCAGAGTGTGAAGTTTCAGAAGAATCCAGCGGAGAAGCGGAAATCGAGCACGAGGCCTCCGACTTGGAGGACCTGCGGGAGCTGCACCCGGGCCTCTTGGTGTACAAGGCTTCGCGGGCCAGGAACCTGCCCATCATGGCGGAGGCCTTGGCCCATGGGGCGGACGTCAACTGGGTGAACGATGAGGACGAGAACAAGACCCCCTTGATCCAAGCTGTCATGGGGGTAAGCCAGAGCGATCTGGGCATGCATTTGCGTATCTGGAGCAGGTTGCTTACTTAGAAGTTTGTGCCAATCTGCTTTCGTGGGATATTATTTCTAGCATCCACTTTTTGCTTGATCTTCAAGCCGTGCTTCTTGTAAGTCAGAGCACAATCCAGAGTGACTCCTAGGTATTTGTGTGTGCTGCAATGCTCCAATGGGATTCCTTCCCAGGTCATCCTCAGAGCTCGAGATGCTTGTCTATTCTTAAGATGAAAAGCACATGTCTACGTTTTAGATGGATTAGGAATCAGATGGTTTTCCCTGTAATAGGCAGTAAGATCACCTAAAGCTTCAGTGTCAAGAGTCAGACGCCAGTTAACAAACAAAACAGAGTTTATTCTGAAGATAAGCCAAAAATAACACAAAAACAAGCCATGCTATTTTCCCATGCTGGCATTCAATAAAAACTAAGGACGCTTCAGTTCAGCTTAGAAGAAACAAATAGAGTTGACTGCAAGATAACATGCAAAATAAACGAAGGCTTGCAACCTTCCAAAAGTTGCAGAGTATAACAGAAAGTGCAAAAGCTTCTTTTAGCTCCAAACCGTTTCTGAAAACAGGCAGCCGGCTCTGCGGAGTTAAAGGGGCAGTTCCCAAAAGAAAAACAGCAAACTGGCTTAAAAACAAACTAGAAGAGCAGTAAACTGCTTCCACGGTGCAGATAAAGCCGAAGCTTCAAAGGGATGATGAATAGCCGTCGTCAGGAGAATCCAAGGTCAGGTCGAGAGGCAGCAGCAAATTCCAGAAGCCAGAAGCCAGGAGTAGTCGTCAGTCAGGGAGCGTAGACAGAAGCCAGGTCAAATTCAATCCAAAGTCCGAAGAGGGTGCAGTCATCCAAACCAGGTCCACGATAAGACACAGCGAGAGCCAAGCCAGATGGTATCAGCAGCTAGAAATAGTAATCAGAATGCAGTCCAGGGAAACCCACACAGTTCCATCCCTCTGCTGCAGAGCAGTCCCAGATAACTTACATCCGAATCACAGTCCAAGTCCAGTCTTCACGGAAACACAGAGATCCCAATGGCGCCTCAGCAACACCTTGCCACACGCAAAGTGCAATGGCCAAACATTCCCATTTTATTCCCCTTCCTCCTAGGTGACCAAACACTCACACCCAAACACCAGGTGTCCCAAATCTACTCAGAGTCCGAACTCCACACAGCTAGAGCTCGTGGATCTGGAGTACCTAGCAATTCGTCGGAGTCCCAATCATCCTGCCCACACTTAGCCCCATGAACACTTAAAGAACCATCCTCCCTTCTCCAAGCATCCCAAGTGGGATCAGCTCCTGCAAAAACCCCAGGTTCAGTAGTATCCATAGGCCCCAAATCCCCAGACATCTCTGGTGGCTGTGCCCATTCAGTGCCCACTTCCCCAGCCACCACCTGTTCCTCAGCATCCATTTCCCCAAACTCCCCATCTGAATCTTCCTCAGAAGATCCCCCATTAAGCTCTCTAAGTCGCTTCCTGCGCAACTCCTCCAGTGAACCCTCATCACGAGGGTTTTTTCTTCCTCTTCGGATCCCATCACCATCAACCATAATCCCCGAAGGCGCAGTCACAACATTCAGAGAACTTCTGTTCAACCATTGCAAAGCTCCCTGATATCAGATTTTTGTATCAGATAGAACCAACCATTATTACATGGTTAACATACTGGCAAATAAAGGAAAACTTTGTAAGGGATAAAAAGAAAGGTTTTGAAAGGAAAGATACAAGCTGGGATAAAATACTAAAAATGGAAGCAAAAATAATAAAGGTACTATACCAACAGCTACTAGAATGGGACACAGAAGAAGTGCTAGTTAAAGAGACAATGACAAAATGGGCGAGGGATGTAGGCCACTCAATAAATTTTGCAGAGTGGGAAAAGGTATGGAGGAAGAAACTTAAATACACATACGTGGCAGAATTAAAGGAGAATTGGTACAAGATTTTTTATAGGTGGTACCTGACACCGGACAGACTAGCGAAATTTAGCAAGGGGAAAGATGATGGGAAATGCTGGAAATGTGGAAAGCATAAGGGTGACTTTTTTCATATGTGGTGGAGGTGTAAGGAGGTTAAGAAATACTAGCAAGGAATCCACAAAGAAATGATGAAACTACTAAGTATTAAGTTTGACATAAAACCGGAATACTTTTTGTTAGGGATAACAAATACAGACAGACTTTTTTACATATATGGCTACAGCAGCTAGGATATGTCTAGCCAAAGTATGGAAGACGCAAGAAATTCCTGCTTTGGAAAAATGGACGCTGAAAATTCTAGACATAAGGAATATGGACTCACTCACACAAGCAGTTGCACAGAGTATTCCACCAAGGAATAATACGGACTGGACATGTTTAAAATCAATCATAGGCTCATAAGGATTTCAAGGGCACCTGATGGGGGTTTGCCCAAGATAAAGAAACTTGATTCTGCAATGCAGGAGAGCTGGAAGTGTTAGGGGTGGGCACAGTTTTATTTTTTGTTTTTTTTCCCGTTTTTTCTTAGTACCCTATACGACTCTTTGTTATACTTTTTCACGTTAACTTTTTATGTATTTGGAAAAGCATAAATAAAACATATTTTTTTAAAAGCACATGTCTGCATTTTAGATGGATTAGGAATCAGATGGTTTTCCCCTGTAATATGCAGTAAGATCACCTAAAGCTTCAGAGAGCTTCTGTTCAACCATTGCAAAGCTCCCTGGTATCAGATTTTTGTATCAGATTCTTCTCCAATGTTAAACTTGTACATAATACTCAAGATTGGAAATCCGTCTCCCTGTCGTCTTCTCCAGGGCTCCTTGATAGCTTGCGAATTCTTGCTCCAGAACGGAGCAGACGTTAACCAAAGAGATATCCGAGGGAGAGCGCCTCTGCATCATGCCACGTATTTGGGCCACACCGGGTGAGTTCTCAAATCGAGGAATCGTATTGGGATCATTAGGTTGTCTTCCCCAGCAGAATCATTTCTAACACCTTGCCTTTTTTTATATATGTACCCTCGGCAGCCAAGTCTGCTTGTTCCTAAAAAGAGGAGCCAACCAACACGCGGTTGATGAAGACGGGCAGGACCCTCTCAGCATCGCGGTCCAAGCTGCTAACGCAGACATTGTTACCTTGTGAGTAGAGTCAACCCACCACTTCATCCCACTGACTCAATTCCACCGAATCCAACACTTAAAATCTGGTACCCCACTGTATTCATCACATTAAATGTCATTATTATTATTATTATTATTATTATTATTATTATTATTATTATTATTATGACACAGCAAACAAGATAGATATGCTGGATTTTGTATCACAAAATCACAAGTCGAACACTTCCTAAGTGTCTAGGACTGTGTGATGTAGCAGCGAATAATGTGTGTAGATCCCAGTAAGGTGGCCTTCTATTATTATTATTATTATTATTATTATTATTATTATTTTATTATGACACAGCAAACAAGATAGACATGCGGGATTTCATATCACAAAATCACAAGTCAAACACTTCCCAAGTGTCTAGGACTGTGTGATGTATTATTATTATTATTGTTATTATTATTATTATTATTATTATGACACAGCAAACAAGATAGACATGCGGGATTTCATATCACAAAATCACAAGTCAAACACTTCCCAAGTGTCTAGGACTGTGTGATGTATTATTATTATTATTGTTATTATTATTATTATTATTATGACACAGCAAACAAGATAGATATGCTGGATTTCGTATCACAAAATCACTTGTCAAACACTTCCCAAGCGTTTAGGACTGTGTGATGTTGTATTATTATTATTAATACTATTATTATTATGACACAGCAAACAAGATAGATATGCTGGATTTCATATCACAAAATCACAAGTCGAATACTTCCCAAGTGTCTAGGACTTTGTGATGTATTATTATTATTATTATTATTATTATTATTATTATTATTATTATTATTATTATTATTATTATTATGCCATGGCACCATGCTGTGCACTCCTGGAAGTTATAGTTTCCCAAGGTTCATACTCTTCTCTGGGTGCATTTACACTGTAGAATAAATGTGGTCGGGACCCCTTTCATATGTTGTTGTTGTTGTTGTTGTTGTTGTTGTTGTTGTTGTTGTTATTTTATTATGACACAGCAAACAAGATAGATATGCTGGATTTTGTATCACAAAATCACAAGTGTCTAGACTTCCCAAGTGTCTAGGACTGTGTGATGTATTTTCGGATGATGCGTGCAGATCCCAGTTTATTATTATTATTATTATTATTGTTATTATTATGCCATGTCTCCATGTTGTGCACTCCTGGGAGTTATAGTTTCCCAAGGTCCATACCCTTCTCTGGGTGCATTTACACTATAGAATGAATGATCTTTGACCCCACTTTAAATTCCATTACTATTATTATTATTATTATTACTACTACTACTACTATGCCATGTCTCCGTGCTGTGCAGTCCTGGGAGTTATAATTTCCCAAGGCTCATACCCTTCTCTGGATGCATCTTCACTGTAGAATAAATGCGGTCGGACCCCTTTTAAATGTCATTATTATTATTATTATTATTATTATTATTATTATTATTATATTATTATGACACAGCAAACAAGATAGTTATGCTGGATTTCGTATCACAAAATCACAAGTCGAACATTTCCCAAGATTTTCAGATGATGCGTGCAAATCCCAGGTTGTTGTTGTTGTTGTTGTTGTTGTTGTTGTTGTTGTTATTATTATGCCATGTCTCCATGCTGTGCAGTCCTAGGAGTTATAGTTTCCCAAGGTTCATACCCTTCTCTGGGTGCATTTACACTACAGAATGAATGCTCTTGGACCTCACTTTAAATTCCATAGCTCCATACTATGTGTTCCTGGGAGTTATAGTTTCCCAAGGTCTATACCCTTCTCTGGATGCATCTGCACTGGAGAATAAATGCGGTTGGGACCCATTTTAAATGCCATCATTATCATCATTATGCCATGGCTCCATGCTGTGCAGTCCAGGGAATTATAGTTTCCCAAGGTCCATACCCTTCTCTTGGTGCATTTACAATATGGAATGAATGCCCTTGTCTGACTGAGCTCTACTCTATAATACTAATAATAATAATTTTATTTTTATACCCCGCCTCCATCTCCCCTGGGGGACTCGGGGCGGCTTACCAATACCAAACAAACATACAATACATCATGTCCCAAAAAATGCGCAAATGTAAATTTATTTATTTATTTTATTTAATACATTTATATCTCTTCTCACCCCGAAGTGGACTCAGAGCGGCTTACAAATTAAATTTACATCTATATATATAAAAGAGTGATGGCATCACGGCAATTCACAAAACAACAAAAGTACAGGCCCCCCAACCTCAAAATTTGACAACACAACCCATCATCCACGCCTCAAGGTTGATACAACAAAAAGAAAAGAAAAATAAAGTCCTAATTAGAGGGAGAGCAATAATTTTTTTTATCCAATTGCTGCCAGTTTAGAGGGCTAATCTCTGCCCACTTGGTTGCCTAGCAACCAAGGGACAGCCAGGGTTCAGTTAGGAGACAGGCAGATTTAGGCCTCACTGAGTCTTCTTCCACAGATTATCTAATTTGCACTGGATTATATGGCAGTGTAGACTCAAGGCCCTTCCACACAGCTATATAACCCATTTATAATCTTATATTATCTGCTTTGCACTGGATTATCTTGACTCCACACTGCCATATAATCCACTTCAGTGTGCATTTTATACAGCTGTGTAGAAGGGGCCTCATATCATCCAGTTCTGAGCAGATAATATAAGATTACAAATATACAGTAGAGTCTCACTTATCCAACGTAAACAGGCCGGCAGGATAAGTGAATATGTTGGATAATAAGAAGGGATTCAGGAAAAGCCAATTAAACATCAAATTAGGTAATCGTTATACAAATTAAGCACCAAAACATCATATTATACAACAAATTTGACAGAAAAAGTAGTTCCATGCGCAGTAATGCTATGTAGTATTTACAGTAGAGTCTCACTTATCCAAAACTCGCTTATCCAACGTTCTGGATTATCCAACGCATTTTTGTAGTCAATGCTTTCAATATATCGTGATATTTTGGTGCTAAATTCATAAATACAGTAATTACTATATAGCATTACTGTGTACTGAACTACTTTTTCTGACAAATTTGTTGTCTAACATGATGTTTTAGTGCTTAATTTGTAAAATCATAACTTAATTTGATGTTTAATAGGGTTATCCTTAATTCCTCATTATCCAACATATTCGCTTATCCAACGTTCTGCCGGCCCGTTTATGTTGGATAAGTGAGACCAGGGGTCCCCAAACTAAGGCCCGGGGGCCGGATGCGGCCCTCCGAGGTCATTTACCTGGCCCCTGCCCTCAGTTTTATAATATAATATATTGTATATACATATAATATTGATAATAATATTATAATGTAATACAATATAATACTAATAATAATACCAAATAATAATATTAATTATATATTGTATATTACATATAATATTACTAATAATATTACAGTATAGTGGTATAGTTCAATATAGTAATATATAATTCTAATATTGTGCTATGCTAATAATATAATATATTGTATGTACATATAATTTGTAAGCCACTCTGAGTCCCCTTTGGGGTGAGAAGGGTGTGATACAAATGTAGTAAATAAATGCAGTAAATAAATAATAAATAAATTTTAGACTTAGGCTCGCCCAAAGTCTGAAATGACTTGAAGGCACACAACAACAACAACAACAACAACAACAACAACAACCCTAATTAACTTGACTATCTCATTGGCCAGAAGCAGGACCACACTTCCCATTGAAATCCTGATCAATGTATGTTGGTTAAAATTGTTTTATTTTTAAATATTGTATTGTTCTTTCATTGTTGTTGTTGTTTTTGCACTACAAATAAGACATGTGCAGTGTGCATCGGAATTTGTTTGTATTTTTTTCAAATGATAATCCGGCCCCTCAACAGTCTGAAGGATTGTGGACCGGCCCTCGGCTTTAAAAGTTTGAGGACCCCTGAGTGAGACTCTACTGTACTGTATTTACAAATTTACCACTAAAATATCACAATGAATTTAAAACACTGACTACAAAAACATTGATTATGAAAAGGCAGACTGCGTTGGATAATCCAGAACATTGTATAAGCGAATGTTGGATAAGTGAGATTCTTCTTTAATATGAAATAATTACTGGGATAGAATAATGCAGAACAATATAATCTCTAAAACCAGGACAGTAAATAAACAGGGGAATTCCACACAGGAAACAATCGGGGCCAGCTAACACCTCCCAACAAAGTATTCCCATCATCAAAGTCTGGCAAATCCTGTTTTCTCAGGGCCACAGACAGTAGAAGCACATAAAATATCGCAAACAACACCACTCTGAAAACAAGGGAATTCCAGACAGGAAACAATCAGGGCCAGCTAACACCTCCCAACAAAAAATTCACTCAGGGAGGAAACAGCCAGGCTTTAAAGCTGCAAGGCCATTACATCCTAATCATTTTCCCTAATTGCAGCATTCATACTTGCCTCCAACAAACAAAAAAAAACAATCAGAAATATTGTATATTCACAACCTTTAGGAAATAATATCCCCTGATGGCGCAGCGTGTTAAAGCGCTGAGCTGCTGAACTTCTGGACCGAAAGGCCACAGGTTTGAATTGGGGGAGCGGAGAGAGCCCCCACTGTTAGCCCCAGCTTCTGCCAACCCAGAAGTTCGAAAACATGCAAATGTGAGTGCATCAATAGGTACTGCTCCGGCGGGAAGGTAACACCGCTCCATGTAGTCATCCCACATGACCTTGGAGGAGTCTACGGACAACGCCGGCTCTTCGGCTTAGAAATGGAGATGAGCACCAACCTCCAGAGTCAGACACGACTGGACTTAATGTCAGGGGAAAACCTTTACCCTTGACCTTAACTACCACCAGTTCCTCAATACTTTATCTCCCATACCACCAGACTTCGCCACAGCAAGGCGTGGCCGGGCACAGCTAGTACAATATTATATTATTAGCATAGCACAATACTGGCAATAAATTACCATATTGTACTATATCTGTATATTGTAATATTATTAATAATATTACACATAATCTATATATATAAAAGGGTAATGGAATCACGGCACAGGACAAAACAACTAAACTGAACGCCCCACAACCTTGAAAATTGACAGCATAACCTCTCATCCATGCCTCTACGTTCATACAACAAAAAGAAAAGAAAAATTAAGTCCTATTTAGAGGGAGAGGAATAATTGTTTTTATCCAATTGCTGCCAGTTAGAAGGCTAATCTCCGCCCACTTGGTCTCCTAGCAACCTACTCAGCCCAGGGGACAGGCAGAGTTAGGCCTCACGTAGGCCTCTTCCACACTGCCTATAAAATACAGATTATCTGATTTGAACTGGATTATATGGCAGTGTAGACTCAAGGCCCTTCCACACAGCTATATTACCCATTTAGAATCTTATATTATCTGCTTTGAACTGGATTATCTTGACTCCACACTGCCATATAATCCACTTCAGTGTGCAGTCAGACACAATTGGACTTAATGTCAGGAGAAAACCTTTACCCTTGACCTTAACTACCACCAATTCCTCAATACTTTATTTCCCATACCACCATACTTCGCCACAGCAACGCGTGGCCGGGCAAAGCTAGTATAATATATAACTAATATTATTATATTGTATTATTAGTATTACATTGTATTATAAATTAAAAAGACTTAAAATAAAATCACAATCATTAATGAAACACAGGTTAAAATACGGCCATAAAACCATAAATGTGATGAAGTCCCCAGTCTGTTCCCATCCATTTGGGATTCTTCGGCATTCAAACTCTTTCGCTGCGTAATGAAAATATTATAATTTCGGTGGTGGGGAGCCACCACCGAGAAGATCCTTGCTCACCAAACTATTTCTCCCCTTGCCTTCTTCCAGGTTGCGTCTGGCCCGAATGAACGAAGAGATGCGAGAAGCCGAGGGTCCTTTTGGTCATCCAGGTCAATATCCTAACAACAGCCCCACAGAGCTCCAGTACAGGAAATGTATACAGGAGTTCATCAGCCTTAACATAGATGAGTGTTAGTGATTCCTCCCGCAACCCTGCTGCCTCCTCCTCCTCCTCCTCTTTTGGGGTCCAAATTTAAGGATGCTGACTGAGCCCTGGAAAGAAAGAAAGAAACAAAACGAGAAAAGGAACAACCCATAGAAATGTCTTTGGTGGGGCGGTTCATAAAACGAAGGAAGAGAGAGAGAATGAGAGAATGGGGGAGAAAAATAGGTAAACATTTCATACCTGGGTCCGTAGGAGCTCTTAGGCTGAATCTCCACTGCCAAATAATCTATATATATAAAAGAGTGATTGTTTTTATCCAATTGCTGCCAGTAAGAAGGCTAAGCTCCACCCTCTTGATTTCCTAGCAACACACTCAGTCCAAGGGACAGGCAGAGTTAGGCCTCACTTAGGCCTCTTCCACAGATTATCTAATTTGCACTGGATTGTATGGCAGTGTAGACTCAAGGCCCTTCCACACAGCTATATAACCCATTTATAATCTTATATTATCTGCTTTGAACTGGATTATTTATTTATTTACAGTATTTATATTCCGCCCTTCTTTCTTACCCCGAAGGGGACTCAGGGCGGATTACAATGAACACATATATGGCAAACATTCAATGCCAACAGACAAACAACATTCAGTTTTAGACAGACACAGAGGCATTTTCAACATCTTTCCAGCTTCACGATTCCGGCCAAAGGGGGAGCTGTTGCTTCACCGTCCATTGGTGGCTGTTCTTCCTCATTCTTTTCCTCGTGAGCAGTTTTATGGTGTTGTAGATTAGTTAAATTAGCCTCCCGCATAAAGCGTACCTAAATTTTCCCTACTTGACAGATGCAACTGTCTTTCGGGGCTGCATAGGTCAACAGCAAGCCGGGGCTATTTTTTTTTTAATGGTCGGAGGCTTAACCCGACCCGGGCTTCGAACTCATGACCTCTCGGTCAGTAGTGATTTATAGCAGCTGGTTACTAGCTTGACTCCACACTGCCATAGAATCCACTTCAGTGTGCATATTATACAGCTGTGTAGAAGGGGCCTCATATAATCCAGTTCTAAGCAGATAATATAAGATCATAAATATACAGAAAAGGCCTGAGGCCAGGAACTGTGGGAGTTGAAGTCCAAAACACTTGGCGGGCCCAAGTTCGCCCATGCCAGGTGTCACCGCAGTGTATTTCGAGTCTTAGATTTGCCTAAATCAAGAATATGAGGTTGCCTTTCCCCATTTTTGGCCACTATTTAAATATTATTTTGGGAAGAACCAAATATGATTCGAAAGTGGAAGAGGACCATATTTACGGACCAAATGTGAGCCAGATGGAAGTGGAAGGTTTCTCTCTCTCAGACTCTCTGCCTCCTTCTTTTTCGATCTGTCCAATGCGCACAACTTGCAATGGGACCGGATAGGTTGGAAGGTTCGACCCCTTCCGTTTGCATGAGCTGCAGTTTCTTGGATCGAGAGGCATGACTCCCCACCGTACGTGCTCTCAGGTTAAACGCCAGCGAAACGCGTCCTCCGGCTTTCGGGGAGGGTGGGGGAAAATTCACCGGGAGCGAAGCCTAGCTGGTTCAAAGCCATAACGCAGCCGCTTCCAAGATGAGGACACAATTTTTGACGGGCGAAGACAGATGCTCATGCTCTTTACACAAGCTCGAGATATCTCCTCCATCAGGATGGAGCCCTGAGGTAGTGCTGGAAAACGTACTATTGCTTAGCATATGGGATGCCAATAAAATGCCACCCATCCTAAACCCAGCTATTAGTTATGGCAAAGCATCTTAAACTCTTTCCACTCGCAACCCTTTACGCCCAATTTATTTTTATGCATCCCTTGGTTGGTTGGTTGGTCTATCTCAGTGATTCCCAAAGTGGGTGCTGGAGCAATCCAGGGGGGCAGTGATTGCACCTATTAGGACATGGGGGCGGGGCCAGAGGAGGGGCGGGGCCTCTTCCCAAGTGCCAGAGACAGGGCTGAGCATCTGAGGCGCCTGTTAGGACACACAGGGGGTGGAGCTAGAAGAGTGGGTGTGGCTTCTTCCCAAGAGCCCGAGACAGGGCTGAGCATCTATACCTCTCCTGAGGCGCTTGTTGGGACACAGAGGGCGGAGCTAGGGAAGGGGGCGGGGCCTATTTCCAAGAGCCTGAGACAGGGCTGAGCATCTATACCTCTCCTGAGGCGCTTGTTGGGACACAGAGGGCGGAGCTAGGGAAGAAGGAGGGGCCTACTTCCAAGAGCCTGAGACAGGGCTAAGCCTCTATACTTCTCCTGAGAGGCCTTTTAGGACTAAAGGGCAGGGCTAGGGCTGAGCCTCTATATACCTTCCCTGAGGTGCTTGTTAGAACACGGGGGCGGGGTAGAGAGGTTCAGCCCCGTCAGGCACTTGAAAAGAGGCCCCGCCTCCTCCTCTAGCCCCACCCCCTGTGTCCTGGAAGGAGCCGCAGAACAGGGATAGAAGCTCAGCCCTACCTCAGAGCTCGTAACTCCGCCCATCCCAGTCCTGGCTGCCCATTTGTGGCCCCGCCCACCTCGCCTCCCAGCCCTGCATCTTGGACTAGGGGAGAGGCTCAGCCCCGCCCTCTTGAGCAGGAGCCACGCCCACCCCTCTAAGCCACGCCCCCTTTCCAGGGGGCGCTGTGCCGTATTTTTTCTGGAAAGGGGGCAGCAGGCCAAATAAGTTTGGGAACCACTGGTCTATCTATTCATCTATCTATCTATCTATCTATTGATCAATAGATATATAAATACATACGTTTTTAATCATGTCAGAAATGAATTGAGACAAGTCGTTTTTAGTATGAGAGGATCAGCCATCTATAGAGACATTGCCCAGGGGATGTCCAAATCTGTTACTATCCTGCTAGGAGGCTTCTCTCATGTCCCCGCATGGGAAGCTAGGGCTGACAGATGGGAGCTCACCCCATCTTGCAGATTTGAACCTTTAAACTTCAAGTCAACAGTTCAGCTGACGCAAGGGTTTAACCCGTTGCCCAATGAGGCCCATAGATAAAGGCTTTCCTCTATTAAGTCCAGTCGTGTCCGACTCTGGGGATTGGTGCTCATCTCTATTTCTAAGTCGAAGCACCGGCGTTGTCCGTAGACTCCTCCAAGGTCATGTGGCAATTGGCATGACTGCATGGAGCGCTGTTACCTTCCTATTGATCTACTCACATTTGCATGTTTTAGAACTACTAGGTTAGTAGGAGCTGGGGCTAACAGCGGGAGCTCACCCCGCTCCCAGGATTCGAGCCGCCGACCTTTCGGTCAGCAAGTTCAGCATCTCAGCAGTTTAATTCGCTGCGCCATCAGGGGCTCCAGATACATAAATATATATGCGAAAATATATATGTATGTGTGTGTGTTCCGCAAAGACTTCTGCAAGAGCTTCATGGATCTGGACCTAACTTGGTACACAAACCTTTCATGATCCAAGTTGAAATACTGGTGAGATTTCAGCTTAAAAAGGATCAACTGTGTTTGGAAGTAGGGCCTCCAAAATAAATGAATAGGTATGTATGTGGTATGTATGTATGTATGTATGTAGGACTTGGATGCCACCACAAGAGGGCAGTTTATACTAGTAGATAGAAAGGCTACCACAAAGAAAGCTAGAACACCATGAAGATGTTCCTATGAGTGGCCTTTTCAGAAGGCCAAGCAAGGATGGAAGTGAGCTGGAGAAAGGCAAAAGGAGCCCTTAAGATGACAAAACTGGGGTAGTAATTCAATTCTAAACAGAATCCTATATTCAGAAAATGTATACGAGACAACACCAGGTCCCTACACCAAGACAGTGGTTCTCAACCTCAGGTCCCCAGAAGTTTTTGGCCTTCAACTCCCAGAAACCCTAACAGCTGGTAAAGAGGCTGGGATTTCTGGGAGTTGTAGGCCAAAAACATCTGGGCACCCCAGGTTGAGAACCACTGCACTAAGACTAGCATTTGCTGATTTTTCTTTGTATGAAGTACAACTGAAGCATTTGCTGCAGAGTTCGTTTTTATGTCAAGGCCTAAATTAGCCAGTAGGCTTGTGCATTTGTATAGAATTGTGATCCATTTCTCTTAGATTCATTCATGAGCCCCCTGTTTTCGTTTTCGCGCGCCTCCTGAAAAGGGACCCCTTTCCGAATTGCCGTTTTTTTTCCGTGAACGGGCAAACGAAAATTGTTGGTTCATTGGCAGCAATGGGTGGGCTTCTCCAGGCTCCCCTTCCCCTCAGTTTTAGGGCAAGATCAACTTATTTGGCCTACCGCCCCCTTTCCAGAAATATATTACTCAGTGTCCCCTGAAAAGGAGGCGTGGCTTAGAGGGGTGGGCATGGCTCTTGCTCAAGAGGGCGGAGCTGAGCCTCTCCCTTAGTCCAAGATGCAGGGCTGGGAGGGGGAGGGGGCGGGGCCAGGACTGGGATGGGCGGAGTTACAAGCTCTGAGGCAGGGCTGAGCTTCTATCCCTGTCCTGTGGCGCCTGCCAGGACACGGGGGCGGGGCTTCTTCCCAAGTGTCTGACAGGGCTGAACCTCTATACCCCGCCCCGTGTTCTAACAAGCGCCTCAGGGGAGGTATATAGAGGCTCAGCCCTGTCTCGCACTCTTGGAAAGAGGCCCCGCCCTTCAGTCCTAGAAGGCCTCTCAGGAGAGGTATAGAGGCTCAGCCCTGTCTCGGGTTCTTTGAAGGATGCCCCGCCCCCTTCCCTCGCTCCGCCTTCTGTGTCCCAACAAGTGCCTCAGGAGAGGTATAGGTTCTCAGCCCTGTCTCAGGCTCTTGGGAAGAAGCCACGCCCCTAGCCCTGCCCTTTAGTCCTAAAAGGCCTCTCACGAGAGGTACAGAGGCTTAGCCCTGTCTCGGACTCTTGGAAGGAGGCCCCGCCCCCTTCACTAGTTCCGCACTCTGTCCCAACAAGCACCTCAGGAGAGGTATAGATCCTCAGCCCTGTCTCGGGCTCTTGGGAAGAAGCCCCGCCCCTAGCCCCGCCCTTTAATCCTAAAAGGCCTCTCAGGAGAGGTATAGAGGCTCAGCCCTGTCTCAGGCACTTGGAAGAACGCCCCGCCCCCTTCCCTAGCTCCGCCCTCTGTGTCCCAACAAGCGCCTCAGGAGACGTATAGAGGCTCAGCCCTGTCTTGGGCTCTTGGGAAGAAGCCCCGCCCACCCCTGGCCCCACCCCCGTGTCCTATTTGGTGCCATCACCACCCCCCTGTATTGCTGCAATGCCCACCAGGGGGCGGTAGCACCCACTTTGGGAATCACTGGGCTAGATCCTTCATTACGTCCTGCATCAAAGTTACTTAAGATGCCACTGTTCATGTGATGCTTTCCCTTCGGTCTGTGGAGGGGACGAGTGGCAGTAGGCGAGGTGGACGGAGGCCCAACAGGCAGAGCTCTGAGGGAAAGAGCACGTGGCAGTTCTCAGTGAGGCCGGGTGAGGAGCACCACGAAAAGTAGGTGAGGAGCCGGTAACTGCTCCCGCTTGCTTTCGTGTTGAGCTGATTTTCGTTCCGGGAGGGACCTTTCAAGGGTAGCGAAATTACGGATGAAATGGGAGAAACGAATTACTCGCACAACTCTACTAGGTGGCATCCAGAAACCTTTTACTACGGCCAGATCTTTCACTTCAACCTGACGTGGTGAATCTTAATCTTAGCCATAGCTGATGAATGTTATTAGAAGTGTTATTTTTGCACTTCCTATCCAAGACTCCTCCATTTCGGGCCACCAAATGCAGCTGATGCTTCTGAAACTACAAAGCCAAGAATGAGCTGAGATGGAGGAATGCTTTGCTGGGTCTTCTTCTCCTTCAAGAGCACATCTGTCTTCGCCCTCCAAATATTATGCCTGTCTTCACCTTTAGACTTACCAAAATGGTGAGGCTTGGAAGAAGACGCTCATCGCCGGCGATGGGTTTTTGTTGGTTTGTTTGTTTTTTTAGGGGTGGGCGGGGTAACCTATAAAGTCACTCTCCCCAAGCCTTTCGAGGCCACCGCTAACTGGAGCACACAAGGGAAGGGGCTTCTATTCCTAAGTCACAATGGATTTCCTACGTATCTACTTCAGAGAAAGGGGACTTCTTCTCTCTGCGTCTTTTGTTTTTGCATGCCTGCCCTTGCAAAAGACTGTGACCCCTTCCCTCACCATTTGCATGTCTGCCGAGGGCTCAGAGAATCTCAATTTCTTGGATTCTGGGATTTGGGTGTTTTGGGGAGGGGGGACAGGGCCGGGTGGGGTGGGTTATTTATTTATTCTGCCTTTTTGCTGGAGCGGGACCCGATCTTACTCTCAGGGTAACTGGGGTTCGACGGTCTTTGTCAGGAGATGGACTGAGATTTTACTTTCAGCATAGAAGTAGGCGATTTCTCTCAGTGATCATATACGAAATATTAAGTGGCAGCTAGAATGGACAAGGGGGTGTGAGAGTTTTTGATTTTTCTCCCAAAACAATTTGATCTGGAAATGTGTTCAGCATCATCTTTTGTTCAACAAAAGGATGGGCAGGCGAATTTTTCCTTTCCATCCTCTTTCTCAGATTATCTCCTGTTCTTCTTGAGATCTTTAGTTCTGTTTCAGCTGAGATGTCCACCCATCAGACCTGCTTGAATTAGACTCATATTGAGCCATCGGTTCTCATATGACAGGGTTGGGATTGGAGATGAAAGGGGAGCAAAAATCATCCAGTAAATTGTGGGATTCAATTGTTTGCTTGCCTTTGGAATTCCACCTGGAGAACACCAACTTCTTCTAGATCTCATGATGTTCCACTAGGATAACATCACCTTTTTCTAGCTCCCATGATGTTCCATCTAGAGAACTAACTTCTTCTAACTCCCATGATGTTTCACCTGGAGAACTAACTTCTTCTAACTCCCATCATGTTCTACCTGGATAACATCAACTTCTAGATCCCATGATGTTCCACTTGCAGAACATCAGCTTCTTCTAGATCCCATGATGTTCTACTTGCAGAACAATACCCTTTTTCTAGCTCCTATAATGCTCCACCTAGATAACATCAACTTCTTCTAGATCCCATTATGTTCCACTTGCAGAACATCACCTTTTTCTAGTTCTCATGATGTTCCACCTAGAGAACATCAGCTTCTTCTAGCTCCCATGATGTTCCACCTGAAGAACATCACCTTCTTCTAACTCCCATGATGTTCCACTTGGAGAACATTGTCTTCTTCTAGATCAGTAGTTCTCAGCCTGGGGTCCCCAGATAATTTTGGTCTTCAACTCCCAGAAATCCCAACAGCTGGTAAACTGGATGGGATTTCTGGGCGTTGTAGGCCAAAAACATCTGGGAAACCCCCGGTTGAGGACCACTGTTCTAGATCCTATGATGTTCCACCTGGATAACATCAACGTCTAGATCCCAGGATGTTCCACTTGCAGAACATCACGTTTTGCTAGCTCCCATGATGTTCCACCTGAAGAACATCAACTTCTTCTAACTCCCATGATGTTCCATTTGGAAAACATCACCTTCTTCTAGATCAGTGGTTCTCAGTCTGGGGTCCCCAGATAATTTTGGTCTTCAACTCCCAGAAATCCCAACAGCTGGTAAACTGGCTGGGATTTCTGGGAGTTGTAGGCCAAAAACATCTGGGAAACCCCCAGTTGAGGACCACTGTTCTAGATCCTATGATGTTCCACCTGGATAACATCAACTTCTAGATCCCATGATGTTCCAGTTGCAGAACATCACGTTTTGCTAGCTCCCATGATGTTCCACCTGAAAAACATCAACTTCTTCCAACTCCCATGATGTTCCACTTGGAGAACATTACCTTCTTTTAGATCAGTGGTTCTCAGCCTGGGGTCTCCAGATGGTTTAGGTCTTCAACTCCCAGAAATCCCAACAGCTGGTAAACTGGCTGGGATTTCTGGGAGTTGTAGGCCAAAACACTTGGTGACCCACAGGTTGAGAACCACTGCTTTCCGGGAACGGTTCAGTTGAGGGACTCGTATCTGGATCTTGAATTGAGGAGTTTTGCTGGAGCCAGGATGAGATCTATGGATCTTGAAGGCTACCAGGGAGAAAGGTTTACTCTATGGACTCTGTAAGATAAAGTAGTCTGGATTCTTTGCATTTCCAGTAGGCCAATTCCACTAGCCCATACTTCTGGTCCCATTTTCATTTTACCAGTCAACTTCATATTATATTCCAGTAGCTTCCTCCACCATTCATCTGGTTGTTGGCTGTGGGTTTTCTGAGAACTTTGTCAATTATAAGTAATTTTTCCCAACAACTCCAGGCCGTTCTGCTGCCCTTCCATTTTTGTTGGCATTTCTGGGCGGGTGTCACGGGAGCATTTAAAAATATGGAAAGTGTACAGAGATGGTATAAGCAAAAGTTGGCAACCCTAGGAGAGGGCAGGGTTTCCCCCTTCCCCTTATTTAAGATATTTAAAATATTATCGGTACCTTCTTTCAATCCAATGTATAAAAAAAAAACAACTGTGTGCACTTTGTTTTTCCGAACAGTATCGGGTCCTTTTGTTGTTATTATTATGATTATTATTATTTGTAAAGTTCTTCTTTTTTCGTTAACGAATTATTTGCCGTCTCTTTCTTCAAATGGGTGACGTTGTGAATTTAATTTAATTTATTACCAAGAGAACCCCCAGAGGGTGAGTGCAATGACATTTTTCTTCTTTTAAGACAGTTCGGTTGTAATTAATTCATGTTGTTTTTCTTCTTCTTCTTGTACAGTTGCTTAGGGAGTGTATTTAAAAATAAAACGAAATCCAGCAAACATACCTCTTCCCCCACCTTTGTCTAAGAGCTTGGAACAATATTATATTCAAACAGTTATACTTACGATTTGATAACATCCATATACGTCAGGGCTGTTTAAACATTTTCCTTACCATCCGAGAAATGTATCCATGTGTATAGATATATAAAATACGTATACAAATCAAACATTTACAGATCATAGATCAGCATAGATCAGTGATTTTCACTTGTTATGAAGTATAGCTGAAGCATTTGCTGCACATTGTTGCTAACAGATTCATGCAATGTCTAAAATAGCCACTAGGTGGCATTCAGAAATTTTTTATTATTGCCAATTTTTTTTTTGTGAACCTCATTTTCAGTCCGGCAACCCCGTTTGGGGTTGTAACCCACCGTTTAAGAAGCAGGGTGTATGTATAGTCTACTGCTTCTTAAAATATGGGACCCGACTCCAAATGGGATCCCCTTAGCTCAGTGACTCCCAAAGTGGGCGCTACCGCCCCCTGATGGGCACTGCAGTGATCCAGGGGGGCGGTGATGGCACCTATTAGGACACGGGGGCGGGGCCAGAGGAGGGGCGGGGCCTCTTCCAAAGTGCCGGAGACAGGGCTGAGCAACTGAGGTGCCTGTTAGGACACAGGGGGCGGAGCTAGATGGGTGGGTGTGGCTTCTTCCCAAGAGCCCGAGACAGGGCTGAGATTCTATATGTTTCCTGGGGCGCTTGTTGGGACACAGAGGGCGGAGCTAGGGAAGTGGGCAGGGCCTCCTTCCAAGAGTCTGAGACAGGGCTGAGCCTCTATACTTCTCCTGAGAGGCCTTTTAGGACTAAAGAGCGGGGCTAGGGGTGAGGGCGGGGCCTCCTTCCACGAGCCTGAGACAGGGCTGAGCCTCTATACCTCTTCTGAGAGGCCTTTTAGGACTAAAGGGCGGGGCTAGGAGTGAGGGCGGGGCCTCCTTCCAAGAGCCTGAGACAGGGCTGAGGATCTATACCTCTCCTGAGGTGCTTGTTGAGACACAGAGGGCGGGGCTAGGGGTGAGGGCGGGGCCTCCTTCCAAGAGCCTGAGAGAGGGCTGAGCCTCTATACCTCTTCTGAGAGGCATTTTAGGACTAAAGGGCGGGGCTAGGGGCGGGGCCTCTTCCCAAGAGCTTGTTAGAACATGGGGGTGGGGTATAGAGACCCTGCCCCCTCCTCTAGCCCCACCTCCTGTGTCCTGGCAGGCGCTGCAGGACAGGGATAGAAGCTCAGCCCTGCCTCAGAGCTCCGCCCATCCCAGTCCTAGCCGCCCATTTGTGGCTCCACCCACCTCCCCCTCCCAGCCCTGCATCTTGGACTACTGGAGAGGCTCAGCCCCGCCCTCTTGAGCAGGAGCCACGCCTACTCCTCTAAGCCACACCCCCTTTCTGGAAAGGAGGCGGTAGGCCAAATAAATTTGGGAACCACTGCCTTAGCTCAATGTTGGGAGTCACAAAAAAATCTGTGAAATGTTTCTAAATGCCACCTAGTGGCCGTTGAAAACATTGATACAAATCTGTCAGTGTTTACATTAGACTCTGCAGCAAATGCTTCAGCTGTACTTCATAAAAAGGGAAAACCAACTTATTAGTAAGTCTTGCAAATGCTGATTTATTTTTAGTTGATGTTTGATTTGTATACGTATTTTATATAACTATATACCCTGGCACAAAGTCCTGATTTGGCAGCGACAATCCTGGTTAATCTTCCGCCGTCCCACTTGTTCGATTGCTTTGAAAAGGTCCCGGTTTCGTTTCTCCTGCTCCCACTTTCCTCTTGCTGTGAAATGGGTTCAAACTCAACCAGGAAAGCTGGAGGAAGCCTAGCCTTTCCTAGTTGACTTTTCCTCATTCCAACCACGTTTCCATCTGTGAAATGCTGGAGTTGCAAAGTATGGTTTGGGTTTTGGACCGTTGGGTTGAGAAAGAGGGGCCGGGTGGGCGGATTGACACTCTCTGTACATATTTTCCAGCATATTAACTCACTCCTCTGTCACTTTGACCTGCTTTGACAGTACAATCTCTGTAACACTGGTTCCTTATTCTTCCCCGTTCCTCTGTCCAATCTCCCTACTCCTTCTCTTTACTATGGAGCCAAACACTTTGTATATGAGTTCTCTTTGTATGATTTTAACAGAAAACAAAACAAGGACCATTCTGGCATCCACATGCTGATCTGGTGTCTTACTGCCCTCCCTCTTTCTCCCCTTTCCTTCTATTGTCTCTTGAAACACTGTTAATAATAATAATAATAAAAAAATCTAGAGTAAAGTCTTTTACCTCCTCCTGCATTGCCTCTTGTTATTTATGTCGTGATCTCTTTGTCTCTTTCGTTTTTCCTATATTAACCTTCACACTTTCGGACAAAAAGAAAAAAGAAAGATCCTGAGCAGTGGTGCCCAACCTTTTTCCGACATCAGTATTTATTTATTAGCGACATTTCTATCCCACAATTCTCACCCCGAAAGGGGACTCAGGGCAGCTTACAAGCCATATGTACATACAATCTATATATATAAAAGGGTAATGAGGTTTCGGCCTAGGACAAAACAACAAAACTACACATCCCAGAAACACAACCCCTCACCCATGCCTCTACGTTCATACAACAAAAAGAAAAGAAAAATAAAGTCCTAATTAGAGGGAGAGGAATAATTGTTTTTATCCAAAGGCTAAGCTCCGCCCACTTGGTCTCCTAGCAATCCACTCAGTCCAGGGGACAGGCAGAGTTAGACCTCACTTAGTCCTATAAAATACAGATTTGAACTGGATTATATGGCAGTGTAGACTCAAGGCCCTTCCACACAGCTATATAACCCATTTATAATCTTATATTATCAGCTTTGAACTGGATTATCTTGACTCCACACTGCCATATAATCCACTTCAGTGTGCAGTCAGACACAACTGGACTTAATGTCAGGAGAAAACCTTTACCCTTTACCTTAACTATCATCAATTCAATACTTTATTTCCCATACCACCATACTTCGCTGCAGCAATACGTGGCCGGGCACGGCTAGTATATTATATTATTCGTATAGCACAGTATAAGCATTATATATTACCATATTGTACCATAGCACTATATTGTAATATTATTAGTAATATTACATATAATATAAATATACCATTATAATAGTGTATTATTGTTATTTTATTTTATGACACAGCAAACAAGATAGATATGCTGGATTTCGTAACACAAAATCACAAGTTGAACACTTCCCAAGTGTCTAGGACTGTGTGATGTATTTTTGGATGATGCGTGCAGATCCCAGTAGGGTGGCCTTTTGCGGTTGGCAGATCGTGATTTTGTCAATGTCTATTGTTTCCAAATGCCGGCTGAGATCTTTTGGCACGGCACCCAATGAGCCGATCACCACCAGGACCACCTGCACTGATTTCTGCCAGAGTCTTTGAAGTTCAATCTTGAGGTCCTGATAGCGGCTGAGTTTTTCCTGTTGTTTTTCGTCAATGCGACTGTCACCTGGGATGGCGACATCAATGATCCAAACCTTTTCCTTTTCCACAACTGTGATGTCTGGTGTGTTGTGTTCCAGAACTTTGTCAGTCTGGATTCGGAAGTCCCACAGTATCTTTGCGTGCTCATTTTCCAATATTTTTGCAAGTTTGTGATCCCACCAGTTCTTTATTGCTGGGAGGTGGTACTTGAGGCATAAGTTCCAATGAATCATTTGGGCCACATAGTTGTGCCTCTGTTTGTAGTCTGTCTGTGCAATTTTCTTACAGCAGCTGAGGATATGATCAATGATTTCCACAATATCTTTGTGTGTTCATTTCCAATATTTTTGCAGGTTTGTGATCCCACCAGTTCTTTGCTGCTGGGAGGTGGTACTTGAGACATAAGTTCCAATGGATCATTAGGGCCACATAGTTGTGCCTCTGTTTGTAGTCTGTCTGTGCAATTTTCCTATAGCAGCTGAGGATATGATCAATGGTTTTGTCGGTTTCCTTGCACAGTCTGCACCTTGCCGTTCCGAGGACGCTGAGAGCTGTGCTGGCGGTAGTGTAACTACTGACAGGTCCAACCAAACCAGAGATGTCTCAGCTGAGGAATGGAACTAAGAGCATCTAACCCAAATAGGTCCCATGGAATGACAACATCATCTGGACATCATGTTGGATGACCTAGAGATTCCTAGAGGGAGGCCCTCCCTATGTCCTCCAGTGCAATTCTATGGTCACCTTCCAATGGAATGCAGTTCTGTTATCGTTTATGTCCTTGATGCCTTTTCCAAAGGGCTAGTGAGCCGAGCATCAGTGTCTTCCTTCCTTCCTTCCACAGGAGATGCCACCTACCTTGACATTTTCCGGGAATTTTCTCACATGGCGTCAAATAATCCGGAGAAACTCAACCATCGAAGCCTGCATTTCGGACACTCCTACAGATAGCCGCGGGCATCTTGGTTGCTTTCTCACAATTGTGGATCCTTCCAGCTTTGGAACAAGAGTCAAGGTCACACACTACATACTAGACATTTTGTAGGTGGCAGGTTGTTGGTGAATGAAAAATAGGATTGGTTCTTAAGCACCTTTGGTGTTGGTACATTGGGAAGAAATCTATGGAGAGCATCCAATAGAATCCACAGAAGAAGCTGGAGACATGTCTGAAGATACTCAAAAGATGGTTGTCCTATTACATGGGCTTTTTATTTATTTATCGTGTCAGAAGCGAATTGGAGACGCAGTTAGAATGTATGTAAAAGCACAAACAAAGTTGAAAACTTGGCCTTATTCTAGATTTCCTTTGACCAGAGACCACTTTGACCAGGGACCACTCTCCAGCATTAGTACCAAAAGGGTTACAAATCAATTTTTGGTCAACTCTGGATTTGGTTTGGTTATCTGGGGTGCTGTAAAGGAGTTAAGAACTACTGAGGTTCTTTCAGGCAGGGGCAATCTTTTTATCCCACCGCTGTCTCCAATTTGCGAAGATGCAACCACCAAAGACTCAGAGAGGAGACCTTTTCCTTTTTTTTCCTTTTTCTTCTTCACTTTAGATGGTAGCGTAACTTAGTTTATAATATATGCGACAGAGGCTTAGATGTTGGAGAAACAATAACAAGTTTATTCAGGCAGAGAGCTTAGTGGTTACAATATTGTTCTCACTTAGAGGCACTTTCATTAACAGTTACAATATTAGAATAAGATGAGTCAAACTCTCTAAAGTGTCACTTCTTTAACTTAAAGTAGTCAGAACTTCATCCTCTGCCACTTTTAAACCATAGTCACCCCTGTGATATACGTTCACAGATTCTCTGTTCCTTACTAGGACACAGACTACTTAAAATAATTCACCAAACTTATTTTAAACCGACTCAAAATGAACAATTGAGTCTCCCTTGATCCCCTCAACCTAGGATCAATCTTCCCTGTGCCTCATCAGAGCACAGACTGACCTCCTTTTTTTAAAACACTGCACTTCTTCAACAAAACGGCAGTTGGCTCTGCTTACTTCTCCATGGCAACCAGCCTCTGAGTGCAGAGAAGCAATAACTGCAATACTCACCCATTTAAAACACAAATACACAATTAAACATAACATCTGTAAACCAAAAATTCATACTTCATTACAGGTGCTTATTCAGAAAATTGCATTGGATAGACCACATCAGCTCTAGTTTCTGAAACAGAACATAGGCCATCAAGTAGTTGCCATCTGCTTGCCCACAGAAAATCATATTTAATAAGCCTTGGCACTATAAAACCAGTCGCTCTCGTTGCAATGATGTAGTAACAGTGAAGCTACGGACCATATTTTAGTTCTTAGGGACCACTGGTGGGCCATGGACCACAGACTGGGAACCACTGTTTTAAGCAGAAGCCCAATGGTCAGAAGGGCTTTCATTTGGGCTTCCTGCATGGTGGAGCATTGGACTGGATGGCCAACATTTTTTTGAATGGGAGTTTTTTTTGATGAGCATTTCTTTTGAGCATCCTGAGACCACGCCTCTAGTTTCTTCTGCTTGTACTGCATAGGATCCCTGCACAACCCAACCGTTGACTTTGAAACCCACAGGTGAAATTTGGACAACTGGAAGTTGGAGAAAGAAGTTTCTTCTAGAAACCCATCAGGGCCCTCTCCTGGTTGAGAGTTCCTTGGAAAAGCTCAAAGGTTGAATTCAAAATTATTATTATTATTATTGGATACACAACAAGATTAGTACTTAGTAAATACGATCACTATGCTGGCTGTTGTATTGGATTACACATCGGACACTTTCCAACAGTGGTTCCCAAACTTATTTGACCTGCCGCCCCCTTTCCAGAAAAAATATGACTCAGCGCCCCCTGGGAAGGGGCGTGGCTTAGAGGGGTGGGTGTGTCTTTGGTTCAAGAGGGCGGGGCTGAGCCTCTCCCCTAGTCCAAGATACAGGGCTGGGAGGGGGAGAGGGAGGGGGCAGGGCCACAAATGGGCAGCCAGGACTGGGATGGGCGGAGTTACGAGCTCTGAGGCAGGGATGAGCATCTATCCCTGTCCTGTAGCGCCTGCCAGGACACGGGGCGGGGCTAGAGGAGTGGGCGGGGTCTCTTCCCGAGTGCCTGACGGGGCTGAACCTCTCTACCCCACCCGTGTGTTCCAACAAGTGCCTCAGGGGAGGTATAGAGGCTCAGCCCTGTCTCGCCCTTAGTCCCGCCCTTAGTCCTAACAGGCCTCTCAGGAGAAATATAGAGGCTCAGCCCTGTCTCAGGCTCTTGGAAGGAGGCCCCGCCCCTAGCCCCACCCCAGCCCTGCCCTTTAGACCTAAAAGGCCTCTCAGGAGAAATATAGAGGCTCAGCCCTATCTCAGGCTCTTGGAAGGAGGCCCCGCCCCCTTCCCTAGCTCCGCCCTCTGTGTCCCAACAAGCGCTTCAGGAGAGGTATAGATTCTCAGCCCTGTCTCGGGCTCTTGGGAAGAGGCCCCGCCCCTCCCCTGGCCCCGCCCCCGTGTCCTAATAGGTGCCATCACCGCCCCCCTGGATTGCTCCAGGGCGGTAGCACCCACTTTGGGAATCACTGGTCTAGAACTATGTGATGTATCGCTGAATAATGTGTGCAGATCCAAGTAGGGTGGCCTTTTGCATCTGACAGATAGTGATTTTGTCAACGCCGGTGGTTTTCAAATGCTGGCCAAGGTCTTTAGGCACTGTGCCCAGTGTGCCGATCACCACTGGAGCCACCTTGACTTACTTGTTGTTGTTGTTATTATTATTTTACCTTGACAGAATGCCTTTGTAGGAATCTCTAGACCAGGTATGGGCCAACTTCAGCCCTCTAGGTATTTTAGACGTCAACTCTAGTAGGAATTGTGGGAGTTGTAGTCCAAAAAACCTGGAGGCCGAAGTTTGCCTGGTCTATACTCTCCAGCACAAGCGCTGGACGCGAACTATTGAATCATGCTGGAGAACCTAGAGATTGCTAGGAGAACATTTTAATAAAATGTACATGCAATTTTGCAATTACAAACCTGCCAATGTGTCAGGACAACAGTATTATTATTATTATTATTATTATTATTATTATTATTATTGGTATTATTCTTTCCTAGTTCCAACGCAGAGTGGTCGGACAGTCTGTACTGGTCTGCAGACGTCCTCCTCTGAAACTGCCTTCCATTGAGCATGTTTATATCCTGGAAAAAAAATGTAATATATCTCCAAGGCAAACGAAATGTATTTTTAAAAGGGTTTCAATAGGAGGGTGGAGATGTATGTGGGTGGATGATGGGATGTTGGAGGAAAACATGATAAATAAAGATGGGAGTGATGCCTTCTCAATCCCACCACCTTCCCCTGTTTCCTTGTCGCCGTTCTGGTCTGATCCTCTTTTCGGCAGATGAGAAAACAATCTCCCGGGGCCTTTTATAAGGTGAGATTTATTGGGTACATGTTTATGGCTTCAAGGCATGTTGCCAAAGATATCGAGTTAGAGCTACGGTGTTGTAGATACTTCTTACATAACACACCTCTCTCTTTTTTTGGTCTTGGGTTTCCTGGTTTCTGGTACACCAAATTCCATGAAATTCATGGATTGCACTTTATAATCCTTCTGACTTGCAGGTATGTCTGCAGCAGACCTTCTGAAAGGACTGGACTCCAGACTTTGGTTCTCCAGATCTTTTTGACTTAAAGTCCCAGAATTCCTAACTGTTGACCAAGTCTGCTAAGACTTTTGGGAGCTGAGGTCTCAAACAGATTAAGGATCAAAATAGGAGGATCTCAGGGATAGAGATCTAGATCTTACATTGTCCATTGGGGGAACGTTGCTATGGATGCCCACCATATGCAAGTCCTACATTGTCCATACAATTTCTGTTCTGGGAAAATTGCTATGGATGCCCACCATATGCAGGTCCTACATTGTCCACACAATTTCTGTTATGGGAACATTGCTATGGATGCCCACCATATGCAGGTCCTACATTGTCCATACAATTTCTGTTCTGGGAAAATTGCTATGGATGCCCACCATATGCAGGTCCTACATTGTCCACACAATTCCTGTTATGGGAACATTGCTATGGATGCCCACCATATGCAGGTCCTACATTGTCCACACAATTTCTGTTATGGGAACATTGCTATGGATGCCCACCATATGCAGGTCCTACATTGTCCATACAATTTCTGTTCTGGGAAAATTGCTATGGATGCCCACCATATGCAGGTCCTACATTGTCCATACAATTTCTGTTATGGGAATATTGCTATGGATGCCCACCATATGCAGGTCCTACATTGTCCATACAATTTCTGTTATGGGAAAATTGCTATGGATGCCCACCATATGCAGGTCCTACATTGTCCATACAATTTCTGTTATGGGGACATTGCTATGGATGCCCACCATATGCAGGTCCTACATTGTCCATACAATTTCTGTTATGGGAACATTGCTATGGATGCCCACCATATGCAGGTCCTACATTGTCCATACAATTCCTGTTATGGGAACATTGCTATGGATGCCCACCATATGCAGGTCCTACATTGTCCATACAATTTCTGTTATAGGAACATTGCTATGGATGCCCACCATATGCAGGTCCTACATTGTCCATACAATTCCTGTTATGGGAACATTGCTATGGATGCCCACCATATGCAGGTCCTACATTGTCCATACAATTTCTGTTATGGGAACATTGCTATGGATGCCCACCATATGCAGGCCCTACATTGTCCATACAATTTCTGTTATGGGAACATTGCTATGGATGCCCACCATATGCAGGTCCTACATTGTCCATACAATTTCTGTTATGGGAATATTGCTATGGATGCCCACCATATGCAGGTCCTACATTGTCCATACAATTTCTGTTATGGGAACATTGTTATGGATGCCCATCATATGCAGGTCCTACATTGTCCATACAATTTCTGTTATGGGAACATTGCTATGGATGCCCACCATATGCAGGTCCTACATTGTCCATACAATTTCTGTTATGGGAATATTGCTATGGATGCCCACCATATGCAGGTCCTACATTGTCCATACAATTTCTGTTATGGGAACATTGCTATGGATGCCCACCATATGCAGGTCCTACATTGTCCATATAATTTCTGTTATGGGAATATTGCTATGGATGCCCACCATATACACTGTATGTTTCTTCTAGGGAAATATTGACAAGATGTTGACAAGCTGGAAGGTGACTCAAATGATCAAGGGTCTGGAGAACAAGCCCTATGAGGAGCGACTCAAAGAGCTGGGCATGTAGAAGAGACATGATGAGGGCCATGGATCAAGATGTGAGGAGAAGTCATAGGGAGGAGGGACCAAGCTTGTTTTCTGCTGCCATGAAGACTAGGATGCGGAACTATGGCTTCAAACTTCAGGAAAGGAGATTCCACCTGAACATTAGGAAGAACTTCCTGACAGTGAGAGCTGTTCAGCAGTGGAACTTTCTGCCCTGGATTGTGGTGGAGGCTCCTTCTTTGGAGGCTTTGAAACAGAGACTCAATGGCCATCTGTCAGGGTGCTTTGAATGTGATTCTCATGCTTCTTGGCAGAATGGGGTTGGACTGGATGGCCCACAAGGTCTCTTCCAACTCTATGATTCTACAATTCAACTACAGCAGTGGTTCTCAACCTTTGGGTCTCAACTCCCAGAAATCCTAATAGCTGGTAAGCTGGCTGGGATTTCTGGGAGTTGTAGGCCAAAGCACCTGAGACCTACAGACTGGGAACCATTGAGCTACAGAGAAACAGCTTGATGTTTGCTCTAGTGGTCCTCTGGAGGTCTCTGAAGATACCATTGCTGGATATTTGCCGCTGCCTATACCTTTCAATCAATGACTGGATTCAGGAGGCGACAACTGAGAAGTGGTGGTTCAAAGGGTTGTAGGTCAAAACACCTGAGGACCACTGAGCTAAGGCTTTTGGGAGCTGTTCTCAAACAGCTTACAGGTCAAGATATGGGGATCTCAGAGATCTAGATCCTACACTGACCATACAATTCCTGTTGAGGGAACGTTGCTATGGATGCCCACCATACGCACTGTATGTCTCTTCTTTGGCCTTTAGTGGTCCTCCAGAGGTCTCAGAAGATACCATTGCTGGACATTTGCCGCTACCTCTACCATCCACTGACCATGCAATGACTGGATTTTAGGAGGAGACAACTCAGAAGAGGCGGTTCAAAGGGTTGTAGGTCAAAACACCTGAGGACCACTGAGCTAAGGCTTTTGGGAGCTGAGTTCTCAAACAGCTTAAGGGGCAAGATATAGGGATCTCAGGGATAGAGATCTAGATCCTACATTGTCCATACAATTCCTGTTGAGGGAACGTTGCTATGGATGCCCACCATACACACTGTATGTCTCTTCTTTGGCCTTCTCTTCTCCAAGCTAAACATAACCTAAATGATTCTTCATAGGGATTCAGGACTTCCATACCTTTGACCAGGGGTCCCCAAACTAAGGCCCGTGGGCCGGATGTGGCCCTCCAAGGTCGTTTAACTGGCCCCTGTCCTAAACTTTAGACTTAGGGTTGACCTAAGTCTATCTGGTCTTTGGAGGTCTCTTTGCTTACTTATGGTCTTACAAGATCATCTAGATGGTCTTTGAAGGTCTCTTTTCTTAGCTACGGCCTTATGAGACCTTCTAGATGGCTTTTGTAGGTCACTTTCCTTACCTATGGTCCTATGAGACCGTCTAGATGGCCTTTGAGAGTCCCTTTCCTTACCTATGGCCTTATGAAACCATCTAGATGGTCTTTTAGGTCCCTTTTCTTATCTGTGGTCTTCTGAAGGCCTTATGAGATCATCTAGACGGCCTTTGAGGGTCCTTTTCCTTACCTATGGTCTTATGAAACTATCTAGATGGTCTGTTACGTCCCTTTTCTCATCTATGGTCTTCTGATGGCCTTATGAGATCATCTAGACGGTCTTTGAGAGTCCTTTTCCTTACCTATGGTCTTATGAGACCATCTAGATGGTCTTTGGAGGTCTCTTTGCTTACCTTATGAGATCTTCTAGATCAGGGGTCCCCAAACTAAGGCCTATGGGCCAGATGTGGTCCTCCAAGGTCATTGTTTTGTGTCCTGTCCTAAACTTTAGACTTAGGGTTGACCTAAGTCTGAAATGACTTGAAGACACACAACAACAACAATCCTAATTTTGGACTATTTCATCATAGTCCGGCCCCTCAACAGTCTGAAGGACCGTGAACTGGTCCTCCACTTAAAAAGTTTGAGGATCCCTGCCTTTTACCATGTTGGTTGCCCTTTACTGGACACAACTCTGGAGCATTCTTAGAAGACACCTCTTTTTTGAGCCGCATCCTCAGCAGACGCTAAGAGAAGATGACTAAGGAAGGGAATTTCTTTTCCCTGAACTCTTTCTGAGCACCAATAAAACCTTCTTAGAAGATTATTATAAATAAAGATGACACATCTTACTTCCAGAACACAAAGTACTGCTTCCTCATCCCTTTATCTGGCCCAGGTCTCCTTGGAGCAGAAAACATTTTATAGGATGAAATTTATAGGGTACACGTTTATGGCTTTGAGAATGGTTGCCAAAGAAGATTTGTTCCTGAAAATCAAACTAAATTAGCGGTAGGGACAAATCCAGAATTCACACAGACACATAACACTGTCTACGGAGTTTATTTAACGCTACTTTAGTGCATGTACATATGTTGTCCAGTAATAAGGAAATAATAGTAAGCATCAGGAGTCCATGTTACGAATAAATGGATGAAGAAGCAGGTAGAGATGCCAATTCCATTTGCCTTTAGGAATGCGACTCAACAAAATGGTCGTTGTGCCTGACAGTTGGCCATGGGATGATTCTTCAACTGGGGGTTGTAGGTGAAAATATGCTTCCCAAAGCATTTAGCAGCTTTCCGGTCACATTCACAGATGAGCTTCTCGCAGCGGTCTCTTGACTTGACTGTGGAAAGATGAAGGATTATCAACGACATGGATGGGATGGGGCAAGAGACACTTGGTGGGTTCCCTACATGGGGCAAGAGACACGTGGTGGGTTCCCTACATGGAAACCATCTTTGACCACCTCCTAAAGATGTCAAGCATCTCTGATCTCATCCATCCATCGATGTTGACATCTGCCCAACTTACCACATTTAATTTTGTCCCTCTGAGCATAGAATCTGTACGTGTGGAGGTGAGGAGTACAACCAAACATCTCTGCTTTGTTGTAGCAACAGTCATGGCCATGACAACACCTGCAGGGAAAGACAACAGCGAGGACAACAGTCAACATTGGTAGCATCGCCCGGCATTCTCTGGTAGCTTCCAGAACCTATGTAAGATGGTTGTCTCAGGTATGCTCATGGGAACCTCTTCAGATGATGTTGTCTACCTTGAGATCTTTTAATGCTCGGGCCTTCCCGAATCCTCCAGATGATCACATGCATTTTAGATTTTGAGGTATCCTTGGAGAAGATGTGTTTCACCCTGAGGATTCCTCAAGATCCTTCTGAAATCAAAGCATATCTTGACCAGAATCCTCTGGTTGGGAAAGGGAAGGGAGCAAGGAGATAGTTCAAAAAACTATGGCTGCTTTAGGTTTCTGAACAGCTGAAACCAACAAAAACAACCCCAAAATCCAAGTATTAACTTGTTGGAGACCCTTATGACCACAGCACCACACAAAAGTCCAGAATATAAGGAAACAGCTTATTGTAAAAACATACGAAAAATCGTATGTACGTATACAAATATACGAAAAATCAGGAATAAGGAAAGAAGGCGTATAATTCCAAGGAAGAGTTAGCAATAGGTGATAATCGGGAAATAATCCAAAAGTCTCATGCAAATCCCATGGTAATATAGTCCAGGAATAGCTAGAAAAGTCACAAGTACAGCATAAATCCACAAACAAAGATATACTTAGTAAAACTTGAGCAAGAATGCAAAAACAAGAACATAAAAAGCTTCCAGGATACTTAAATCCAAAACCAAGATTTGACTTGAAATGAGAACCGGAGAACTCAGGCCTAGCTTCTCCTTTGAACGCTACGTTGCCTGAACTAACTCTTAGGTAAACAACTTTCTTATTAATAGACACACATGAAGTCATTTCTTTTCCCACTAATTCTCAACTTTCCCATATAAATGCTCTGACCGGAGCTGTCTATTTTCTGCTCTAATCTGTAAACGAAGGCTTCTGTTGCCTATCCCTTAGCTCTGTCAGGGAGACGATGGGTGAGACTCTGGTTGCCGTGCAGAGTGGGTTCCAAAAATCATCATCCTGGTCTCACCGATCCCTCCTTCTCCAGGCTGCCTTCTCATGCGGAGAATCAGCACTGGTCAACAAAACACCAGCAGTCGAAGGTTCAGTTGAAAATCCAACGGTACTTAAACTTTATTTACATCACTATATACAGTTGCAGTCATTTGCAATAAGTCCCAGACACATGGCAGTGTCTCCTCAGCTACGGAGCATAACATTCATCGTCCATCTTCAGTGAACGCTCATGCCGAACACAGAACACTCCCCTGCATTCCACAGATCACGAAGGAAGTCCCGGTCAATCAGACTTGACCCCATTGGTCCTGTGTTACATCAATCAAAGCAGGTTCTTTGCTGAAACTCATACAGAAAAACATTCCTAACAGCCTAGATTGATTTTAACATTTCACACAATTCACAATACCCTGACAAGCTCTTCGCCCGACTCCTTGCCTAATGTTGTAGTTTCTGGATCTTCTGACTGACCTTGGAGTCTTGTACTTTATGAGTTAGGTTTTCCCCAGAGACAACCATCATTTCTCTGACTTGAATCTTCCTCACTTTGTGTCCCAGGAAATCCCACAATTCTCTCTAAACAATCGGTGAACCCATCAGCCTCAGGTTCAGGCTGTACTACAACATAACTAGGGAGAAATAACTCCTTACAAATTTTGCTAGAAGAACCCCAGGTTTACCTTAAATCAGAAGTAACTTTGAAGGCACACAACAACAAATCTGGATAGACATTGAGAAGAACCCCAATGTGTATTGATGCCCATTAGGCTATGATGCCTCAATTAGAGCAATGATTCCCAAACTCGTCCCCCTGGTGTTTTGGACTTCAGATCCCAGAATCTCTGACCATAGGCCAAAGTGCTGGGAATTTTAGTCCAAAACTCCGGAGGACCAGAGTTTGGGAATCACTGAGTTCGAGCAAGGAAAGATGTATAAAGCCACTGTCTCCCACACTTGACATTTTGATCTCCAGATGAAAATTTCCTCCAGTTCCTAAATTTCTAGCATTACTGAAAATGATGTGTTCACATCCCTTTGGAGAATTTGCCCACCCATGCTAAATGGTTGGAATGCAAGTCACCTTAGATGGGCCTCACCTGTCAATGTCATCCACGGGAAACCCTTGAGTCCCTGGTCCACAGTGGCATCCGTAATTGGTGAAGTTGGCCAGGCTGAAGGTCACAGTGCTCAGCTGGATCATCTCATTCAACTGGGAGGCAACGCCGGTCACAAGAACCGGCCCTGGAAGAGCAACAAGGCAGAAGGTGTCACACCTCAGGGTAGCTTCACCTTTCTAAATACACCAGGCTGCACACAGGTTGAAGTCTTTTGTAATTTATAAGGAAATAGGAAATAAATATATTTTTTTAAAAGCCAAAGTAAAGTTCCAAAGGATTGCAAAACAAGGCTATAAAGAATAATCCAAGAAAACATTAGGCATAAAACCAGGTTCCATTAATCATGACAAAGTCCCATGAACATGAACACACAAAGGCTGCAAGATAATCTGGGAAAGCAAGAGCTTGCTTCTTGACTCGAATGAGAAGTTGCTTTGACAAAGATTTCCCTCTCAGCACACTCTTTTAATACCCTTTGCATAGCATGAAAGCATTTCTTTGGCCTCTGACCTCCCTCTTGTTTGCTATTCTAACACTTCTTTGAACCCTGAATTCCAAACGGCCAGCTCAATCCAAAGATTCTGTTTTGTCAAGGCCAGACAGCTCAATAGCATTCGCATCTGTCTGAATGCTATAGAGCTGTCCTCCCTTCCTGAGTCAATTTGCACCTGGCTAGCTTCAGTATTATCAACACCATTCCCTGCCGTGGGAAAGCCTCCTTGTTCCTCATCTTCCACAGCAGGAACACTCTGAACCTGAATCCCATAATCCCCATCAGAGTCATCTTGAACCTGAATCCCATAATCCCCATCAGAGTCATCTTGAACCTGAATCCCATCATCTTGAACCTGAATCCCATCATCTTGAACCTGAATCCCATAATTCCCATCAGAGTCATCTTGAACCTGAATCCCATCATCTTGAACCTGAATCCCATAATTCCCATCAGAGTCATCTTGAACCTGAATCCCATCATCTTGAACCTGAATCCCAGAATTCCCATCAGAGTAATCTTGAACCTGAATCCCATCATCTTGAACCTGAATCCCATAATCCCCATCAGGGTCACTCTGAAGCTCCAGCTGAGTCACAACAGAAGGAGTAGAAAGGAGAGTCATAGGGAGGGGAAGGATGGTTGACTTGGAGAACAAGGGTGCAAAGAAGATGGTGCTTCTTTAGGACTAGAGTGAAGCTACCAGCTCAGAGGTTAGCAGAGCGGTAAATCTACTCAAGGAGTTACCCAAGGTGAACACTGAACTCAAGCTCTCAGAAACAGATCCAGGATAATGCCTTGACCTAGAATGGAGTCACCAACCCACTGACCTCAGAGCTTCCATCTTCCATTGGGTAGAACCATTGTTATAGGAGGTCCAGCTCCACATTTCAAGTAGAAATTACATATTTGGAGCTGGGGAGATTCTTGATCTTGGAGCTTGGATGACCGAAGGATATCTTGGACTCACTCAGCTTGCTTCATGGTGATGCCTTGTGATGACTTGACATGGTCATGAAACCAAATGGGAGCCAGGACAATATTTCCTGCCCTCAACCATGATAACCCAGACCCAAATATTTGATAGAATTATAGTGCCATGATTCCATGTTAGCTGTTACGGATCCAATCCCAGTGAAAATCTAGGATTGGCTCTAGGTGCCTTCAGGCTACCTCTAGATGTATGGTGATCCCATGAGTTTCATACAGTTTCCTTAGGCAACGAGATGGTTTTGCCACTCCCTTCCTCTCAGATATGCCCTAAAGCATTTGGAATGCTTTAGCAGTCTCCTATTCAAGTACTAACCAGTAGGCATGTCCGATCGATGAAAAAAATGTAGGGGGCGCTGGCTGGCGCTTCGATATAGAAAATATTTCCGATTTTTTTCACCCAAAAATTTCGGATATTTCCGAAAATTCGTAATGATTCTAAATGTTTCTAAAATGGCGGATGCGCATGCGCAATTGCTACACACCGGGCTTGTATGGCAATCTTCCATGTGGAAGAACGTTAGCTCCCACCTTTGCGGCCATTGTGGAAGCTTCTGATAGGCCGGGGAGCGGCAGCCATGTTAGGCTGCGCTAAGCTCCCATTCAAGGTAGGTTGCAGAAACAAAAACATTTTTTAAATATTTTTAAAAATATATTAAAAAAATTTTTTGGGGGGAAAAAATTAACGAAACATTAAGAGACAATTAGAGAATGGGCCAACAATGGTTCGAATTACATTGCTGGTTGCGCTGTGAGACAATGTCTCGGAATGCGTATCAAAAAGCGAGAACAATCCGAAATAATTCCGATATACGATTCAAAACGATTTTTTGGACATGTCTACTAACCAGGGCTATTCCTACTTTGCTTCCAAGAAAAGATCTGGTGTCTTTAGGGCAGGTTTTCAACCCCTCAATAACCATCCATCCCAGTTGGCTCATTCAAAAAAAAAATAGGCCAGGGAGAGAGAGCAAGCAAGGAAATACTACTCCTGGATCTCCCAGGAATCGCACTCCTATTTTACTTGCTGAATTTTGGCCACTTTTGAGGAGTTTGTGTGTCTTGTGGTAGATCCCAGTCTTGGGAAATGGCCAGTGGTTCTCAATCTATGAGTCCCCAGATGTTTTGGCCTACAACTCCCAGAAATCCCAACCAGTTTACCAGCTGTTAGGAGTTGAAGGCCAACATATCTGGGGATCCACAGGTCGAGAACCACTGTTCTAGACCTTCAGCCCTGCTTTAGATAGATAGGTGTAGAAATACTCACTTACCGCAGGCCAAAACCAGTACGAAGAGAACAACGTTCTTCATCTCCACCTGTGAACGAAAGCAATCCCCAAAGGCTGTTGTCTAGTTTTGGACAAGATAGTTCGGTACAGCCTTTCCAGACGCAGAGTGCTTCCTTTTATAAGCAATCCCCACCAGATATTTCTGTAAAATGACCTCTTTCTCCAACTGTTTACACTCAATGGCTGAAAGCAAACAAAGCAAATGGACCATAATTATCTAAGAACCTCATCAGACCGGGAGTTTTTAACTTTATTTTCCGACTTTGCATGCTGCCCATCAGATGATGTGGGCCGTGGGGTCTGCGATTTATTTTTAAGCCCCTTGAGAGGAAAGGGATTCATATAGAATGGTTGTTATTGTTTTGGGACACTCAAACAAGTCCTTATAACTCTGTACTTCTTTTTTTGATCAGGAACCACTTGACCAGGGAGCACTTTGACCAGGGACCAACATTCATAAAAGGGTTACAAATCAGTTTTTGATCAACTTTAGATTCAGTTTGGTTATTTGGGGTGCTGATTCAGAAAACTGCATTGGATAGACCACATCAGCTCTATTTTCTGATACAGAACACATACCATCCAGTAATCGCCATCTGCTCGCACACAGAAAACCATATTTGATCATCTAGAGCTGATGTGGTCTATCCAATGCAATGTTCTGAATCAGCATCCCAAATAACCTCTGAACGAAGACACCAAGAAAGCTGCATTGGATAGACCACATCAGCTCTAGCTTCTGATACAGAACATATGCCATCCAGTACTCGCATTCTGCTCGCCCACTGAAAACCACATTTAATAATGTAGAGCTGATGTGATCTATCCAATGCAATATTCTGAATCAGCATCCTAAATAACCCCTGAACGAAGACACCAAGAAAGCTGCATTGGATAGACCACATCAGCTCTATTTTCTGATACAGAACACATACCATCCAGTAATTGCCATCTGCTCGCACACAGAAAACCATATTTAATAATCTAGAGCTGATGTGGTCTATTCAATGCAATTTTCTGAATCAGTGCCCCAAATAACCCAAGGAACAGGCCTAAAAACAAAGACACCAAGAACCACATGGAATGGCTCCACTCAAGGGGAGGGAGGAGGAGAAGCAGCAGTCAGGAGACTTGTTGTCGTGCCTTTTGTGGGTAGTCATCCTCTCCCCTCCCAACTTCCTCCTTACCTTGGCACTATATGAGGGTTTCACAACACCAGTTGCTCTTGTTGCAACGGTGTTGTAACGGTGAGGCTGTGGACCATATCTTAGTTCTTGGAACCACTTGTGGTCCACAGACCACAGGTTGGGAACCACTGCCACAACTTATGCTTGATCTCAACTGCTGAGACCTGCCTTGGCACACAAGGGATGAGTAAACCTGGAGGACAATGGAGTTTCTGAGCAACATATTAACCTAAGAGGTACAAATCTGGTGAGAATTTGAAAACACTGGAGTCCCATAAGCATCCTCATATTAGTTGATACTCATCTTTGAATGCTGGGGGCCTAAAACCAACTAGGTTGTTGTATGTTTTCCGGGCTGTATGGCCATGTTCCAGAAGTATTCTCTCCTGTCGTTTCGCCCACATCTATGGCAGGCATCCTCTGAGGTTGTGAGGTGTGGAGAAACTAAGCAAGGAAGGTTTATATATATCTGTGGAAAGTCCAGGGTGAGAGAAGAACTCTTTGTCAGTTGGAGGCCAGTGTGAATGTTGTAGTTAATCACCTCAATTAGCATCCTGACGTTTCGCCCACATCTATGGCAGGCATCCTCAGAAGTTGTGAGGTATATGTATATGGGAAGGGTGGCTGGAATCCTATGTCGCAGTTATGAATGCATCACAGAGTTAAGCGCCCGTGAGTGTTGTGTATTCGTAGTCCCTTCGTCAACGGACCTACAGACCTCACAACCTCTGAGGATGCCTGCCATAGATGTGGGCGAAACGTCAGGAGAGAATACTTCTGGAACATGGCCATACATCCCAGAAAACATACAACAGCCCTGTGATCCCAGCCATGAAAGCCTTCTAAAACCAACTGTTAGTCTCAATTTGAGTAGTTCCATCAATTGTTCACACTGAGAGGCCTATGACTTCCCTCCGTCTAGATCAGTGGTTCCCAACCTTTGGTCCTCCAGGTGTTTTGGACTTCAGCTCCCACAATTCCTAACAGCTGGTAAGATGGCTGGGGTTTCTGAGAGTTGAAGTCCAAACACCCGGAGGAACAAAGATTGGAAACAACTGATGTAGATACTTTGCTCCCATTGATGTGGATGTCGGATCCTCTTCTCCCAGCTGTGCTGTGGGTCAGTCTTCCACCGAAAAAGTACCAAGACACGCTGGTACATTCCAACAGATTTTTATTGTACCTAATACCAGAACCTTCTCTTTGGCCCATTTATATAGGGGCTGTTGCATACCAGAGGGTCATTGAAGTTTTATGGCTGGCCCGTTTTATGGCTGGCATCTGTTCTTTGTCAGCCGACCGGAGATGTCAAGGATTGGAGATCATGACAGTGGATTAGATTTGTCCAAGACCCTTGAAGCACCAAGACACGCTGGTAGATTCCAACAGATTTTTATTGTACCGAATACCAGAACCTTCTCTTTGGCCCACTTATATAGGGGCTGTTGCATACCAGAGGGTCATTGAAGTTTTATGGCTGGCCCGTTTTATGGCTGGCATCTGTTCTTTGTCTGCCGACCGGAGATGTCAAAGATTGGAGATCATGACAGTGGATTAGATTTATCCAAGACTCTTAAAGGTTCATACTAAAGCCTGAAGCAGACTGGCATAGAGTCCACCATTGAACTGGAACGGCCGCTTACTGTAAATAGATGCTTCTTCTGTTCTTGGCTAATGATAGGCTTTTCCTTATTGTTCAGATAATGCGCAGAAAGAAAAGGATAGGTAGGTGGATAACAGGTGGTTTTGTGTCCTGTCTCCCCACCAAGGTAAACAAATGACTGGATCGGCTGAGATCATGTCTCAAAACGGACCTCCTGAGACATGGCAATAACTGAAAAGAGTTGATATCAGGAAGGAGATAAGCAAAAGGGACGTATCACTTTTCTTCCCTCCAGGTACGCCCGACCAGAAGGCCAAATGTCAGAGAAGCAAAGGAGAATACACAAGAGTTGCCTTTCGGCAGCATCACAAAGCCATCATTGAACAGAATGGGCAGCTTTACCAGGACGATCACCACTAGGCACTATTTTCTTTGTCCTGGAAGCCGCATGATGTGATACCTAGTTTTGGTGCCAACATATTTCGGGTTGTTGGGTCAGTGGAGTTGCTTATGGAAGCACGAGAAGGAATGGAAACATTGCGGGGAACTTTTGGGGCTGCTTGGAAACCCAAATTGGGTTCTGATGGCTTTGAATCATAGAATTATACGGTTGGAAGAAACCCCGGGGGCCATCTAGTCCAGCATATTCCGCTCTTACTATCAAGAGGTTCTTCCTAATATTTGGGTGGAGTCTCCTTTCCTGCCATTTGAACCCATGACTCCATTGTGTCCTGATCTCTAGCGCAGAAAGTGCATCTACACTATACAATTAATGTTTGACACCACTTGAACTGCCATGGCTCAATGCTTTGTTGTTTTGCAAGGTCTTTAGCCTTCCCTGCCAAAGTGGCTCCCCAAATGACAATTCATTGAAACATGGCAGTTCAAGTGAGATAAAAATGCATTCATTCTACAGCAGGCCTGGGCAAACTTCAGCCCTCCAAATGTTTTGGACTTCAACTCCCACAATTCCTAACAACATCAGGCTCCTTCCTTTCCCCGCTCAGCCGCTTAACCTTTAGTGATTTTAAAGACAGACCTCTGGATCTTTGCCTCCGAAGCTCTAAATGTTTTACAGCCACGTGGCACTTCAAGCTCTGCTTGCTGTGAGCTGAATGCTCACCTATAAGTACCCCATTTTTGTATCTTTCCCTCCTAAGCTCTAAATTCTTTACAGCCACGTGGCACTTCAAGCTCTGCTTGCTGTGAGCTGAATGCTCAACTATAAGTATCCCGTTTTTGTATCCTTCCCTCCTGAGCTCTAAATTCTTTACAGCCACATGGCACTTCACTCTCTGCTTGCTGTGAGCTGAATGCTCAACTATAAGTATCCCGTTTTTGTATCTTTCCCTCCTAAGCTCTAAATTCCTTTCAGCCACGTGGCACTTCACGCTCTGCTTGCTGTAAGCTGAATGCTCAACTATAAGTATCCCGTTTTTGTATCTTTCCCTCCTGAGCTCTAAATTCCTTTCAGCCACGTGGCACTTCACGCTCTGCTTGCTGTAAGCTGAATGCTCAACTATAAGTATCCCGTTTTTGTATCTTTCCCTCCTAAGCTCTAAATTCCTTTCAGCCACGTGGCACTTCACGCTCTGCTTGCTGTAAGCTGAATGCTCAACTATAAGTATCCCGTTTTTGTATCTTTCCCTCCTGAGCTCTAAATTCTTTACAGCCATATGGTACTTCACTCTCTGCTTGCTGTGAGCTGAATGCTCAACTATAAGTATCCCGTTTTTGTATCTTTCCCTCCTAAGTTCTAAATTCTTTACAGCCACATGGCACTTCACTCTCTGCTTGCTGTGAGCTGAATGCTCAACTTTAAGTACCCCATTTTTGTATCTTTCCCTCCTAAGCTCTAAATTCTTTACAGCCACATGGCACTTCACTCTCTGCTTGCTGTGAGCTGAATGCTCAACTATAAGTATCCCATTTTTGTATCTTTCCCTCCTAAGCTCTAAATTCCTTTCAGCCACGTGGCACTTCACGCTCTGCTTGCTGTGAGCTGAATGCTCAACTATAAGTATCCTGTTTTTGCATATTATTGGATGCTCTGCTGTTTTTGGGTACAGAAAATCTTAGGGAGCCAGAATCTTTGGATTGTTTTGGATTTTGGAATTTCATGTGGTTACGTGAAAAGTCTTGGAGACGAGACTCAAGTCTAAACATGAAATGCCAGTTTTCGGCAGGTGGAACCAGTATTCTTTGTCCTTCTCCGTTTCCCTTTGTGTCAAATACCAGATGCAAAACCCCTATTCTCCTACCACAATGTAATCCACACAATGTGGGCAGAAAAACAAATGCTACCCCACATGATGTGGGCATCATATTATCGACTGGGGGAAGGGACTACAGCTCCCAAAAAGTGCAGTCAAGAGATTCTGAAAATAGAAGTTCAAGCAACTCATGTTCTGTATTTTGATTACAGTTGTCTTTCACAACCCGACAGTGTTTGATTCCAATGCCTATCATCCATGTCAACATGGAATTGTAATCCAGCAGGTCTGGGTGGCCAGCAAGATGGGACAGTGAGCTCTACGTCTCCACTCCGCTTTTGAGAATATCATGCAATAGCCCAACTCAACTTTATATATGTCAGTGATACTTCTTCACAGACAGATGCAACTCCAAGCCATTTCATGACGACTACTTCCATCACTTTAGTTTCAAAACTCAAAAGGAACAGGATTTGCAATCCAACGAAGTCATTCTGCTGTGACTCATCTCCTTCACATTCTTCATCCTTAGGTCGCCTGAGTAGGACAGATCGACATAGATTGGCATGTGATATATTAGGGGAACCCCCAAATCCTTCCCTTGGAGAAGACAACAACCATGACTGATATTCCTCCTTCTCCTCCTCCAGCTTCGGCTTCGAGTCTCACCCCAAAACACTGGTGGGTAATTCCCAGTTTGTGGAATTGGAAGAGAGGCAGATTAACTGGACTGTCAATGATTCCTACAAGAACAATGATTAGAAGGGTTTGGCTCAGGAGGAACATGGCATTGTTGACATTGCTTGTTCTTTGAGAGGCTTAAGTCCTGCTTTGTAGGAAAAGGAGTTGTCCAAATTGGGGCAACACCCCAACCGGCATTGCAAGACACACCGTTCCAGAAGTAGGGAGGGAGGATGGAGAAATCCAAAAAGCATTTTGGATAATAGATTCTTCCATCGCAATAGAAAGACAAGGCATTGTCCTCCACTGAATGAAGCTACTGGTCCATCTAACCCAGTGGTTCCCAACCTGTAGTCCATGGACCACCAGTGGTCCCCAAGTACTAAAGTATGGTCCGCACCCTCACCATTGCTACACTGTTGTAAACAAGAGTGACTGGTCTCGCAAAACTCTCTTATAGTGCCAAGGAAACAGGGATGTCAGGAGGAGAGAGGCTGATTACCCATGAAAGACATGACAAGCCTCCTGACTGCTGCTTCTCCTCCTCCTCCTTCCCCCTGAGCAGTCCATGTGGCGCCTGGAAGCGATGGCACCTTAGTGTCTTCGTTTTTAGGTCTGATCCTGGGGTTATTTGGGGTGCTGATCCAGAAAATTGCATTGGATAGACCACATCAGCTCTAGATTATTAAATATGGTTTAAAGATGGCGACTACTGGATGGCATATGTTTGGTATGAGAAACTAGAGCTGATGTGGTCTATCCAATGCCATTTTCTGAATCGGCACCCCACATAACCAAACCGAATCTCAAGTTGACCAAAAACTGATTCGTAACCCTTCTGGTACTAATGTTGGAGAGTGGTCCCTGGTCAAAGGGGTCCCTGGTCAAAGTAGTCTCCGGTCAAGTGATCTCTGGACAAAGTGGTTCCTTGATAAAGAAGTCCCTGGATAAAGGGGTCTTGGTCAAGTTATCTCTGGTCAAAGTGGTCTCTGATCAAGAGGTCCTTAGTCAAAGTGGTCCCTGGACAAAGTGGCCCCAGGACAAAGTGATCTCTGGTCTAAGTGGTTCCTGGACAAAGTGGTCCCAGGACAAAGTGATCTCTGATCAAAGTGGTCCCTGGATAAAGAGGTTACTGGACAAAGGGGTCCTTGGTCAAGTGATCTCTGGTCAAAGTGGTCTCTGATCAAGAGGTCCTTAGTCAAAGTGGTCCCTGGACAAAGTGGTTCCTGGACAAAGTGATCTCTGGTCAAAGTGGTCCCTGGATAAAGAGGTCACTGGACAAAGGGGTCCTTGGTCAAGTGATCTCTGGTCAAAGTGGTCTCTGATCAAGAGGTCCTTAGTCAAAGTGGTCCCTGGACAAAGTGGCCCCAGGACAAAGTGATCTCTGGTCTAAGTGGTTCCTGGACAAAGTGGTCCCAGGACAAAGTGATCTCTGATCAAAGTGGTCCCTGGATAAAGAGGTCACTGGACAAAGGGGTCCTTGGTCAAGTGATCTCTGGTCAAAGTGGTCTCTGATCAAGAGGTCCTTAGTCAAAGTGGTCCCTGGACAAAGTGGCCCCAGGACAAAGTGATCTCTGGTCTAAGTGGTTCCTGGACAAAGTGGTCCCAGGACAAAGTGATCTCTGATCAAAGTGGTCCCTGGATAAAGAGGTCACTGGACAAAGGGGTCCTTGGTCAAGTGATCTCTGGTCAAAGTGGTCTCTGATCAAGAGGTCCTTAGTCAAAGTGGTCCCTGGACAAAGTGGTTCCTGGACAAAGTGATCTCTGGTCAAAGTGGTTCCTGGACAAAGTGGTCCTTGGTCAAGTGATCTCTGGTCAAAGTAGTCCCTGGATAAAGAGGTCCCTGGACAAAGGGGTCCTTGGTCAAGCGATCTCTGGTCAAGAGGTCCTTAGTCAAAGTGGTCCCTGGACAAAGTGGTCCCAGGACAAAGTGATCTCTGGTCAAAGTGGTCCCTGGACAAAGTGGTCCTTGGTCAAGTGATTTCTGGTCAAAGTGGTTCCTAGTCAAGTGATCTCTGGTCAAAGCGGTCCCTGGACAAAGTGGTCCCTAGTCAAAAAAAGCTTGGAAACCACTGATCTAACCTATTCAAGAGAGATTGAGGGAGCTGGGCATGTCGAGTCTGGAGAAGAGAAGAATGTGGAGTTTTCTCACCCTGGACTTTCCACCTTCCTTGCTTAGTTTCTCCATACCTCACAACCTCTGAGGATGCCTGCCATAGATGTGGGCGAAACGTCAGGAGAGAATACTTCTAGAACATGGCCAGACAGCCCGGAAAACATACAACAACCCAATGTGGAGTTACATGATGGTTATCTTTAAAAACTCCCAGTGCTGCTACAGAGAGTCAGGATCATGATAGTTGTCTGTTGGCCAAGAGAACAGGACCAAGTGTAATGGTTTGAAGTTACAGCAAGGTAGAAGCATCTTCAAGAGCTGGGCATGTTTAGCCTGCAGAAGAGAAGGCAGAGAGGAGACAGGATGAGGGCCGTGGATCAAGATGTGAGGGGAAATCAAAGGAGACTAGGAGACTAGGACGCAATGGAACAATGGCTTCAAACTACAGGAGATTCCACCTGAACATTAGGAAGAACATCCTCAACGTGAGCAGTGGAACACATTGATCAGGATGGAGTGGGAATTCAATGAAGTTTCAACAACAAAGACAGTCAGTGATCCATCTTTATTTCTCTCCCTCTCGTACAAGCACGCAACCCAAATAAATTACAGTCACATGTCCATATTGTCACAGCATCCATACCTCGTCGTAGTAATACCCAAAACAGAACAAACACAGCAGCAGAGATTGTGTCTTCTGATCCTGAGGCTCAAACTCGGGAGGCGCTATCCAAGATATGGAAATTATTTTTGGGGAGAACTAGAATAAACCCAGAGTGGGTCGGCTGTACCTCGGAACCCACCCATTGCCCTCAAATACAGTACATCTTTTCGGCAGACAATACAATGATGGTGGGATGAACAGCATGACGATTGAAATTTGAGATGTACGTCCTAGAGTTATAGGCGTTGAGCATCTCTATCTGAAATACTTGGGACCAGAAGTGTGTGGGATTTCAGATTTTTTTTTCCAAATTTTGGAATACATGTATATATGCATATAAAAACATGAGATTATCTTGAAGACAGAAACCAAATCTGAGCACGAAATTCAGGGGGAGGTCAGGCTCACTGAGGATCTCAACCATTTTTGTAATCAGTATGTTCTCAAGTTGCTTCTGATGTGAGAGAATTGGCTGTCTACAGAGACGTTGCCCAAGTGATGCCTGTATGTGTTACCATCCAGCTGGGAGGATTCTCTCATGTCCCCGCAAGCTAGAGCTGACAGATGAGAGCTCACCCGACTTGAGAACATACTGCAATTTACTTCTGGAGCGAGGGAATTGGCTGTCTAAAGAGATATTGCCCAGGGGACACCCGGATGTGTTACTATCCTGCTGGGAAGCTTCTCTCATGTCCCCGCAAGCTAGAGCTGACAGATGAGAGCTCACCCGACATGAGAACATACTGCAATTTACTTCTGGAGTGAGAGAATTGGCTGTCTACAGAGATGTTGCCCAGGGGACACCCGGATATGTTACCATCCTGCTGGGAGGCTACTCTCATGTCCCCGCAAGCTAGAGCTGACAGATGAGAGCTCACCCAACTTGGGAACATACTGCAATTTACTTCTGGAGCGAGAGAATTGGCTGTCTACAGAGATGTTGCCCAGGGGACGCCCGGATATGTTACCATCCTGCTGGGAGGCTACTCTCATGTCCCCGTAAGCTAGAGCTGACAGATGAGAGCTCACCCGACTTGGGAACATACTGCAATTTACTTCTGGAGCGAGAGAATTGGCTGTCTACAGAGATGTTGCCCAGGGGACGCCCGGATGTGTTACCATCCTGCTGGGAAGCTTCTCTCATGTCCCCGCGAGCTAGAGCTGACAGATGGGAGCTCACCCTGTGTCACGGATTTGAACCGGCGACCTTCAGGCCAGCAACCCAACAGTCTAGTCAGCACAATTGCGCCACCGCACATCTCAACTCTAATTCACAACAATGATATTCAAAATTCGGAAACGAAATCCAGCCAATCTGGAGTCTTTGTAGTGACGAGTCGCACCAAAGAAAAATGGCAAGAGTCCTTTACAACCGATCTGCTCTCGGTTTCAGCAAACTCACAGTGAAGGCGGGACGACGGCAAGAAAGATACACAAACGGCAAGAACAGTCACACTCGCTGCTGTGGATTTTATGAGCGAGAGCAAACAGAACAGCGCTCGCCTTCAAACAAAAAAACGCGTCCCAGGCATTAACCTATTAGTGCGGTCAAGTGTTATCACACATCTTCCTCGGAACCTGGTTGAGAACATAGGCTCGTAAACGTCCGATTAGGGACACTTAAAAATATATATTTGTGTATGGATGGTTTAACATTTAACTCGGGGACATCTGCGAAATGTTGACGGCCCAATCCGTTTGCTCAGAGGTGCCCAGTCGGATCTGGTTTCTTTGGGAGGCTTTTCGCGGAAAGCCAAGAATGGGGAAGAGAGACGGCGAGATCTGGACACCCGCCAGGCCTCGGAAGAAATAAGACTTTCCAAGCGAATTCTTGAAAGGAGGCCACAAGTCAGGCGTATCCAAAACTTTCAAAGTCGGTACCACACAATTAAACAAGAAACCGCTTTAGAAACAGGATTTTTTTTAGTGTAATACATGAAGAGTTTTCAAGTCAGTCCAGGAACCAATTTGGATCAATATCCTTCCCACCGGGAGAAGATCCGTTTGGTGTCTTCAAGTCAGCTCAGGGTTGGAGTGACAACCCAAGCTTGGACAAATCCGACCCAGATTCCAACTCGTCCGTCAACTCCGATCAGTCTTGTTCTGGACCTGCTATGTCAACAGTCTGAAGCTACAATGTCTTTTTTCAGTCACTGTCCTGAAGGAACCTTGCAAAGTTCTCAAGGTAGAGTTGGCATGACTTCTTTAGCTGTTGGAGCCTAAATCGACACAATGCTCGTTCTGAGGTCCATGTCTACGGAGTACCACACTCAAGTACAGTTCAGGTAGTTGGCACTTGTCGTATCTGGAATACGAAGGAAGACCATCTTGGGAGAAGGTGGCCTCGCCATTGCAAGTCCTCTCCAGATGCTGGTTCGTGGCCAGACCTTCCTCCACATAGCGGTATTTCTCCAGCATCAGACTCACACTCGGGACAGTCGGAGAGTGAGGCATTTTGTGCGATTTCTTGGCAGTCAGACGCCGGTAGAAAAGGATGAGAGCCAAAATGGCCGCGTCCACGAGGAACTCAAACATCTCGACCACGGACAGCACTGAAGACCCAAACCACAGGCTCCATTGGCTTCCCATGTTGGACATGACCAGTGTTTCCTAATAAATCAAAGACAGGATTATATGGTTACGACGTTTGAAAAGTCTGCTGTAGGAGAATATCGTTTGCTGTTGTTTTTGCCTGAGAGAACAACGTTCTAGGGATTTCTGTGTGAAGCTCCAGTGTGAATGCTGCTGTGCGTAAAAGCTCCTGTGTAAGTTCAATGTGAGAGGAGGCTCTGTGAGAGCCAAGCTGTTTATCTGCATGAGAAAGAAGCTCCTGTGTAAGTTCAATCTGAGAGGAGACTCTGTGAGAGCCAAGCTGTTTATCTGCATGAGAAAGAAGCTCCTGTGTGAAGCTCCTGTGTAAGTTCAATCTGAGAGGAGACTCTGTGAGAGCAAAGCTGTTTATCTGCATGAGAAAGAAGCTCCAGTGTGAATGCTGCTGTGTGTAAAAGCTCCTGTGTGAAGCTCCTGTGTAAATTCAATGTGAGAGGAGGCTCTGTGAGAGCGAAGCTGTTTATCTGCATGAGAAAGAAGCTCCTGTGTGAATGCTGCTGTGTGTAAAAGCTCCTGTGTATGTTCAATGTGAGAGGAGGCTCTGTGAGAGCGAAGCTGTTTATCTGCATGAGAAAGAAGCTCCAGTGTGAATGCTGCTGTGTGTAAAAGCTCCTGTGTAAGTTCAATATGAGAGGAGGCTCTGTGAGAGCAAAGCTATTTATCTGCATGAGAAAGAAGCTCCAGTGTGAATGCTGCTGTGTGTAAAAGCTCCTGTGTAAGTTCAATGTGAGAGGAGGCTCTGTGAGAGCAAAGCTGTTTATCTGCATGAGAAAGAAGCTCCTGTGTGAATGCTGCTGTGTGTAAAAGCTCCTGTGTGAAGCTCCTGTGTAAATTCAATGTGAGAGGAGCTCTGCGAGAGCAAAGCTGTTTATCTGCATGCGAAAGAAGCTCCTGTGTGAATGCTGCTGTGTGTAAAAGCTCCTGTGTAAGTTCAATGTGAGAGGAGGCTCTGTGAGAGCAAAGCTGTTTATCTGCATGAGAAAGGAGCCCAGCGAGGAAGCAAAGAAGGAAGTATAAATAACGTTCTAGGAATTTCTAGGTCCTCTAGATGGGTCTTTTGAAAGAATGTTTTAACCAACCTAACCAGCAAGAGTCAAGCCAGCAAATAATCAGGCCAGGAATGAATCATTTGCTAGTAATGTTAAAAATTCACTAGGTATTTTTAGTTACAAAAGTGTGAGTCAAGCATTGAAAGGGTTGAAATGAGTGCAATTACTCAGCAAAAGCTGCAGTTCAATATAAGCAGGTGTGCCTGTAGCTTAGTAGGCCTCAGTGTCAGAGAAGGCCTCAGTATGAGAGAGGCCTTAGTGTGGGAAACAGTATGAGAAGGCCCCAGTATGAGAGAGGACTCAATGTGGGAAACACTCAGTTTGAGAAGGCCTCAGTGTGAGAGAGGCCTCAGTGTGGGAAAAACTCAGTGTGAGAAGGCCTCAGTATGAGAGAGGCCTCAGTGTGGGAAACACTCAGTGTGAGAAGGCCTCAGTATGAGAGAGGCCTCAGTGTGGGAAACAGTGTGAGAAGGCCTCAGTATGAGAGAGGCCTCAGTGTGGGACTCGGTGTGAGAAGACCTCAGTATGAGAGAGGCCTCAGTGTGGGAAACACTCAGTATGAGAAGGCCTCAGTATGAGAGAGGCCCCAGTGTGGGAAACACTCAGTATGAGAAGGCCTCAGTGTGGGAAACAGTGTGAGAAGGCCTCAGTATGAGAGAGGCCTCAGTGTGGGAAACACTTAGTATGAGATGGCCTCAGTATGAGAGAGGCCTCAGGATGGGAAACACTCAGTATGAGAAGGCCTTAGTATGAGAGAGGCCTCAGTGTGGGAAACACTCAGTATGAGAAGGTCTCAGTATGAGAGAGGCCTCAGTGTGGGAAACACTCAGTGTGAGAAGGCCTCAGTATGAGAGAGGCCTCAGTGTGGGAAACACTCAGTGTGAGAAGGCCTCAGTATGAGAGAGGCCTCAGTGTGGGAAACACTCAGTATGAGAAGGCCTCAGTACGAGAGAGGCCTCAGTGTGGGAAACACTCAGTGTGAGAAGGCCTCAGTATGAGAGAGGTCTCAGTGTGGGAAACACTCAGTATGAGAAGGCCTCAGTACGAGAGAGGCCTCAGTGTGGGAAACACTCAGTGTGAGAAGGCCTCAGTATGAGAGAGGTCTCAGTGTGGGAAACACTCAGTATGAGAAGGCCTCAGGATGAGAAGGCCTCAGTGTGAGAAGGTCTGGTGTGAGAAGCTTTGGTGAGAGAAGCCCCAGATTGAAGGCCTCATGGGTGCAGCTCCAGTGTGAAGGCTGCTGTGTGTAAAAGCTACTGTGTGAAGCTCCTCTATAAGTTCAGCATGAGAGGAGGCTCTGTGAGAGCAAAGCTGTTTATTTTGTTGAAAAGCCCACTCACCCCACATCCTTCACAAATACAGTAACAGAAGTAACAAAAGCTCCAACTCACCGTGTATTCAGGAGATTCGTCCCATGAGTTGTAGTCCAGCCTCTCAAAGAAAACATTCACCTTGGCAATATCTTTTCTGAAAGAGAGACAAACCAAGTTTAGAAGAGAAGCTACATTTCACAGACTCTTTTGGGTGGGTAAAACAGGGAAGGCAAAAGCAAAGGAAGCCATGATTGCCACTCACCTGGTGCCAGTGTTGTTGTACTTGTGCTGTGCTTGCAAAGTCTTGTGGATCCATCCCTGAAATACAGAGGCAGGAAATGAGACATGCGTGTAGAGCAAGTTGGCACGAGTGTCAAGGGTTTAACAATGAAGGTGTCCGTATCCTATCATCCCCATAAATGGAGAGCCCACCAACACGATTTGAGGGGTTCTAGCCTATTCTTGAACAGCTCTTAGGGTCAAGAAGTTATTTCTAAAACTTAGGTGGAATCTTCTTTCTCATAATCTGAATCCACTGGTTCATGTTCTAGTCTCTGGAGCTTTTGCTTGAGGACCTCCAACAGAAGAAGGTCCATCAAGCAGATCCAGCTTCTGTCTGAGGACCTCCAACAGAAGGAGGTCCTTTGAGCCCATCCAGCTTCTGTTTGAGGAGCTCCAACAGAAGGAGGACCATCAAGCAGATCCAGCTTCTGTTTGAGGACCTCCAACAGAAGGTCCTTTGAGCCCATCCAGCTTCTGTTTGAGGAGCTCCAACAGAAGGAGGTCCATCAAGCACATCCAGATTCTGCTTGAGGACCTCCAATAAAATGAGGTCTTTCAAGCAATCTAGCTTCTGTTTGAGGACCTCCAACAGAAGGAGGTCCTTCAAGCACATCCAGCTTCTGTTTGAGGAACTTCAATGGAAGGAGATCCTCCAAGAAGACCCAGCTTCTGTTTGAGGACCTCTGACAGAAGGAGGTCCATCAAGCACATCCAGCTTCTGTTTGAGGACCTCCAACAGAAGGAGGTCCTTCAAGCACATCCAGCTTCTGTTCAAGGACCTCCAATGGAAGGAGATCCTCCAAGAAGACCCAGCTTCCGTTTGAGGACCTCCAACAGAAGGAGGTCCATCAAGCACATCCAGCTTCTGTTCAAGGACCTCCAATGGAAGGAGATCCTTCAAGAAGACCCAGCTTCCGTTTGAGGACCTCCAACAGAAGGAGGTCCTTCAAGCACATCCAGCTTCTGTTCAAGGACCTCCAATGGAAGGAGATCCTTCAAGAAGACCCAGCTTCCATTCTAGGACCTCCAACAGAAGGAGGTCAATCAAGCACATCCAGCTTCTGTTTGAGAAACTCCAATGGAAGGAGGTCCTTCAAGAAGACCGAGCTTCCATTTGAGGACCTCCAACAGAAGGAGGTCCATCAAGCACATCCAGCTTCAGTTCGGGGACCTCGAATGGAAGGAGATCCTTCAAGAAGACCTAGCTTCCATTTGAGGACCTCCAACAGAAGAAGGTCCTTCAAGCACATCCAGCTTCTGTTTGAGGACCTCCAACAGAAGGAGGTCCTTCAAGCACATCCAGCTTCTGTTCAAGGACCTCCAATGGAAGGAGATCCTTCAAGAAGACCCATCTTCCATTCTAGGACCTCCAACATAAGGAGGTCCATCAAGCACATCCAGCTTCTGTTTGAGGTCCTCCAACAGAAGGTCCTCAAACAGAAGCCAGGTATGCTTGAATGGCCATCATTCTTTCAAGGTCTTCAAACAGAAGCTGGGTGGACACCTGACTTCATACACTGCTCTGGAGAACTTCTAGGTTAATTGACTTCATTTGATAGGATAGAGAAAAAAACCTGAACCTTTCCAAGTTCTGGTTTCACATCATTTTCTCTCCCTTTCACCACCTCTCAGCTAACCCATGGGATGACAATTGACTGTTTTCCGTTGCATTTATGAATTACTAAGGTTCTAGCTTACCTCTGATGGACTCGACGGCCATTTAGCGTATCCTGCTGAAAGTTTGTACCACGACTCCCTGTTGAGAAGTCAAACCAGGAATTAATGACGCACTCGATTACTTTATCATGTACCCTGGGAATTATAGGTTCGTTGTGGAGGACTGAAGCATCTAACTGGGTGTGTATTGTGTGCGTGTTTGTTTTATCGTTACAGGGTGGGGACAGCTGGTTCCCTCTTCCTTCTCTTCCATGATATATGTGTTTGGGAATATTATTAATTGACAGGGAGGATTCCTATTAAATAAATCATATCGAGGGAAATGAAAACATTAATTTCCGAGCTTAGCGAAGCAGAACCCCTTCCCACTCAACATGCTTTGGCTACTCACTTGCATGGTTTGGGACATTTGTCGAAACAGCTGAGATTATGGCTCATGAGTTGTTTGTAAAGCGGATAGAAGCAGTGACCTAGAAGGGAAGAAAAGAAAGTGTCAATAGGAAGAAAGAGTCCATAGGAGTTGTTGATAGCTTTCATAACTTGCTGTGAGTTTTCCAGACTGTATGGTGATGTTCCAGAAGCATTCTCTCCTGACGTTTCGCCCACATCTATGGCAGGCATCCTCAGAGGTTGTGAGGTCTGTTGGAAACTAGACAGGTTGGGTTTATATATCCATGGAAGGTGGAAGAAAACTCTGGTCTGCTTGAGGCAAGTGTAGATGTTGTAATTGGCCACCTTGATTAGCATTGAATGCTTCTGGAACATGGCCATACTGCCCAAAAAACTCACAGGAGGTAGTCTAGGCTGGGAAAAGTCTGAGCTGATGTCTCAAGGGATCCATATCACATCAAACCCAGTTGGATTTGCACAGCTCTTGATGTTGACAACTAAATATGCTTGCTGAGGAACATCTCTGAATGGTCTCCAGATGGTTCCAAGTAACTGGGAAGAAGACTGAGAGAGACATCTCTGAACGACAGGACCTCACGGCCCTCAAATCCATTTCTTCCTTTGGTTATTTGAGGTGCTGATGCACAACGACCCAGATTTCATCCTGGAAAGGTTGAAACTCTGAAGGCATCATGCCACCCCTAGCCTTGGCAGTCAACAGACTCTTGCTCAACGGAATCATTACATATAGAGAGAGAATGAGGAAGTTAGGACATTAAGTGGTGATTTCAACATCAAAAAGAGGACCTAGGGTACCTCTAAACACATCACTCTCCAACATTAGTACCAAACGTGTTATGAATCAGTTTTTGGTCAAGTTTCGATTCGGTTTGGTTATTTGGGGTGCTGATTCACAAAATTGCACTGGATAGCTCTAGTTCCGGATACAGAACATATGCCATCCGGTAGTCACCATCTGCTTGCCCACAGAAAACTAGAGCAGTGATTCCCAAAGTGGGCACTACCACCCTCCAGTGGGTGCTGCAGCGATCCAGGGGGGTGGTGATGGCACCTATTAGGATGGGGGCGGGGCCAGGGGAGGGGTGTGGCTTCTTTCCAAGAGCCGAGACAGGGCTGAGAATCTATACCTCTCCTGAGGCGCTTGTTGGGACACACAGGGCGGATAAGTGAGGCTAGGGGGGGGGCTCCTTCCAAGAGCCTGAGACAGGGCTGAGCCTCTATATCTCTCCTGAAGAGCCCTTTAGGACTAAAGGGGGGGCTAGGGCAGGGGGCGGAGCCTCTTGCCAAGAGCGCGAGACAGGGCTGAGCCTCTATACCTCTCCTGAGAGGCGTTTTAGGACTAAAGGGCGGGGCTCGGTGTGGGGGCGGGGCCTCTTCTCAAGAACGTGAGACAGGGCTGAGCCTCTATATCTCTCCTGAAGAGCCCTTTAGGACTAAAGGGGGGGCTAGGGCAGGGGGCGGAGCCTCTTGCCAAGAGCGCGAGACAGGGCTGAGCCTCTATACCTCTCCTGAGAGGCGTTTTAGGACTAACGGGCGGGGCTCGGTGTGGGGGCGGGGCCTCTTCTCAAGAACGTGAGACAGGGCTGAGCCTCTATATCTCTCCTGAAAAGCCTTTTAGGACTAAAGGGGGGGGGGGGGGCTGGGGCAGGGACGGGGCCTCTTCCCAAGAGCGCGAGACAGGGCTGAGCCTCTATACCTCTCCTGAGAGGCGTTTTAGGACTAAAGGGCGGGGCTCAGTGTGGGGGCGGGGCCTCTTCCTAAAAGCGTGAGACAGGGCTGAGCCTCTATATCTCTCCTGAGGCACTTGTTAGAACACGGGGGCCGGGTATAGAGGTTCAGCCCCATCAGGCATGTGGGAAGAGGCCCCGCCCCTTCCTCTAGCCCCGTTTCCGTGTTTCCTGGCAGGCACTGCAGAACAGGAATAGAAGCTCAGCCCTGCCTCAGAGCTCGTAACTCTGCCCATCCCAGTCCTGGCCGCTCATTTTTGGCTCCGCCCACCTCCCCCTCCCCCTTGCATCTTGGACTAGGGGAGAAGCTCAGCCCCGCCCTCTTGAGCAGGAGCCACGCCCACCCCTCTAAGCCACGCCCCCCTTTCCAGGGGGCATTGAGGAATATTTTTTCTGGAAAAGGGGTAGTAGGCCAAATAAGTTTGGGAACTACTGATCTAGAGTTTATCCCATTGTGGGCCTGACCGAGACAGCCGGGAGGGGAGGGAGAAGGCCTGTGAGAGGGGTGTGTGGTGGGGCAGGACCTGGGTCATCCTCAGGTTGTCCTCCTGGCATAAAGATGGGGCTGCTCATCCCATCTTTATGCCTGGAGGAAGAGAAGACATGCGGCAATTGCCCCGATCCTCCTCCCCCCATCTTTGGACTCTTCTCTCAGCATTATGCTGGGAGGAGGGCAAGACAGGCGGCAGCAGAGAGCACTCCGGAGGGCTCTTAGTCACTGTGTGCCTTCCTCGGGCTGTCCTCTCGGCATAAGGACAGGGCCACTTGCACTGTACTTATGCTAGAAGGAGGACGAGACATGCTGTGGCTGAGAGCACTCCAGAGAGCTCTCAGTTGCTGCTTGCCTTCCTCCCCTGTCCTTTCTGTGGCGGGTCACCATGTCCTTATGCTGAGAGGACAGAGAAAATGAGGAGGGCCTTAGATAAGCGCCCAATAGACCGCATCCCCGCCCCCGTGCCTTCATTCGCCCACACCTGATCCACCCAATGCAATTTTCTGAATCGGCACCCCAAATAACCCCAGGAACAGGCCTAAAACAAAGACATCAAGAAAAAAAAATTGGTTGGGCTGTGCTATTATTGGTAGTAGCAACAGTGAGGCTGAGGACCAAATTTCAGTTCTTGCAGACCACTGGTGGTCCATGGTCCACAGGTTGGGAACCACTGCTCTACCCTTCCACAAAGCAAGCAGAATCCTATTGCTATGATTATGTAATATGAAAAGGTCATGGGTTGCATGACACCTCTAGCAAGCTTACCCCAAGCGGGATGCTTGTTATAGTTGCAGTACTCGGCCCCAGCGGGCAGTGGGTAGTAGTAATATCCGCAGCCACACTTTTCAATCATTTCTTGCTGGAAGCAGGAATGCAAACAGGCCTGCGGGAAGGACACATAGATAAGTCTCACTCATTTGAGTTGCCCAACCTTGCCCATCACTCCTCCTAGCACTGTCAGATGGAAGGAGAGATAGTCTACCGAGCAAGTACTAGAGGTAAAATTGTACACTTCACAGCCTCCAGCTGTCCTGATTTGGTCGGGATTGTCTCGATGAATCCCTTCCCATCTCACTTTTTCAGCTTCCTTTACAATGTCTCTGTTTCTCTTCTCTTCTCCCACTTCCCCACTTTTCCTTCACTAACTTCAGTGGCCACAAACCAAATCCAAATTCAGTGAACTTAAGTCTCAGCAGAGCATCCAAAAATACGCAAACAGAATACTTATAGTTGAGCATTCAGCTCACAGCAAGCAGAGCGTGAAGTGCCATGTGGCCGTAAAGAATTTAGAGCTTAGGAGGCAAAGCTACAAAAACGGGATACTTCTAGTTGAGCATTCAGCTCACAGCAAGCAGAGCGTGAAGTGCCATGTGGCTGTAAAGAATTTAGAGCTTAGGAGGCAAAGATACAAAAACAGAATACTTATAGCTGAGCATTCAGCTCACAGCAAGCAGAGCGTGAAGTGCCATGAGGCTGTAAAGAATTTAGAGCTTAGGAGGCAAAGATACAAAAACAGAATACTTATAGCTGAGCATTCAGCTCACAATAAGCAGAGTGTGAAGTGCCATGTGACTGTAAAGAATTTAGAGCTTAGGAGGCAAAGATACAAAAACAGAATACTTATAGCTGAGCATTCAGCTCACAGCAAGCACAGCGTGAAGTGCCAAGTGGCTGTAAAGAATTTAGAGCTTAGGAGGCAAAGATACAAAAATGGGATACTTTTAATTGAGCATTCAGCTCACAGCAAGCAGAGAGTGAAGTGCCATGTGGATGCAAAGAATTTAGAGCTTAGGAGGCAAAGATACAAAAACAGGATACTTATAGTTGAGCATTCAGCTCACAGCAAGCAGAGCGTGAAGTGCCATGTGGATGCAAAGAATTTAGAAGGGAGAGAGGAGATCAGAGAGAAGTCCTACCTGCATTGTATAGGTGCTATTGTAGATTATTTTGACGTTCACGTCCTCTCCGTTTTCAGTACATTCGCCATAATCCCCACCCAGGCGTTTCACCTCATCCTACGAAGTCAGGGAGAGAAAAAGAGGAACTCAAATTTCACACAAAACCAGGGTTGATTTATAGAAAGGAGTCGCATGGCCCATCTATCAAAACAGATTATAGAGATTTTAACCCTGGTCTCTGACGTTCAAACCACACTGATTCCCAATGAATCAAAATGCTCTGAATCGCGATCCCTGCTGCATCCTTTCTTGGTCCCAAAAAATCCCATTTACAGTCGCACATTTGTGTGTACCTGTTTGAGCCCTATGGTGCTTTCAATGCCGGGCCGGACATCAAACCCTTCATGCTCCAGGAATGGCGTCTGGTTGTGGTTGTGGATCATCACTTTCACGCCCGTGTCAGTGGACAGAAAAGGGATGTGGTCCTTCTGCTGGACTTTGAGGATAAGGGACAGACCTGGTGTTGGAATGGAGGACAAAGGGACACATTTTCAAATCAGCACAAAGAACAACATAATACAACAAAACCCCTAAACTTTAAGTGATGAGCATCTGCACGTTTTTTTAAAAAGCATTTGACTATATAGAATGTTCCACCAAAATGGCTTGCCTTTGGTGTTATGATTATTCATTGTGAAAGCAACACCTGGCTGCTAACTCTGTTAGGATTTTCTGGCTGCGTTAGGAGAAAACTAGCCAAAAACAGCAGAGCATCCAAAATACTTATAGTTGAGCATTCAGCTCACAGCACGCAGAGCGTGAACTGCCATGTGGTTGTAAAGAATTTAGAGCTTAGGAGGCAAAGCTACAAAAACAGGATACGTATAGTTGAGCATTCAGCTCACAGCAAGCAGAGCGTGAAGTGCCATGTGGCCGTAAAGAATTTAGAACTTAGGAGGCAAAGATACAAAAATGGGATACTTATAGTTGAGCATTCAGCTCACGGCAAGCAGAGAGTGAAGTGCCATGTGGCCGTAAAGAATTTAGAACTTAGGAGGCAAAGATACAAAAATGGGATACTTATAGTTGAGCATTCAGCTCACAGCAAGCAGAGAGTGAAGTGCCATGTGGCCGTAAAGAATTTAGAACTTAGGAGGCAAAGATACAAAAATGGGATACTTATAGTTGAGCATTCAGCTCACGGCAAGCAGAGAGTGAAGTGCCATGTGGCTGGAAAGAATTTAGAGCTTAGGAGGCAAAGATCCGGAGTTCAATCTGGGCTTACCATGGACAATTCCAGGCTTGTAAGCTTTCCAGAACTCATCTGTCCCATCGTTGTTAAAAGTGTAGCAACTTCCATAGACTGGATGGTGGAAGTGTTCAGTAACACTAAAATAAAAATAGAAAATAGAGTCATTAATCTCCCTTCTTCCCAGTATCAGAGTCTTGCTCTTCCTTGTGTCTCATTGCATCCTTATCTCTAGGATCCTTGGGACTCTCAGCCCAACAGCAATCATAGAGATCCAGCCAATTCCCGGGGATTTCCAGCTGTTGCTTTCCCAAGTCATCAAGGAAGTGTCACAACTTTTTAAAAAAAAGTCCCCACGAGAGAGCATTTAAACACAAAACTCATGGAAGATCAATCCTCACAGTGTTTCAAATCATAATTTGTGCATGAAGTAGAGTTTGTATACATTGAACCATCCGAAAGCAAAAGTGTCGGTGTCTCATTCACTTCTGGAATTCTAGAATTTCAACAACTATGTGCTGCAATCCGGAGTGTCGGATGAGCGGAAGTTGGATAACCGGGACTCTACTGTATATAGATCTATTATAATATTTTATATTATTATTATTATTATTATTATTATTATTATTATTATTATTATTATTATTATCGTGCCACTTTTACTCTCTTAACAGAGACTGAAAGTGGTGCCTTTTAGCTTCGTACTCAGCTCGAATTTCAACAACGATATGCTGCAATCTGGAGTGTCGGATGAGCAGAAGTTGGATAACCAGGACTCTACTGTATATAAATCTATTATATTATTTTTATATTATTATTATTATTATTATTTACATGCCACTTTTACTCTCTTAACAGAGATTGAAAGTGGTGCCTTTTCGCTTCGTACACAGCTCGAATTTCAACAACGATGTGCTGCAGTCCGGAGTGTCGGATGAGCGGGAGTCGGATAACCAGGACTCTACTATATATAGATTGATTATATTATTTTTATATTATTATTATTATTATTATTATTATTATTATTATTATTATTATTATTATTACTATTTACATGCCACTTTTTCTCTCTTAACAGAGACTGAAAGTGGTGCCTTTTCACTTCGTACTCAGTTCAAATTTCAACAACGAAATACTGCAATCCGGAGTGTCGGATGAGCAGATGTCGGATAACTGATTATATTATTTCATATTATTATTATTATTAACATGCCACTTTTTCTCTCTTAACAGACTGAAAGTGGTGCTTTTTCACTTAGTACTCAGGTTGAATTTCAACAATGATGTGCTACAATACGGAGTGTCGGATGAGCGGAAGTCGGATAACCGATTATATTATTTCACATTATTATTATTATTATTATTATTATTATTATTATTATTATTATTATTATTTACATGCCACTTTTACTCTCTTAACAGAGACTGAAAGTGGTGCCTTCTCGCTTCGTACTCAGCTCAAATGTCAACAACGAAGTGCTGCAATCCAGAGTGTTGGATGAGCGGAAGTCGAATAACCAATTATTTCATATTATTATTATTATTATTATTATTATTATTATTATTATTATTATTTATATGCCACTTTTACTCTCTTAACAGCGACTGAAAGTGGTGCCTTTTCACTTCTTTCTCAGCTTGAATTTTAACAACGATGTGCTGCAATCCGGGGTGTCGGATGAGTGTAAGTCGGATAACCGATTATATTATTTCATATTATTATTATTATTATTATTATTATTATTATTATTATTATTATTATCATCATTATTACTATTACTATTTACATGCCACTTTTACTCTCTTAACAGAGACTGAAAATGGTGCTTTTTCACTTCGTACTCAGCTTGAATTTCAACAATGATGTGCTACAATACGGAGTGTTGGATGAGTGTAAGTCGGATAACCGATTATATTATTTCATATTATTATTATTATTACTATTTACATGCCACTTTTTCTCTCTTAACAGAGACTGAGAGTGCCTTTTCGCTTCGTACTCAGCTCAAATGTCAACAACGAAGTGCTGCAATCCAGAGTATTGGATGAGCGGAAGTCGGATAACCGATTATATTATTTCGCATTATTATTATTATTATTATTATTATTATTATTATTATTATTATTATTTACATGGCACTTTTTCTCTCAACAGAGACTGAAAGTGATGCCTTTTCGCTTCGTACTCAGCTCGAATTTCAACAACGATGTGCTACAATACGGAGTGTTGGATGAGCGGAAGTCGGATAACCGTTTATATTATTTCACATTATTATTATTATTATTATTATTATTATTTACATGGCACTTTTTCTCTCTTAACAGAGACTGAAAGTGATGCCTTTTCGCTTCGTACTCAGCTCGAATTTCAACAACGAAGTGCTGAAATCCGGAGTGTCGGATGAGCGGAAGTCGGATAACCGATTATATTATTTCATATTATTATTAATACTATTTACATGCCACTTTTACTCTCTTAACAGAGACTGAAAGTGGTGCCTTTTCGCTTCGTACTCAGGTTGAATTTCAACACTGATGTGCTACAGTACGGAGGTTCGGATGAGTGTAAGTCGGATAACCGATTATATTATTTCACATTATTATTATTATTATTATTATTATTATTATTATTTATATGCCACTTTTTTTCTCTTAACAGTGACTGAAAATGGTGCCTTTTCGCTTCGTACTCAGCTCGAATGTCAACAACAACGTGCTGCATTCGAAGGTTGGTTCTTATCTCCTTTGTTTTACACCAAGATGGACAGTAATAGAACAAATCCATTAAATTCCAGGTAAACCGGGGACAAATGTGTTTCCGGATTACATAACATAAGCTGGTAATCGGCGCCGGTTAGATTTGGTGTCATCTAGATTCGGAGCGAGAACAATTCGCCGGACCCCACCTATGGAGATTGCTGAGAACTTCAAAAGAGTTTTGATTGCTCCTGATAAGGCTCCAAGCAAATGTTTACTCGGGGTTGCTTTTTTACGTCGGGCAAACATTTGGATGGGCCTTTGCGGTCGGGGGGACCTGGGCAAAGCCCGGCCGTGCCCGTTGTAGCCACACCACGAGTACAGGCACAGCATGTACTGTGTGGACAAGATAAGACTGGTTGGAAGGATGGCAAGGAGCACCCAATGCAATATAGCGCAGCGTTGTCAGGACCACGGGAAAGGTTTTCTGGCATCTTGCATTGCTTTGAATCAGAATTATTATTATTATTATTATTATTATTATTATTATTATTATTTTATTCTTGTATCCCGCCTCCATCTCCCCGAAGTGACTCGGGGTGGCTTACACAGGGACTAGCCCACCGTGCTTCACAATGTGATTTGTAGTTTGGTGAGATCATTTCTGCTAACAGAGAGCTAACTACAAATCCCAGCATTTGATAGCATCCTCACTGCAGAATTAGAGGTGATTGACAATGCATTCACTGTAGTGGCACAATGCTATGACATGATGGGATTTGTAGTTTAGTGTGATAATGACTCTCTGGTGGCTCAGTGCTATGAAATCCTGGGATTTGTAGTTTGGTGAGGTCATTATTATTTGCTATCAGAGAGCTAACTACAAATCCCAGCATTCCATAGCATCCTTATTGCAGAATTAGAGGTAACTGACAATGCATTCACTGTAGGGGCTCAATGCTATGACATGATGGGATTTGTAGTTTGGTGCGATAATGACTTTACTATCAGAGAGCTAACTACAAATCCCAGCAATCGATAGCATCCTTGATGTAGAATTAGAGGTGATCAACAATGCATTCACTGTAGTGGCTCAATGCTATGACCTGATGGGATTTGTAGTTTGGTGTGATAATGACTTTACTATCAGAGAGCTAACTACAAATCCCAGCAATCGATAGCATCCTTGATGTAGAATTAGAGGTGATTGACAATGCATTAACTGCCGTGGCTCAGTGCTATGAAATCCTGGGATTTGTAGTTTGATGAGGTCATTATTATTTGCTATCAGAGAGCTAACTACAAATCCCAGCAATTGATAGCATCCTTACCTCAGAATGAGAGGTGATTGACAATCCATTCACTGTAGTGGCGCAATGCTATGAAATCCTGGGATTTGTAGTTTGGTAAGGTAATTATTATTTGCTATCAGAGAGCTAACTGCAAATCCCAGCATTCAATAGCATCCTTACTGCAGAATTAGAGGTAACTGACAATGCATTCATTGTAGTGGCGCAATGCTATGACATGATGGGATTTGTAGTTTGGTGTGATAATGACTCTGCTATCAGAGAGTTAACTACAATTCCCAGCATTCGATAGCATCCTTAATACAGAATTAGAGGTGATTGACAATGCATTTACTGCCATGGCTCACTGCTATGAAATCCTGGGACTTGTAGTTTGGTGAGGTCATTATTATTTGCTATCAGAGAGCTAACTACAAATCCCAGCAATCGATAGCATCCTTACTGCAGAATTAGAGGTGCTTGACAATGTAGTGGCGCAATGCTATGACATGATGGGATTTGTAGTCTGGTGAGGTAATGATTCTGTGCTATCAGAGAGCTAACTAAAAATCCCAGCATTTGATAGCATCCTTGCTGCAGAATTAGAGGTGATTGACAATGCATTCACTGTAGTGGCTCAATACTATGACATGATGGGATTTGTAGTTTGGTGAGGTAATTATTATTTGCTCTCAGAGAGCTAACTACAAATCCCAGCAATCGATAGCATCCTCACTGCAGAATTAGAGGTGATTGACAACGCATTCACTGTAGTGGTTCAATGCTATGAAATCCTGGGATTTGTAGTTTGGTGAGGTAATTATTAGTTGCTATCAGAGAGCTAACTACAAATCCCAGCATTCAATAGTATCCTTACTGCAGAATTAGAGGTGATTGACAATGTAGTGGCGCAATGCTATGACATGATGGGATTTGTAGTTTGGTGAGGTAATGATTCCATGCTATCAGAGAGCTAACTACAAATCCCAGCATTTGATAGCATCCTTACTGTAGAATTAGAGGCAATTGACAATCCATTCACTGTAGTGGCTCAATGGTATGAAATGATGAAATCCACACTTCCCGTATGTCCTCATGTCTCACTCCATAGTCTCGTCTCCTCATCTCCGCACCCGGGCGTTGGCCTCCTTTTCTCCCTTTTTGGGATAATTTGAGGCCATTCCTGGGATCGCTCCAGACCGTGCCAAGGTAAAGAGCAGGTTGAAGCCATTCCCAGTACCACCCAGTCCCTGCTGGCTTGCCTTTCCCTTCGACGGCAGCGAGCGGGCGAGAACAATCTGATAAAACCAGTGCAAACCTGCCTGCGCCTAGTTAAATAACTTCTCCCCGGTGACATTTGCCCAGGAGCTTTGTCCCAGAGGTATTGGCAAAGAGAAGGAGCCGAAATGAAGGTGAGAGCCGATGGCTGCTGGACCCTACAACTCCTAGGATTCCATAGCATTGAGCCATGGTAGTTCAAGTGGGGTTCAAATTGCATTCATTCTACAATGGAGATGCACCCTTAGTCTTGCCTTCCAAAACCACTTAGACTGCAGTCTATTACTACTATGAGTACTATTAGTAGTAGTACTAGCTTGTGTACCCAGCACTGCCCAGGTATCTGAAAAGTCAATTTTTCTTTGTACATAGACTGGAGTCTATTACTACTAGTAGTAATACTACTAGTAGTGCTACTAGCTTGTGTACCCAGCGTTGCCCAGATTATTTGAAAAAGTCATTTTTTCTTTGTACAATAGACTGGAGTCTATTACTACTAGTAGTAGTAGTACTAGCTTGTGTACCCAGCGTTGCCCAGGTTATTTGAAAAAGTCCATTTTTTTGTACAATAGACTGGAGTCTATTACTACTACTACTAGTAGTAGTAGTAGTACTACTAGCTTGTGTACCCAGCGTTGCCCAGGTTATTTGAAAAAGTCCATTTTTTGTACAATAGACTGGAGTCTATTACTACTACTACTACAACTACTACTACTAGTACTAGCTTGTGTACCCAGCATTGCCCAGGTTATTTGAAAAAGTCAATTTTTCTTTGTACAATAGACTGGAGTCTATTACTACTACTACAACAACAACAACTACTACTACTACTAGCTTGTTTACCCAGAGTTGCCCAGATTATTTGAAAAAGTCGATTTTTCTTTGTACAATAGACTGGAGTCTATTACTACTACTACTACAACAACTACTACTACTACTAGCTTGTGTACCCAGCGTTGCCCAGATTATTTGAAAAAGTCAATTTTTCTTTGTACAATAGACTGGAGTCTATTACTACTAGTACTACTACTGTTCAGTGTGCTCTCTGGATGTAGGTGAACTACAACTCCCAAACTCAAGGTTGATGCTCAGCCAACCCTTCCAGTATTTTCTGTTGGTCATGGGAGTTGTGTGTGTCAAGTTTGGTCCAATTCTATCGTTGGTGGAGTTCCGAAAGTTATTTGATTGTAGGTGTACTATAAATCCCAGCAACAACAACTCCCAAATGCACCCACGAGTTAGGTATTTACCTGGATCTGCACGGTTTTTCTTCATATTGGCAAGCGTAGACCAAGTCTTCGATGCGGTCCTCGGCATGCGCAACCAGAATGGGGGGCACCGCGGACATGATGTTCATGTAGTGGAAACGGTACCACTCCTTGACCGCGTCCACCCCGGAGCTGTACGTCATTCGGAAGCAGTCTTCGCCCGTTGCGTTACACTAGAGGAAGGAAGGGAAGGAGATGAGGGATAGGTCTCGACTCGACCTGTTGGACGATGGGAGTTGCAGTGCAAGAAGTAACTGAGGACACCTGTTGATCTACTTATATTTGCATGTTTTCGAACTGCTAAGTTGGCAGAAGCTGGGGCTAACAGCAGGAGCTCATCCCGCTCCTGCCAACCTTCGCTCAGCAAGTTCAGCGGCTCAGTGGTTTAACCCGCTGTGCCATTGGGAGCTCCCAGAGTGCAGCTACACTGTAGAATTAATGCAGTTTGGTGCCTCTTCAAACACCATGGACATCCTGGGAGTTGTAGTTCAGAGGTTTAACCCACTGCGCAACCGGAGGCTCCTGTGTTAGGAAAAACTACCCCAAAACAGAAGAGCATCCAAAATTTGCGAAAACAGGATAGTTATAGTTGAGCATTCAGCTCACAGCAAGCAGAGTGTGAAGTGTCATGTGGCTGTAAAGAATTTAGAGTTTAGGAGGCAAAGATACAAAAACGGGATGCCGACTAGAGAGGTCAAGGATTGAAGATCATGACAGATACTTATAGTTGAGCATTCAGCTCACAGTAAGCAGAATGTGAAGTGTCATGTGGCTGTAAAGAATTTAGAGTTTAGGAGGCAAAGATACAAAATCGGGATGCCGACTAGAGATGTCAAGGATTGAAGATCATGACAGATACTTATAGTTGAGCATTCAGCTCACAGTAAGCAGAGTGTGAAGTGTCATGTGGCTGTAAAGGATTTAGAGCTTAGGAGGGAAAGATACAAAAACGGGATGCCGACTAGAGATGTCAAGGATTGGAGATCATGACAGATACTTATAGTTGAGCATTCAGCTCACAGTAAGCAGAGTGTGAAGTGTCATGTGGCTGTAAAGGATTTAGAGCTTAGGAGGGAAAGATACAAAAACGGGATGCCGACTAGAGATGTCAAGGATTGGAGATCATGACAGATACTTATAGTTGAGCATTCAGCTCACAGTAAGCAGAGAGTGAAGTGCCATGTGGCTGTAAAGGATTTAGAGCTTAGGAGGCAAAGATACAAAAACGGGATACTTATAGTTGAGCATTCAGCTCACAGCAAGCAGAGCGTGAAGTGTCATGTGGTTGCAAAGAATGTAGAGCTTAGGAAACAAAGATCCAGAGTTCAATCTCTATAATTACAAAAGGTTTGTTTACATCTAAAATAACTGCATTTCTAGATAGTAAAGAGCTGGGTCCTGAGCTACTCTTTAATTCCATCTCTCTAGGGTTCAAAAGAGAGAGGAAAATCTCCAGCTTCTGCCAACCGAATAGTTTGAAAACATGCAAATGTGAGTAGATGAATAGGTACCGCTTTGGCGGGAAGTAACAGCACTATCTTCGGACCCAACTAGACTTAATGTCAAGGGGAATATGTCAAGGGTATATGTACCAAATCTTGTCCAGATGCATCAAGTCATGCCAGAGCCTGCATACTAGACATGTCCAAAAAATCGTTTTGAATCGTATATCGGAATTATTTTGGATTGTTCTCGCTTTTTGATACGCATTCCGAGACATTGTCTCACAGCGCAACCGGCAATGTAATTCGAACCATTGTTGGCCCATTCTCTAATTGTCTCTTAATGTTTCGTTATTTTTTTCCCCCCCAAAAAATATTTTTTAAATATATTTAAAAAAAATTTTTTTTTCTGCAACCTACCTAGAATGGGAGCTTAGCGCAGCCTAACATGGCTGCCGCTCCCCGGCCAATCAGAAGCTTCCACGATGGATGCAAAGGTGGGGGCTAGGGTTGATGAGGATAGCTCAAGAAATGAGGGCGGGAGAGCCCTGTAAAAGTCCCCCCCCCCCCAGGTTCCTTTTGGGCAATTGCGCATGCGCGTCCGCCATTTTAGAAACATTTAGAATCATTAAGAATTTTCGGAAATACCAGAAATCGGAAATACTTTCTATATCGAAGCGCCAGCGCCCCCTACTTTAGAAACGAGAATTGAAACATTTTTTTCATCGATCGGACATGCCTACTACATACATACATAAATGTCTTTGGAATCGACCGCCCAGAAGCCAGAACCATATTGTGAACTAGTCAAGGATAATGGGTGTTGTCATCCAGAGGTTGTCCCCAAGCAAAGCTTTCACTGGTCAAACCCCAGTGAAACTTCAAAAAGCAAAACAAAACGCCCATATTTAGGGAAAGAAGCATTTATTTTTCCTAAACATGACTCAATCCATTCTGTGGCACCTCTCCCACTATAATTCATGCCTCTCCCACAGTAGCCTCAACTCAACTGCTGTCTCGTCTTGTGGTTCGAGAACTGCTTGGGAAAGAGATCAAGGAATGCCCAAATTATATTCAAGGTGGCATCTTTCCCCCTATTCCCCATCAGAAATCCCCATCGCTCCCTAGAGTATGACGGAATCAGTTTAGGTCACAACAACATCCGTTACAGAACTCCAATATGCCAATGATAACGTAGTCTGTGCACGCTCAGAAGAAGATCTACAAGCCACTCTAAACATCATTGTAGAAGCAAACGAGAAGCTCAAAGATGTATATTTTCTTGACAGGTGACAAAACGTTAAAGGAGTAGACTACGATCTACTGCAGTGGTCCCCAAACTTATTTGGCCTGCCACCCCCTTTCCAGAAAAAATTGGACACAGTGCCCCCTAGAAAGGGGCGTGGCTCCTGCTCAAGGGGGCGGGGCTGAGCCCCTCCCATAGTCCAAGAGGCAGGGCTGGGAGGGGGAGGTGGGCGGAGCCACAAAGGGCTGGGATGGGCGGAATTATGAGCTCTGAGGTAGGGCTGAGCTTCTATCCCTGTCCTGGATACAGGGGGTGGGGCTAGAGGAGAGGGTGGGGCCTCTATATCCCGCCCCCATGTTCTAACAAGCACCTCAAGGGAGGCTCTTGGGAGGCCCCCAGCCCCACCCTTTAGCCTTAAAAGGCCTCTCAGAAGAAATATAGAGGCTCAGCCCTATCTCAGGCTCTGCGGAAGAAGCCACGCCCACTTCTCTAGCTCCGCCCCCTGCATCCCAACAAATGCATCTGGGGCTCAGCCCTGTCTGGGGCACTTGGGAAGAGGCCCCGCCCCTAGCCCCACCCTTTAGTCCTAAAAGGCCTCTCAGGAGAGATATAGAGGCTCAGCCCTATCTCAGGCTCTGCGGAAGAAGCCACGCCCACTCCTCTAGCTCCGCCCCCTGCATCCCAACAAATGCGTCAGGGGCTCAGCCCTGTCTGGGGCACTTGGGAAGAGGCCCCGCCCCTAGCCCCACCCTTTAGTCCTAAAAGGCCTCTCTGGAGAGATATAGAGGCTCAGCCCTATCTCAGGCTCTGCGGAAGAAGCCACAACCATTCCTCTAGCTCTGCCCCCTGCATCCCAACAAGTGCCTCAGGGGCTCAGCCCTGTCTGGGGCACTTGGGAAGAGGCCCCGCCCCTAGCCCCACCCTTTAGTCCTAAAAGGCCTCTCTGGAGAGATATAGAGGCTCAGCCCTATCTCAGGCTCTGCGGAAGAAGCCACAACCATTCCTCTAGCTCTGCCCCCTGCATCCCAACAAGTGCCTCAGGGGCTCAGCCCTGTCTGGGGCACTTGGGAAAAGGCCACGCCCCTCCCCTGGCCCCGCCCCCGTGCCCTAATAGGTGCCATCACCGCCCCCCCTGGATGACTGCAGCGCCCACCAGGGGGCAGTAGAGCCCACTTTGGGAATCACTGATCTACTGTATTATTGCCCCAATGTTATTTTCCATCTTCATCACTATGATACTTCATCTTGTTGATGGGAAGCTTTTAAAAAGGCTGATTCCTATTCAACTCACCACCCGGAAGCTCAATTTCCCATCTGTCGGCAGCAGAGCGACGTTGTAATCCAGTTGGAATCCAGAGCTGTTGCCAGTACTGGGATCTTCATCCAGTATGTCCTCCATGTCAATGTCGGCATCGTCTTCCAGGAATTTCTCCGGAATATTGAAGCCATACAACCGCTCCAGACTATCCCGTGCCAGTTTATCCAACTCGTCCATGTTTTTCCGGACCATGTTGACCCTGCGAAGATGGAAGAGATGGGAAACATGGTTGAACATCTGGGCAACACACAGAGGAACCCGTGAGGGTCAAGCTAACCATATGGGATGGAGAAGATCAACAACGTCCTTGGGGATCAGAAATCAGGAATAAGGAAATATTTTGAGATGAGACTCCAGACTAAGCACAAAAGTAGTCAATGTCTCATACATATCTCGCAGTCATAGCCTGAAGATCATTGAAATAGTTTTGTGGGTGAAGCAACTAAAGAGATTTCTAGAATGAACACTTCTGTACAACTTCCTAGGTCCTCCATAGATGACATTGGCCATATTGGACAGGAGGACTAAATAAATTTCTAGAAGGAACACTTCTATAGGACTTCCCAGGTCCTCCATAAATGATGTTAGCCATAAGACAGGAGGACTACAGAGATTTCTAGAAGGAACACTTCTGTAGGACTTCCTAGGTCCTCCATAGATGACATTGGCCATAGGTTTGGACAGGAGGACTAAAGAGATTTCTAGAAGGAACACATCTATAGGACTTCCCAGGTCCCCCGTAGATGACATTGGCCATTGGTTGAGACAGGAGGACCAAAGAGATTTCTAGAAGGAACACTTCTGTAGGACTTTCTAGGTCCTCCATAGATGACGTTGGCCATAGGTTTGAACAGGAGGAACAAAGACTTTTCTAGAATGGACACTTCTGTAGGACTTCCTAGGTCCTCCATAGATGACATTGGCCATATTGGACAGGAGGACAAAAGAGAATTCTCAAAGGAACACTTCTATAGGACTTCCTAGGTCCTCCTAGATGATGTTGGCCATAAGTTCAGACAGGAGGACTTCCCAGGTCCTCCATAAATGATGTTGGCCATAAGACAGGAGAACTAAAGAGATTTCTAGAAGGAACACTTCTGTAGGACTTCCCAGGTCCTCCATAGATGACGTTGGCCATAGTTTCAGAAAGGAGGACCAAAGAGATTGCTAGAATGAACCCTTTTGTAGGACTTCCTAGGTCCTTCACAGATGACGTTGGCCATAAGTTTAGACAGGAAGACTAAAGAAATTTCTAGAATGAACGCTTCTGTAGGACTCCCTAGGTCCTCCATACATGATGTTGGCCACAGGTTGACATAGGAGGACCAAAGAAATTTCTAGAATGAACACTTTTGTAGGAGGACCTAGGAAGTCCTACAGAAGTGTTCCTTCTAGAAATCTCTTTAGTTCTCCTCTCTTATGGCCAACATCATCTAGAGAACCTAGGAAGTTCTACAGAAGTGTTCATTCTAGAAATCTCTTCGGTCCTTCTTTCTGAACTTATGGCCAATGTCATCTATGGAGGACCTAGGAAGTTCTACAGTTTTCATTTTAGAAATTTCTTCGGTCCTTCTGTCTGAACTTATGGCCAACGTCATCTATGGAGAACCTAGGAAGTTCTACAGAAGTGTTCATTCTAGAAATCTCTTTGGTCCTCCTGTATCAACATCATCTAGAGGACCTATGGAGTCCTACAGAAGTGTTCATTCTAGAAATCTCTTTGGTCCGCCTGTCTCAACCTATGGCCAACGTCATCTATGAAGGACCTAGGAAGTCCTACAGAAGTGTTCATTCTAGAAATCTCTTTGGCCCTCCTTTCTCAACCTATGGCCAACGTCATCTATGAAGGACCTAGGAAGTCCTACAGAAGTGTTCATTCTAGAAATCTCTTTGGCCCTCCTTTCTCAACCTATGACCAACGTCATCTATGAATGACCTAGGAAGTCCTAGAGAAGTTTTCATTCTAGAAATCTCTTTGGTCCTCCTTTCTCAACCTATGGCCAACGTCATCTATGAATGACCTAGGAAGTCCTACAGAAGTGTTCATTCTAGAAATCTCTTTGGCCCTCCTTTCTCAACCTATGGCCAACGTCATCTATGAAGGACCTAGGAAGTCCTACAGAAGTTTTCATTCTAGAAATCTCTTTGTTCCTCCTGTCTCAACCTATGGCCAACGTCTTCTATGAAGGACCTAGGAAATTCTACAGAAGTTTTCATTTTTGAAATCTCTTTGGTCCTCCTGTCTCAACCTATGGCCAACGTCATCTATGGAGGACCTAGGAAGTCCTACAGAAGTGTTCATTCTAGAAATCTCTTTGGTCCTTCTGTCTGAACTTATGGCCAACATCATCTATGAAGGACCTAGGAAATTCTACAGAAGTTTTCATTTTTGAAATCTCTTTGTTCCTCCTGTCAACCTATGGCCAACATAATCTATGAAGGACCTATAGATGTGTTAATTCTGATTGGTTGGTGTAATGACGTGGCAGGGAGGAATCTTTTTATTAAGTATATTATTATATATTTTACTATATCCGCTGCCACCAATTTGTGGAGAATTCAGGCAGACGGGAATTTGTATTTCTTTATCTTTCTTCTTTCATTCTTTTCTTTAGATGGTAGCATTACTTAAGTTTAGGATATGTTTATTTCAGGCACAGAGCTTAGTGGTTAAAGTATTGCTTCTTTAAAGGCACTTAGATAATGGTTGCAAATATAACTTATGATGAATACTCTTTCAAAATACTTGCTCCTTTCCTTGAGCAGTCTAAACCAGATCACTTTGGATCTAACCGGGATTACTTCCCCTTACTACTCAGACTCTAAAATTGAACCTAAACAAGTCACCTAACTTGCTTAATCTGACACAACTAGAGATCAGAGTTTCCCTGGTTTCCCTAACTTGGAACCAGTGTCTTCCCTGTGACTAAAAATCACAGACTAAACTGTTTTTAAAACATTCCCTCCTTTTCTTCCAAATGGCAGCTGGCTCCGCCCTCGTTACTATGGCAACCTGCCTCAGAATGCTGAGCTGGTTACCATCCCCCTTGCAATAGTAACTAATACTTACCCTTATAAACATAGTTAAACATGACTTATAAAACAAAATTAAACATGACTTCTATAAATCAAAATAGAAACACACTTCTTTACAGTTGGCATCACAAAAATATGAGAGAGGAGGACACAACGTTAGATCTTATTCACCCAGGTGGATCTCATGAGGAAAGTTCTGGCCCATCTTGTCCTTACCTGTAGGGATTCAAGTTGCATATGGTGACCGCGGGGAACATCTTGGGCTCTGAGTGGACGGAGAGGGACATGACCACGGGGTACTCCCAATACCGGTTGAAGATGAGGGCAAACTGCCAGTACAACATGGCAAAGTTGGTGAGGAAGAGGAGGGCCCAGAAGGCCGTCTTCATCTTGTTGCGGCTGGAGCAGACCAGGCGGATGGTGCCGTGGATGGTGGTGTTGAGGCAGAAGAACTCAAACAAGTCCTTGAAGGAGCTGTAGAACTCGATGAGGGCCGCATCTTCCTCCTTCACTTCGGCGCTTTTCTCTTGAGCTTCTGAGTTGGCCATTGTTTACACCTGGAACGAGTTTTGGAGTTCGGAGTTAGGGTGGACATACTATTTCCGCCCTACTAGTAGAGGAGCATGATGCATCCAAGGCCACCAACATCTGAATCGCCAGCATGATCCAACGGATTCAATGGAAACTGGCTCGCTCATAAACCTGTTCGGGATTACACATTTTAATCACCACTTCCAGGTAGCTTGTAATCTTACCCAACAAAACATTTTATGTATGTTTAGTTACATCACGGTTACTCCTAGGCCAGGGCTCCTCAAACTTTTTAAGTGGAGGGCCGATTCACAGTCCCTCAGACTGTTGTGGGGCCGGACTAGGATGAAATAGTCCACAATTAGGATTGTTGTTGTTGTGTGCCTTCAAGTCATCAAGATGGTCTCATAAGACCATAGGTAAGCAAAGAGACCAAAGACCATCTAGATAGTCTCATAAGACCATAGGTAAGCAAAGAGACCTCCAAAGACCATCTAGATGGTCTCATAAGACCATAGGTAAGCAAAGAGACCTCCAAAGACCATCTAGATGGTCTCATAAGACCATAGGTAAGCAAAGAGACCTCCAAAGACCATCTAGATGATCTCATAAGACCATAGGTGAGCAAAGAGACCTCCAAAGACCATCTAGATGGTCTCATAAGACCATAGGTAAGCAAAGAGACCTCCAAAACCATCTAGATGGTCTCATAAGACCATAGGTAAGCAAAGAGACCTCCAAAGACCATCTAGATGATCTCATAAGACCATAGGTAAGCAAAGAGACCTCCAAAACCATCTAGATGATCTCATAAGACCATAGGTAAGCAAAGAGACCTCCAAAACCATCTAGATGGTCTCATAAGACCATAGGTAAGCAAAGAGACCCTCAAAGACCATCTAGATGATCTCATATGACCATAGCTAAGCAAAGAGACCTCCAAAGACCATCTAGATGGTCTCATAAGACCATAGGTAAGCAAAGAGACCCTCAAAGACCATCTAGATGATCTCATAAGACCATAGCTAAGCAAAGAGACCTCCAAAGACCATCTAGATGATCTCATAAGACCATAGCTAAGCAAAGAGACCTCCAAAACCATCTAGATGGTCTCATAAGACCATAGGTAAGCAAAGAGACACTCAAAGACCATCTAGATGGTCTCATAAGACCATAGGTAAGCAAAGAGACACTCAAAGACCATCTAGATGGTCTCATAAGACCATAGGTAAGCAAAGCGACCTCCAAAGGCCGTGTTCCAGAAGCATTCTCTCCTGACGTTTTGCCCACATCTATGGCAGGCATCCTCCGAGGTTGTGAGGTCTGTTGGAAACTAGGCAAGTGGGGTTTATATATCCGTGGAATAACGTCCAGGGTGGGAGAAAGAACTCTTGTCTGTTGGAGACAATGTTGCAATTGATCACCTTGATTAGTGCTTAATGGCCTCAGCCAGGAAGCAGCCAGGTTTTGAAGCTGCAAGGCCATTCAGTGCTAATCAAGCTGGCCAACGGCAACATTCACACACTTGCCTCCCACAGACAAAGAGTTCTTTCTCCCACCTTGGACATCATTCCACATTCACTTGCCTAGTTCCCAACAGACCTCACAACCTTGGAGCATGCCTGCCGTAGATGTGGGCAAAACATCAGGAGAGAATGCTTCTGGAATATGGCCAGACAGCCCGGAAAACTCACAGCAACCCAGTGATTCTGGCCATGAAAGCCTTCGACGACACAATATTAGTATTAGAATCTCTATCCCACCTTTTCTCTGCCAAAGAGACTTAAAACCATACATTGCGTACAATAAAATCTAAAATATAGGAACATTAAAACCTAAATACAGCCAGAATCACTGGGTTCTTAATACCTAAATCTATATGTTTCTGTTCTGGTGCTTGTACATTTCTTGGTGCTGGTCATCAACTATAATAGATAGATAGATAGATAGATAGATAGATAGATAGATAGATAGATAGATAGACAGACTGATAGATAGACTGATAGACTGATAGACTGATAGATTGATAGACGGATAGAATGATAGATAGATAGATAGATAGATAGATAGATAGACTGATAGACCGATAGATTGATGGACTGATACTGATAGATAGATTGATTGACTGATAGATTGATAGACTGATAGATTGATAGATTGATAGACCGATAGACCGATAGATTGATAGACTGATAGACTGATAGATAGATAGATAGATAGATTGATAGACTGATAGATTGATAGACTGATAGATAGATAGACTGATAGATTGATAGACTGATAGATTGATAGATTGATAGACCGATAGACCGATAGACCGATAGACCGATAGATAGATAGATAGATAGATAGATAGATAGATAGATAGATAGATAGATAGATTGATAGACTGATAGATTGATAGACTGATAGATAGATAGACTGATAGATTGATAGACTGATAGATTGATAGATTGATAGACCGATAGACCGATAGATTGATAGACTGATAGACTGATAGATAGATAGATAGATAGATAGATAGATAGATAGATAGATTGATAGACTGATAGATTGATAGACTGATAGATAGATAGACTGATAGACTGATAGATTGATAGATTGATAGACTGATAGATTGATAGACTGATAGATTGATAGACTGATAGATTGATAGATTGATAGACTGATAGACTGATTGATTGATAGATTGATAGACTGGTAGATTGATAGACTGATAGATAGATTGATAGATTGATAGACAGATAGATTGATAGACTGATAGATTGATAGACTAATTGATAGATAGATAGATAGATAGATAGATAGATCAATAGAGATATATAAAATCTATCTATCTATCTATCTATCTATCTATCTATCTATCTATCTATCTATCTATTACAGTTGATGACGAGCACCAAGAAATGTACAAGCATAAGAACAGAACAGAAACATATATATTCGGGTATTAATAAACACTGTCAAAAGCAAAGTGAAAACCCAGTATTGAATATGGACGTTAAATATTAAATATACATAATTAAATATAAGACTATATATATATATATGTGTGTGTGTGTGTGTGTGTGTGTGTGTGTGTGTCTGTGTGGTAGTTAGAACTAATAAAGGTAACAAAAGCACTGGGAAGTATCCACAACTCACGGGCACAATATTGCATTAGGCTGAGACTTTGAAGTCCTTTCCAAGACTCATTCCAGGTAGTTTTGCCCCCAAGCAAATAAATATAAAAGGGTGTTGAAAATGCAAATGCAAAAGCCCAAGGGTTGGGGAAAACATCTGCAATTTAAAACCAATTATCAAAGGCTTTCATGGCCGGAATCACTGGGTTGTTGTGAGTTTTGTGTATGGCCAAAGACCCCCTTAGGCATTATAGATGCTTCTGAGTCTCTTTTGGGAGTGATTAAATGGGGCAATAATAATAATAATAATAATAATAATAATAATAATAATAATTACAAAATCCAGCATATCTATCTTGTTTGCTGTGTCATACAATATAATAATAGTAATAATAATAATAATAATAATAATAATAATAATAATAATAATAAATCGCACAGACAGACTACAAACAGAGACACAAATATGTGGCCCAAATGATCCATTGGAACTTATGCCTCAAGTACCACCTCCCAGCAGCAAAGAACTGGTGGGATCACAAACCTGCAAAAGTATCACACAGTCTTAAACACTTAGGAAGTGTTCAACTTGTGATTTTGTGATACGAAGTCCAGCATATTTCTCATGTTTGCTGTGTCATACAATAATAATAATAATAATAATAATAATAATAATAATAATAATAATAATAATATCCGAAAATACATCACACAGTCCTAGACACTTGGGAAGTGTTCGACTTGTGATTTTGTGATATGAAATCCAGCATATAGATCTCGTTTGCTGTGTCATACTATTTCTTTGTGTCAATAATAATAATAATAATATTAATAATAATGGACATTATTCCATAGATATATAAACACAACTTGACTAGTTTCCTACAGACTTCACAACCTCTGAGGATGCCTGCCATAGATGTGGGTGAAACATCAGGAGAGAGTGCTTCTGGAACATGACCATGCGGTCCGGAAAACCCACAGCAACCCAGTGATTCTGGTCATGAAAGCCTTCGACAACACATCAAACGCAATAATAATAATAATAATAATAATAATAATAATAATAATAATGCCTGCCATCGATCAGGAGATACGGTCTGGAAAACGGTATGGAAAACTCACAGCAACCCAGTGATTCTGGCCGTGAAAGCCTTTGACAACACATCAAACACAATAATAATAATAATGTTAATGTCTGCCATAGATGTGGGCAAAACATCAGGAGTGAATGCTTCTGGAACATGGCCATACGGTCTGGAAAACTCACAACAATCCAGTGATTTTGGTCATGAAAGCCTTCGACAACACATCAAACACAACGACAACGACAACAATAATAATAATGCCTGCCATAGATGTGGGCGAAACATCAGGAGAGAGTGCTTCTGGAACCTGGTCATACAATCTGGAAAACTCACAGCAACCCAATGATTCTGGCCATGAAAGCCTTGGACAACACATCAAACACAATAATAATAATATTAATGCCTGCCATAGATGTGGGCGAAACATCAGGAGAGAGTGCTTCTGGAACATGGGTCATACGGTCTGGAAAACTCACAGCAACCCAGTGATTCTGGCCATGAAAGCCTTGGACAACACATCAAACACAATAATAATAATAATATTAATGCCTGCCATAGATGTGGGCGAAACATCAGGAGAGAGTGCTTCTGGAACATGGTCATACAATCTGGAAAACTCACAGCAACCCAGTGATTCTGGCCATGAAAGCCTTCGACAACCCATCAAACACAATAATAATACTATTAATGCCTGCCATAGAGGTGGGCAAAACATCTGGAGTGAATGCATCTGGAACATGGTCATACGGTCTGGAAAACTCACAGCAACCCAGTGATTCTGGCCATGAAAGCCTTGGACAACACATCAAACACAATAATAATAATAATAATAATAATAATAATAATAATAATAATAATAATGCCGGCCATAGATGTGGGCAAAAGAGACAAGAGTTCTTTCTCCCACCCGGGACATCATTCCACAGATATATAAACCCCACTTGCCTCTTTTCCAACAGACCTTACAACCTCTGAGGATGCCTGCCATAGATGTGGGTGAAACGTCAGGAGAGAATGCTTCTGGAACATGGCCAGACAGCCCGGAAATCTCACAGCAACTCAATAATAATAAACCAAAACCTCAACCCATGGTCACCAAGTGCAAACCAATAGGACGTCATAAGAATCCTAGAGTTGGAAGAGACCTCAAGGGCCAGGTGGAAATGCCCAAGCAAAGCCCTCCTGACAGATGGCCATGCAGCTTTTGCTTAAAAACCTCCAGAGAAGGAAAGGGACTCCACCAAACTTTTGCTGGGCAGCTTTGACTCTCCTGAAGTTCTTCCCAAGGCCCTTTGGAGCCTAGTCTGGGCTGAATGTGATCTCTCGGTTACCTTTGCTGAAAGGAATCTTCTGTCTAGTCAATGCCGGTGCCTCCAGCCATGCGTTCTGCTCTGGCCGGGATGCTGGTGGTGCTGCCTTTATAGGAGCCGAGGATCAAGGTCCGGCCTCTTATGCAGATGGGGAGGCGCCTGAGTCATGTCACCCCGGAGGAGGCTTTCCTTGCCTTTTCCAGAGAAGGAGGATGAGCAAGACGGGAAAAGCCAGTGCCCAGAACTGGAATTTTCACTTCAGGATGGTTTCTTTGACATACAGATCTTCCTTGCCTCCTCCTTGGGTTGGGAAGGAAGACGCGCAGAAAGGATCCAGGGTGTTGGCAAAGGCTTTCGTGGGTTGCTGTCAGTTTTCAGGGCTGTACGGGGCCGTGTTCCAGAAGCATTCTCCTCTTGATGTTTCGCCCAGCCAGGCCTTGAAACCGCAAGGCCATTCAGTGCTAATAAATAAATCTCTCTCTATATATCTATATATATTCAATGGGAATCAAAGCGGCAAATTGGAACATCCACACAAGCCTCAACACTCAGAAAATGGGAATTCCAAACAGGAAACAATCAGGGCCAGCTAACACCGCCCAAGAAAGGATTCCCCCAGGCGGGACGCAGCATGGCTTTGAAGCTACAAGGACATTCAGTGATAATCAAAGTGGCAAATTGGAATATCCACACCAGCCTCAACACTCAGAAAATGGGAATTCCAGACAGGAAAAAATCAGGGCCAGCTAACACCGCCCAACAAAGGATTCCCCCAGGCGGGACGCAGCATGGCTTTGAAGCTACAAGGACATTCAGTGATAATCAAAGTGGCAAATTGGAATATCCACACCAGCCTCAACACTCAGAAAATGGGAATTCCAGACAGGAAAAAATCAGGGCCAGCTAACACCGCCCAACAAAGGATTCCCCCAGGCGGGACGCAGCATGGCTTTGAAGCTACAAGGACATTCAGTGATAATCAAAGTGGCAAATTGGAATATCCACACCAGCCTCAACACTCAGAAAATGGGAATTCCAGACAGGAAAAAATCAGGGCCAGCTAACACCAACAAAGGATTCCCCCAGGCGGGACGCAGCATGGCTTTGAAGCTACAAGGACATTCAGTGATAATCAAAGTGGCAAATTGGAATATCCACACCAGCCTCAACACTCAGAAAATGGGAATTCCAGACAGGAAAAAATCAGGGCCAGCTAACACCGCCCAACAAAGGGACACAGCCTGGCTTTGAGGCTGCAAGGCCATTCAGTGATAATCAGTGGCAAATTGGAACATCCACATGTACCTCAACACTCAGAAAATGGGAATTCCAGTCAGGAAACAATCAGGGCCAGCTAACACTGCCCAATAAAGGATTCCCCCAGGCGGGAGGCAGCCAGGCTTTGAAGCTACAAAGCACATTCAGTGCTAATCAAGGACAGTAATAAATCTCTCTCTCTCTCTCTCTCTCTCTCTCTCTCTATATATATATATATATATATATATATATATATATATATATATATTCAATGGTAATCAAAGCGGCAAATTGGAACATCCACACGAGCCTCAACACTCAGAAAATGGGAATTCCAGACAGGAAACAATCAGGGCCAGCTAACACCTCCCAACAAAAGGATCCCCCCAGGAAGGATGCAGCCTGGCTTTGAAGCTACAAGGCCATTCAGTGATAATCAAAGTGGCAAATTGGAATATCCACACCAGCCTCAACACTCAGAAAATGGGAATTCCAGACAGGAAAAAATCAGGGCCAGCTAACACCGCCCAACAAAGGATTCCCCCAGGTGGGACGCAGCATGGCTTTGAAGCTACAAGGCCATTCAGTGATAATCAGTGGCAAATTGGAACATCCACATGTACCTCAACACTCAGAAAATGGGAATTCCAGTCAGGAAACAATCAGGGCCAGCTAACACTGCCCAACAAAGGATTCCCCCAGGCGGGAGGCAGCCAGGCTTTGAAGCTACAAGGACATTCAGTGCTAATCAAGGACAGTAATAAATCTCTCTCTCTCTCTCTCTCTCTCTCTCTCTCTATATATATATATATATATATATATATATTCAATGGTAATCAAAGCGGCAAATTGGAACATCCACACGAGCCTCAACACTCAGAAAATGGGAATTCCAGACAGGAAACAATCAGGGCCAGCTAACACCTCCCAACAAAAGGATCCCCCCAGGAAGGATGCAGCCTGGCTTTGAAGCTACAAGGCCATTCAGTGATAATCAAAGTGGCAAATTGGAATATCCACACCAGCCTCAACACTCAGAAAATGGGAATTCCAGACAGGAAACAATCAGGGCCAGCTAACACCTCCCAACAAAAGGATCCCCCCAGGAAGGATGCAGCCTGGCTTTGAAGCTACAAGGCCATTCAGTGATAATCAAAGTGGCAAATTGGAATATCCACACCAGCCTCAACACTCAGAAAATGGGAATTCCAGACAGGAAAAAATCAGGGCCAGCTAACACCGCCCAACAAAGGATTCCCCCAGGTGGGACGCAGCATGGCTTTGAAGCTACAAGGCCATTCAGTGATAATCAGTGGCAAATTGGAACATCCACATGTACCTCAACACTCAGAAAATGGGAATTCCAGTCAGGAAACAATCAGGGCCAGCTAACACTGCCCAACAAAGGATTCCCCCAGGCGGGAGGCAGCCAGGCTTTGAAGCTACAAGGACATTCAGTGCTAATCAAGGACAGTAATAAATCTCTCTCTCTCTCTCTCTCTCTCTCTCTCTATATATATATATATATATATATATATATATTCAATGGTAATCAAAGCGGCAAATTGGAACATCCACACGAGCCTCAACACTCAGAAAATGGGAATTCCAGACAGGAAACAATCAGGGCCAGCTAACACCTCCCAACAAAAGGATCCCCCCAGGAAGGATGCAGCCTGGCTTTGAAGCTACAAGGCCATTCAGTGATAATCAAAGTGGCAAATTGGAATATTCACACGAGACTCAACCTTCAGAAAATGGGAATTCCAGGCAGGAAACAATCAGGGCCAGCTAACAGCGCCCAACAAAGGATTCCCCCAGGCGGGATGCAGCCTGGCTTTGAAGCTGCAAGTCCATTCAGTGCTAATCGAGGACAGTAATAAATCTATCTATCTATCTATCTATCTATCTATCTTCAATTCTAATCAAAGCGGCAAATTGGAACATCCACGCGTGCCTCAACACTCAGAAAATGAGAATTCCAGTCAGGAAACAATCAGGGCCAGCTAGCACCGCCCAACAAAAGGATTTCCCCCCAGGCAGGACTCAGCCAGGCTTTGAAGCTGCAAGGCCATTCAGTGCTAATCGAAGTAGCAAATTGGAACATCCACAGATGCCTCAATATTCAGAAAATGGGAATTCCAGACAGAAAACAATCGGAGCCGGCTAACACCTCCCAACAAAAGAATTCCCCCAGGCAGGATGCAGCCTGGCTTTGAAGCTGCAAGGCCATTCAGTGCTAATCAAAGTGGAAAATTGGAACACCCACACGTGCCTCAACACTCAGAAAATTAAAATGGTACATTAAAATGCATCACAACAATGTAAGACAAAATAAGACAACAACATTATAACTGTATATAAAAAGGCATCAAACTAATAACCCATCTTCTTCCTGCATCTTCTTCTGAGCTGGAGGGTGACTCAAAGGAATCGAGGGTCTGGAGAATAAACTCCATGAGGAGCGGCTTAAAGAACTAGGCATGTTTAGACTGCAGAAGAAAAGCAGGAACTTCCATCATTTTGAATGCTCATATTCAAAATGAAATCACAGAGGATGGACTTACTCTTCGACATCTTTGAGTATTTACAGTCATTCTACAAATTCCTTGGCGGTCAATCATTTATTTTTTTACAGCAGCTTTGAAAACAAATCCAGGAAAATCAACAACATTAATGTCTTGGGGCTGAATCAAAAGTTGCTACATTTCCCGCCTCCTGAATCATCTTTAACAACCACAGATTATTGCACATCTTGGGTTGCTGTGAGTTTTCCGGGCTGTATGGCCATGCTCCAGAAGCATTATCTCCTGACGTTCACCACCGGGACCACCTGCACTGGTTTCTGCCAGAGTCTTTGAAGTTCAATATTGAGGTCCTGATAGCAGCTGAGTTTTTCTTGTTGTTTTTCGTCAATGCGACTGTCACCTGGGATGGCGACATCAATGATCCAAACCTTTTTCTTTTCCACAACTGTGATGTCTGGTGTGTTGTGTTCCAGAACTTTGTCAGTCTGGATTCGGAAGTCCCACAGTATCTTTGCGAGCTCATTTTCCAATACTTTTGCAGGTTTGTGATCCCACCAGTTCTTTGCTGCTGGGAGGTGGGACTTGAGGCATAAGTTCCAATGAATCATTTGGGCCACATAGTTGTGCCTCTGTTTGTAGTCTGCCTGTGCAATTTTCTTACAGCAGCTGAGGATATGATCAACGGTTTTGTCAGTTTCCTTGCACAGCCTGCATTTTGGGTCATCGGCTGTTTTTTCGATCTTGGCCTTCATTGCCTTTGTCCTGATGTCTTGCTCCTGGGCTGCAAGGATCAGACCTTCTATCTCCTTCTTCAGGGTCCCATTCGTGAGCCAGAGCCAGGTCTTCTATTATTATTATTATTATTATTATTATTATTATTATTATTATTATTATTATTATTATTATTAATTGCCTTTGTCCTGATGTCTTGCTCCTGGGCTGCAAGGATCAGGCCTTCTGTCTCCTTCTTCAGGGTCCCATTCGTGAGCCAGAGCCAGGTCTTCTATTATTATTATTATTATTATTATTATTATTATTATTATTATTATTATTAATTGCCTTTGTCCTGATGTCTTGCTCCTGGGCTGCAAGGATCAGGCCTTCTGTCTCCTTCTTCAGGGTCCCATTCGTGAGCCAGAGCCAGGTCTTCTCCTTCTCAGCTTTTCCTTCAATTTTGTCAATGAACTTTCCATGCAATGTTTTGTTGTGCCAGCCGTCAGCTCTAGTTGGTAGTGCGGTTTTCTCCCGCCAATCTACTCACATTGGCATGTTTTCGAACTGCTAGGTTGGCAGGAGCTGGAGCTAACAGCGGCCGCTCACACTGCTCCCGGAGTTTGAACCTGGGACCTTTCAATCTCCAGCTCAGTGCTTTAATACACTTCGCCACCGGGGCTCCTTAGGCCTCTGGCTGGTGACAATTGTTTGGCCATTAGGCAGATTTATGCCCTCACTTTCAATGATTCTTCCCTTCTTCAATGCCACTGTCGAACTTTCCATGCAATGTTTTGTTGTGCCCGCCATCAGCTCTAGTTGGTAGTGCGGTTTTCTTGTACTGGTTTTTTGTCTGCTGTGCTTTGAGGAGTTTTTGGTTTTTGACTTTAGTCAAAGCAGGTTATTATTATTATATATTATTATTGTATATTATTATTATTATTGGTGTATGGCAAAGGGTTCATCCAGGTGAAGCTTATGTTTCCTGCTAACACTTAAGATCGGACTGTCGAACTGTCGGAACTTTCCATGCAATGTTTTGTTGTGCCAGCCGTCAGCTCTAGTTGGTAGTGCAGTTTTCTTGTACTGGTTTTTTGTCTGCTGTGCTTTGAGGAGTTTTTGATTTTTGACTTCAGTCAAAGCAGGTTATTATTATTATATATTATTATCGTATATTATTATTATTATTGGTGTGTGGCAAAGGGTTCATCCAGGTGAAGCTTATGTTTCCTGCTAACACTTAAGATCGGACTGTCTAACTGTCGAACTTTCCATGCAATGTTTTGTTGTGCCAGCCGTCAGCTCTAGTTGGTAGTGCGGTTTTCTTGTACTGGTTTTTTGTCTGCTGTGCTTTGAGGAGTTTCTGATTTTTGACTTCAATCAAAGCAGGTTATTATTATTATATATTATTATCGTATATTATTATTATTATTGGTGTGTGGCAAAGGGTTCATCCAGGTGAAGCTTATGTTTCCTGCTAACACTTAAGATCGGACTGTCTAACTGTCGAACTTTCCATGCAATGTTTTGTTGTGCCAGCCGTCAGCTCTAGTTGGTAGTGCGGTTTTCTTGTACTGTTTTTTTGTCTGCTGTGCTTTGAGGAGTTTCTGATTTTTGACTTCAATCAAAGCAGGTTATTATTATTATATATTATTATCGTATATTATTATTATTATTGGTGTGTGGCAAAGGGTTCATCCAGGTGAAGCTTATGTTTCCTGCTAACACTTAAGATCGGACTGTCTAACTGTCGAACTTTCCATGCAATGTTTTGTTGTGCCAGCCGTCAGCTCTAGTTGGTAGTGCGGTTTTCTTGTACTGGTTTTTTGTCTGCTGTGCTTTGAGGAGTTTCTGATTTTTGACTTCAATCAAAGCAGGTTATTATTATTATATATTATTATCGTATATTATTATTATTATTGGTGTGTGGCAAAGGGTTCATCCAGGTGAAGCTTATGTTTCCTGCTAACACTTAAGATCGGACTGTCTAACTGTCGAACTTTCCATGCAATGTTTTGTTGTGCCAGCCGTCAGCTCTAGTTGGTAGTGCGGTTTTCTTGTACTGTTTTTTTGTCTGCTGTGCTTTGAGGAGTTTCTGATTTTTGACTTCAATCAAAGCAGGTTATTATTATATTATTATTATCATCGTATATTATTACTATTATTATTGGTGCGTGGCAAAGGGTTCATCCAGGTGAAGCTTATGTTTCTTGCTAACACTTAAGATCGGACGTCAATACTGACTTAGTAGGAATCGAGAGGAAAGGCTGTGGTCTTTGAAGGCTGGAAGGCACTTCCTCCTTTGGTTGTGTAGTCCTCCAGACTCGCACGCATGAGTTTAGCTTGGAGTTTCCCCCACTTTGAATTGTATGTGTTCGCGATCTATGCCCCAGGACAGAACCATCTTATAATAGCTCATCTCGCTCTCTCCTTTGTTGCCGTAAAGGCTCAATCGCCTTATGCTTGGAGGGAAGTTTTTGTTGTGCATTTACATCCTTAAGTCCCGTCTTGCTCCTTTTGTCGCTATATTGGCCCCTTGAGCAATACCTTTGTGTCTTCTTTTTTGAGCAATTGCCGTCCACGCCCTGCTTGTTTTTTGCATCCCAAAGAAAAAAAGAACAACACCTATATAAACAGGCCTGGATGTTCAAGTGGAAGTTTCCATGAAACTGGGGCTGGGTGAAGACTTTGTGCCTTGGGCCGCAGAGTGATTCACGGTGTTCTTCACCGGAGGCTGGAAATAATTTGTGACATAATTCATTACTTTTCTGGTGTTGTGGCATATTTCCGCCAACATCTCAGAGGTGACATCTCTTTATGTGGAAGAACAGCAATGAGCCAATAGGATATCAGGGTTTGCATGCCAGATTATGAGACAAGGATTCGTATCATAGAAACATGGGAGACTGTGGGCAAGTCATACTCTCTCAGCCTAAGAGCAAGGCAATGGAAAATTAATCGTTCCAGAAAGCCTTGCGATAGGTTTGGTAGAATTTTTTGTGTGTGTCAGGAGCGTCTTGAGAAACTGCAAGTAGCTTCTGGTGTGAGAGGATTGGACCTGGAACTAACTTGGCACACAACCTCCACGACCAACAAAAAATACTGGAGGGATATTTTTAAAGGGATATACAGTACTGTGATTTTATTGTGTTACTGTTTTTATTGATATAATACTGTTTTGGACTTGTCCCAGTGTAACCCGTCCCGAGTCCTTAAGGAGATGGAGCCGGGTATAAATAAATTATTATTATTATTATTATTATTATTATTATTATTATTATTATTATTATTATTATTATAAAAATAAAATTTATTATTATTATTATTATTATTATTATTATTATTATTATTATTATTATTATTATTATTATTATTGTTTGACACAGCAAACAAGATAGACATGCTGGATTTCCCATCACAAAACCACAAGTCGAACACTTCCAAGTGTCTAGGACTGTGTGATGTATTTTCGGATGATGCGTGCAGATCCCAGCAGGGTGGCCTTTTGCAGTTGGCAGATTGTGATTTTGTCAACGTCTATTGTTTCCAAATGCCGGCTGAGATCTTTTGGCATGGCACCCAGTGTGCCCATCACCACCGGGACCACCTGCACTGGTTTCTGCCAGAGTCTTTGAAGTTCAATCTTGAGGTCCTGAGAGCGGCTGAGTTTTTCCTGTTGTTTTTCGTCAATGCGACTGTCACCTGGGATGGCGACATCAATGATCCAAACCTTTTTCTTTTCCACAACTGTGAGGTCTGGTGTGTTGTGTTCCAGAACTTTGTCAGGGTTAGGGTTATTATTTATTATTATTATTATTATTATTATTATTATTAGGAGTTGTAGTTCACCTACATCCAGAGCGCACTATGAACCCAAACAATGATGGATCTGGACCAAACTTGGCACGCACACCCACTATGCCCACATTTGAATACTGGTGGGATTTGTGGGGAATTGGCCTGGACATTGTGGAGTTGTAGGTACTGGGATGTATAGTTCACCTGCAATCAATGAGCACTCTGGACTCCACCAAAGATGGAATTGGACCAGACTTGGAACACAGAGCCCCAAGGACCAGAAAAAAAATATTGGAGGTCTTTGGGGAAACTTCACCTTGATTTGGGGGAGTTGTAGTTCACCTACATCAAGAGAGCACTGTGAACCCAAACACTGATGGATCCGGACCAAACTTGGCACACAGACCTGATATGCCGAAATTGGATTACTGGAGGGGTTTGGTGGGAACTGATTTCTTTTCTTGGGAGTTGTAGTTCACCCACAATCAGGGAAACTGTGACCTCCACCGATGATGGACCTGGACCAAACTTGGCACAAAGAACCCCCATGACTAACTCAACCATAGTGGGAGTTGTAGTTTGCCTTACAGCCAGGGAGCATATTGAACCCCACCAATGATGCATCTAGAGCAAATTTGCTCAACATAACAAACTTTAAGTATGATGGAACTTTTCAGGGTTAAGGGTAAAGGTTTCCCTTGACGTTAAGTCCAGTCGTGACCGACGCTGGGGGTTGGTGTCATCTCAATTTCTAAGCTGAAGAGCCAGCGTTGTCCATAGACACCTCCAAGGTCATGTGGCAATTGGCATGACTGCATGGAGTGCAGTTACCTTCCCACTTGAGCAGTACCTATTGATCTACTCACACTCTGGGGGTTGGTGCTCATCTCCATTTCTAAGCCGAAGAGCCGGCGTTGTCCGTAGACACCTCCAAGGTCATGTGGCAATTGGCATGACTGCATGGAGCGCTGTTACCTTCCCGCCGGAGCAGTACCTATTGATCTACTCACACTCTGGGGGTTGGTGCTCATCTCCATTTCTAAGCCGAAGAGCCAGCGTTGTCCATAGACACCTCCAAGGTCATGTGGCCACTGGCATGACTGCATGGAGCGCTGTTACCTTCCCGCCGGAGCGGTACCTATTGATCTACTCACATTGGCATGTTTTCGAACTGCTAGCTTGGCAGGAGCTGGGGCTAACAGCGGGTGCTCATTCCGCTTCCGGGATTTGAACCTGGGACCTTTTGGTTGGCAAGTTCAGCAGCTCAGCACTTTAACACACTGCGCCACCAGGGTTAACTTAGCATAACGTGAGCTGTAGTTCACCCACAACCTTATGCAGTGAACTATTCACTTTTTCAAATAACCCAAGCTAGTAAATAATAACTAGGTTATGGCATGAGAGCACCCAACAACAAGAAAGCAAGGCCTTCCAAAAGAAAATCAAGGTCAAGAAGTCTGATCTTGCAACGTCTCCGATCTTGATGTCCACATTTCACGGCTGTCACGTTCCAGCCTTGGGTTTTCCCCAGATTTCCTTCCATCTCCGAACCCTTGTTATCCCGAAGGAACCCAACCTGAGTGTCTTCCAAATTGTTCCCACAAAATACAAAGCTGGACGAAGACAATAACTTCATCACATCTTCCCAGGATGGGATCCTTTGATGAATTTGATACCGGGATCTTCCTTGTTCCCAGGGGATTTCCAGACGGCTGCTGCTCCCAATTTGCAATACTTTTACAAGGAACGTCTGCCAAGACACTGATCTATATCCAGGGACGGTAGTGGATTTATTGTTGCCGGAATCAGGAATCCACCCCTGACATTGATTGACGACTCGCGTTTCTTCAGAAGTTCAGATGCAGTGGCAGGTTTCCCATTCGGCTCTGGGCGTTGATGCTCATCTCCATCTCTAAGCCGAAGAGCTGGCTTTGTCCATAGACACCTCCAAGGTCATGTGGCCGCTGGCATGACTGCATGGAGCACCGTTACCTTCCCGCCGGAGCAGTACCTATTGATCTACTCACATTTGCATGTCCGTAGACACCTCCAAGCTCATGTTTCCACTGGCATGACTGCATGGAGCACCGTTACCTTCCCGCCGGAGCAGTACCTATTGATCTACTCACATTTGCATGCCTGTAGACACCTCCTAGGTTATGTGGCCACTGGCATGACTGCATGGAGCGCCGTTACCTTCCTGCTGGAGCAGTACCTATTGATCTACTCACATTTACATTCCTGTAGACACCTCCTAGGTCATGTGGCCGACATGACTGCATGGAACATCGTTACCTTCCCGCCGGAGCAGTACCTATTGATCTACTCACATTTGCATGTCCGTAGACACCTCCAAGCTCATGTTTCCACTGGCATGACTGCATGGAGCACCGTTACCTTCCCGCCGGAGCAGTACCTATTGATCTACTCACATTTGCATGCCTGTAGACACCTCCTAGGTTATGTGGCCACTGGCATGACTGCATGGAGCGCCGTTACCTTCCTGCTGGAGCAGTACCTATTGATCTACTCACATTTACATTCCTGTAGACACCTCCTAGGTCATGTGGCCGACATGACTGCATGGAACATCGTTACCTTCCCGGCGGAGCAGTACCTATTGATCTACTCACATTTGCATGTCCGTAGACACCTCCAAGCTCATGTGGCCATAGGCATGACTGCATGGAGCGCCATTACCTTCCCACCGGAGCAGTACCTATTGATCTACTCACATTTGCATGCCTGTAGACACCTCCAAGCTCATGTTTCCACTGGCATGACTGCATGGAGCACCGTTACCTTCCCGGCGGAGCAGTACCTATTGATCTACTCACATTTGCATGTCCGTAGACACCTCCAAGCTCATGTGGCCATAGGCATGACTGCATGGAGCGCCATTACCTTCCCACCGGAGCAGTACCTATTGATCTACTCACATTTGCATGCCTGTAGACACCTCCAAGCTCATGTTTCCACTGGCATGACTGCATGGAGCACCGTTACCTTCCCGCTGGAGCAGTACCTATTGATCTACTCACATTTGCATGCCTGTAGACACCTCCTAGGTTATGTGGCCACTGGCATGACTGCATGGAGCGCCGTTACCTTCCCGCCGGAGCAGTACCTATTGATCTACTCACATTGGCATGTCCGTAGACACCTCCTAGGTCATGTGTCCACTGGCATGACTGCATGGAGCGCCGTTACCTTCCCGCCGGAGCAGTACCTATTGATCTATTCACATTGGCATGTCCGTAGACACCTCCTAGGTCATGTGTCCACTGGCATTACTGCATGGAGCGCCGTTACCTTCCCGCCGGAGCAGTACCTATTGATCTACTCACATTGGCATGTCCGTAGACACCTCCTAGATCATGTGTCCACTGGCATGACTGCATGGAGCACCGTTACCTTCCCGCCGGAGCAGTACCTATTGATCTACTCACATTGGCATGTCCGTAGACACCTCCTAGATCATGTGTCCACTGGCATGACTGCATGGAGCACCGTTACCTTCCCGCCGGAGCAGTACCTATTGATCTACTCACATTGGCATGTCCGTAGACACCTCCTAGGTCATGTGTCCACTGGCATGACTGCATGGAGCACCGTTACCTTCCCGCCGGAGCAGTACCTATTGATCTACTCACATTGGCATGTCCGTAGACACCTCCTAGATCATGTGTCCACTGGCATGACTGCATGGAGCACCGTTACCTTCCCGCCGGAGCAGTACCTATTGATCTACTCACATTGGCATGTCCGTAGACACCTCCAAGCTCATGTGGCCATAGGCATGACTGCATGGAGCGCCATTACCTTCCCACCGGAGCAGTACCTATTGATCTACTCACATTTGCATGTCCGTAGACACCTCCTAGATCATGTTTCCACTGGCATGACTGCATGGAGCACCGTTACCTTCCCGCCGGAGCAGTACCTATTGATCTACTCACATTGGCATGTCCGTAGACACCTCCTAGATCATGTGTCCACTGGCATGACTGCATGGAGCACCGTTACCTTCCCGCCGGAGCAGTACCTATTGATCTACTCACATTGGCATGTCCGTAGACACCTCCTAGATCATGTGTCCACTGGCATGACTGCATGGAGCACCGTTACCTTCCCGCCGGAGCAGTACCTATTGATCTACTCACATTGGCATGTCCGTAGACACCTCCTAGGTCATGTGTCCACTGGCATGACTGCATGGAGCACCGTTACCTTCCCGCCGGAGCAGTACCTATTGATCTACTCACATTGGCATGTCCGTAGACACCTCCTAGATCATGTGTCCACTGGCATGACTGCATGGAGCACCGTTACCTTCCCGCCGGAGCAGTACCTATTGATCTACTCACATTGGCATGTCCGTAGACACCTCCTAGGTCATGTGTCCACTGGCATGACTGCATGGAGCACCGTTACCTTCCCGCCGGAGCAGTACCTATTGATCTACTCACATTGGCATGTCCGTAGACACCTCCTAGATCATGTGTCCACTGGCATGACTGCATGGAGCACCGTTACCTTCCCGCCGGAGCAGTACCTATTGATCTACTCACATTGGCATGTCCGTAGACACCTCCTAGATCATGTGTCCACTGGCATGACTGCATGGAGCACCGTTACCTTCCCGCCGGAGCAGTACCTATTGATCTACTCACATTGGCATGTCCGTAGACACCTCCTAGGTCATGTGTCCACTGGCATGACTGCATGGAGCACCGTTACCTTCCCGCCGGAGCAGTACCTATTGATCTACTCACATTGGCATGTCCGTAGACACCTCCTAGATCATGTGTCCACTGGCATGACTGCATGGAGCACCGTTACCTTCCCGCCGGAGCAGTACCTATTGATCTACTCACATTGGCATGTCCGTAGACACCTCCTAGGTCATGTGTCCACTGGCATGACTGCATGGAGCACCGTTACCTTCCCGCCGGAGCAGTACCTATTGATCTACTCACATTGGCATGTCCGTAGACACCTCCTAGGTCATGTGTCCACTGGCATGACTGCATGGAGCACCGTTACCTTCCCGCCGGAGCAGTACCTATTGATCTACTCACATTGGCATGTCCGTAGACACCTCCTAGATCATGTGTCCACTGGCATGACTGCATGGAGCACCGTTACCTTCCCGCCGGAGCAGTACCTATTGATCTACTCACATTGGCATGTCCGTAGACACCTCCTAGGTCATGTGTCCACTGGCATGACTGCATGGAGCACCATTACCTTCCCGCCGGAGCAGTACCTATTAATCTACTCACATTGGCATGTCCGTAGACACCTCCTAGATCATGTGTCCACTGGCATGACTGCATGGAGCACCGTTACCTTCCCGCCGGAGCAGTACCTATTGATCTACTCACATTGGCATGTCCGTAGACACCTCCTAGATCATGTGTCCACTGGCATGACTGCATGGAGCACCGTTACCTTCCCGCCGGAGCAGTACCTATTGATCTACTCACATTGGCATGTCCGTAGACACCTCCTAGGTCATGTGTCCACTGGCATGACTGCATGGAGCACCGTTACCTTCCCGCCGGAGCAGTACCTATTGATCTACTCACATTGGCATGTCCGTAGACACCTCCTAGATCATGTGTCCACTGGCATGACTGCATGGAGCACCGTTACCTTCCCGCCGGAGCAGTACCTATTGATCTACTCACATTGGCATGTCCGTAGACACCTCCTAGATCATGTGTCCACTGGCATGACTGCATGGAGCACCGTTACCTTCCCGCCGGAGCAGTACCTATTGATCTACTCACATTGGCATGTCCGTAGACACCTCCTAGGTCATGTGTCCACTGGCATGACTGCATGGAGCACCGTTACCTTCCCGCCGGAGCAGTACCTATTGATCTACTCACATTGGCATGTCCGTAGACACCTCCTAGGTCATGTGTCCACTGGCATGACTGCATGGAGCACCGTTACCTTCCCGCCGGAGCAGTACCTATTGATCTACTCACATTGGCATGTCCGTAGACACCTCCTAGATCATGTGTCCACTGGCATGACTGCATGGAGCACCGTTACCTTCCCGCCGGAGCAGTACCTATTGATCTACTCACATTGGCATGTCCGTAGACACCTCCTAGGTCATGTGTCCACTGGCATGACTGCATGGAGCACCGTTACCTTCCCGCCGGAGCAGTACCTATTGATCTACTCACATTGGCATGTCCGTAGACACCTCCTAGGTCATGTGTCCACTGGCATGACTGCATGGAACACCGTTACCTTCCCGCCGGAGCAGTACCTATTGATCTACTCACATTGGCATGTCCGTAGACACCTCCTAGGTCATGTGTCCACTGGCATGACTGCATGGAGCACCGTTACCTTCCCGCCGGAGCAGTACCTATTGATCTACTCACATTGGCATGTCCGTAGACACCTCCTAGGTCATGTGTCCACTGGCATGACTGCATGGAACACCGTTACCTTCCCGCCGGAGCAGTACCTATTGATCTACTCACATTGGCATGTCCGTAGACACCTCCTAGGTCATGTGTCCACTGGCATGACTGCATGGAACACCGTTACCTTCCCGCCGGAGCAGTACCTATTGATCTACTCACATTGGCATGTCCGTAGACACCTCCTAGGTCATGTGTCCACTGGCATGACTGCATGGAGCACCATTACCTTCCCACCGGAGCAGTACCTATTGATCTACTCACATTGGCATGTCCGTAGACACCTCCTAGGTCATGTGTCCACTGGCATGACTGCATGGAGCACCATTACCTTCCCGCCGGAGCAGTACCTATTGATCTACTCACATTGGCATGTCCGTAGACACCTCCTAGGTCATGTGGCCATAGGCATAACTGCATGGTGTGCCCTTAGCAGTAGCTATTGATCTACTCACATTTGCATGTTTTCAAACTGCTAGGTTGGCAGAAGCTGGGGCTAACAGCGGGCACTCACCCTGCTCCCCAGATTCGAACCTGCGAGTATTCGGTCTGCAAGTTCAGCAGCTCAGCGCTTTAACACGCTGCGCCACCAAGGGCTCCACACTTCCTTATACCACTCCTCTATTTGTAATAATAAATAAATAATAATACAGGAAAATAATACATGTAATAATAAATAGAGTAAAATAATAAATGCAATAATAATAATAATAATAATAATAATAAGATCAGAGTGAAATAATATATGTATTAATAATAATAATAAAAATAGAGTAAAATAAATGTAATAGTAGCAACAATAATAGAGTACAATAATAAATGTAATAATAATACAGTAGAGTCTCACTTATTCAACATTCGCTTATCCAGTGTTCTGGATTATCCAACGCATTTTTGTAGTCAATGTTTTCAATACATCGTGATATTTTGGTGCTCAATTCGTAAATACAGTAATTACTACATAGCATTACTTCATATTGAACTACTTTTTCTGTCAAATTTGTTGTATAACATGATGTTTTGGTGCTTAATTTGTAAAATCAAAATCTAATTTGATGTTTAATAGGCTTTTCCTTAATCCCTCCTTATTATCCAAAATATTCGCTTATCCAAGGTTCTGCCGGCCCGTTTAGCTTGGATAAGTGAGACTCTACTGTATATAATGATAATAAAAGCTATAGTAGGACTTCTTTCTATTGTAATGTTCAGTATCTCCTCTATTTCTCTAAAAACTTTCTCCACAAAACTGTGTTGTCGAAGGCTTTCATGGCCGGAATCACAGGGTTGTTGTATGTTTTCCGGGCTGTATGACGATGTTCTGGAAGCATTCTCTCCTGACGTTTCACCCACATCTATGGCAGGCATCCTCAGAGGTTGTGAGGTCCGTAGGTCCGTTGACGCAGGGACTACGAATACACAACACTCACGGGCGCTTAACTCTGTGATGCATTCATAACTGCGACATAGGATTCCAGCCAGACTTCCCATATACATATACCTCACAACCTCTGAGGATGCCTGCCATAGATGTGGGCGAAACGTCAGGAGAGAATGCTTCCAGAACATGGACATACAGCCCGGAAAACATACAACAACCCAGGTTCAGCAGTGCGGACACCTCCTCAGAAGTCAGACACAGCTGTCCCTAATACTAGAAGTGCTGAACCTGGGTTTTTGTATGTTTTCCGGGCTGTATGTCCATGTTCTGGAAGCATTCTCTCGTGACGTTTCGCCCACATCTGTGGCAGGCATCCTCTGAGGTTGTGAGGAATATATGTCCATGTTCCAGAAGCATTCTCTCCTGACGTTTTGCCCACATCTGTGGCAGGCATCCTCAGAGGTTGTGAGGAATATATATCCATGTTCCAGAAGCATTCTCTCCTGACGTTTCACCCACATCTATGGCAGGCATCCTCAGAGGTTGTGAGGAATATATGTCCATGTTCCAGAAGCATTCTCTCCTGACGTTTCACCCACATCTATGGCAGGCATCCTCAGAGGTTGTGAGGAATATATGTCCATGTTCCAGAAGCATTCTCTCCTGACGTTTCACCCACATCTATGGCAGGCATCCTCAGAGGTTGTGAGGAATATATATCCATGTTCCAGAAGCATTCTCTCCTGACGTTTCACCCAAATCTATGGCAGGCATCCTCAGAGGTTGTGAGGAATATATGTCCATGTTCCAGAAGCATTCTCTCCTGACGTTTCACCCACATCTATGGCAGGCATCCTCAGAGGTTGTGAGGAATATATGTCCATGTTCCAGAAGCATTCTCTCCTGACGTTTCACCCACATCTGTGGCAGGCATCCTCAGAGGTGGTGAGGTATATATACAGCCTGGAAAACACAACAACCCCCAAAAACTGCTTACATATTTACATTGCCACCACATGTGTATATACTCGTATGTTCCCGATTCTTGGCATCCTCTCCAGCAATTTTTTGAATAGTTTGTTTATTTATATTTGCTGTTCTTATTGTGTCAGAGAGTTGTGAAAGCGCAAGACATGGCACTGTGGAAAGTTTTCCTAAGTTTTTTGTAGGGCACCCAAAACTTTCCACTGACTCTGGATGACTCCCTGCTCTGCTTTGGGCAACGGGTCCTGCCCTTTTGTATTCCTTGACAAACTGCTGTCATTCTCAGGCATTTCTCCCTGATGTTTTCCTGATGACCGGCTCATTTGAAATTGATGCCGGAGGCGATTTCTACAGACAATACGGATTACCCAACAAGACAAAGACATGGCTCCAAGGGGAAATCTAATGCCTAAACTCTCCCAAGATGACTGCAATGGCCATATTTTTAGACACAATTCCCAGGAAAAGATGAATACCACGTTCCAGATGGAGACTCAGACAAAGAAGCCGGAGCTCTACGTTTTCCAGGTCTAAGCAAGATAGGCTAGTGTGTTATTGAAGGCTCTCATCACTGGGTTGCTGTGAGTTTTCCAGGCTGTCTGGCCATGTTCGCGCTCAGAAAACAGGGGAATTCCAGACAGGAAACAACCAGGGCCAGCTAATGACCCCAACAAAGGGTTCCCCCAGGCAGGAAGCAGCCAAGCTTTGAAGCTGCAAGGCCATTCGATGCTAATCAAGGTGGCCAATTGCAACGTGCACAAACAGACAAGAGTTCTTTCTCCCACCTTGGACATCATTCCACGGATAAATAAACCCCACTTGCCTAGTTTCCACAGACCTCACAACCCCTGAGGATGCCGGCCATAGATGTGGGCGAAACGTCAGGAGAGAATGCTTCCGGAACATGGCCATACACCCTGGAAAACCCACAGCAACCCAAAATAGGCTGGCTTAGAGGGCTCCCATTCATTAGTTTTATTATTAGTTTTGCCTAATAATAATAATAATAAATAACAACAGTCCTAGACACTTGGGAAGTATCCAACGTGTGAGCCAATACAACAGCCAGCAGAGTGTCTGCTGTGGACTCATCTTGTTGTGTTTCAAATAATAATAATAAAAAGAAGAAATTCCTCAAAGCACAGCAGACAAAAACCAGTACAAGAAAACTGCACTACAAACTAGAGCTGACAGCTGGCACAACAAAACCTTGCATGGAAAGTTCCTTGACAAAATTGAAGGAAAAGCTGATAAGGAGAAGACCTGGCTCTGGCTCACGAATGGGACCCTGAAGAAGGAGACAGAAGGCCTGATCCTTGCAGCCCAGGAGCAAGCCATCAGGACAAAGGCAATCAAGGCCAAGATCAAAAAATCAGCTGGTGACCCAAAATGCAGACTCTGCAAGGAAACTAATGAAACCATTGATCATATCCTCAGCTGCTGTAAGAAAATCGCACAGACAGACTACAAACAGAGACACTATTATGTGGCCCAAATGATTCATTGGAACTTCTGCCTCAAGTACCACCTCCCAGCAGCAAAGAACTGGTGGGATCACAAACCTGCAAAAGTATTGGAAAATGAACATGCAAAGAGACTGTGGGACTTCCGAATCCAGACTGACAAAGTTCTGGAACACAACACACCAGACATCACAGTTGTGGAAAAGAAAAAGGTTTGGATCATTGATGTTGCCATCCCAGGTGACAGTCGCATTGACAAAAAACAACAGGAAAAACTCAGTCGCTATCAGGACCTCAATATTGAACTTCAAAGACTCTGGCAGAAACCAGTGCAGGTGGTCCCGGTGGTGATGGGCACATTGGGCGAGGTGCCAGAAGATCTCAGCCGGCATTTGGAAACAATAGACAGTGACAAAATCACGATCTGCCAATTGCAAAAGGCCACCCTACTGGGATCTGCATGCATCATCCGAAAATACATCACACAGTCCTAGACACTTGGGAAGTGTTCGACTTGTGATTTTGTGATATGAAATCCAGCATATCTATCTTGTTTGCTGTATCATACATTAAAATAATAATAATAATAATAATAATAATAATAATAATAATAATAATAATAATAATGTGCCCCTCACTACTTCGCGGTTCACTTTTCGTGGATTCGCTGTTTTGCGGTTTTTCAATAAACTCTAAAAGACTACTATAACTCATAAAAAATTACAATTTACAGCCTAACGAAGGTAGGAAGGAGAAGCCAAAGTAATTGACACAGCAAACAAAAAACTTTCCATGCAATGTTTTGTTGTGCCAGCTGTCAGCTCTAGTTTGTAGTGCGGCTTTCTTGTACTGATTTTTTGTCTGCTGTGCTTTGAGGAGTTTCTGATTTTTGACTTCAATCAAAGCAGGTTCTTCACTTTGCTTTACATATTCTGCCAGGGCATGTTCTTCTTCTTTGACTGCTTGTTTTACTTGCAAGAGTCCTCTGCCCCCTGATCTTCTATGCAGATATAGCCTAGAATAATAATAATAATAATAATAATAATAATAATTATTATTATTATTATTATTATTATTATTTCTATCCCATCACCGTCTTCCCGAAGAGACTCAGGGCGGCCCACAAAATACAGCAAAGGGCCACATATAGATAATACATAAATCCGAAATGATAAAACCCACAGAATTACAACTACACACATACATTATTACAATGTAAAACATTAAAATTCATAAAATACAGTCACACATCAAAGTCAACTGGATGGCCATTCACAACCGGGACAATCACACAACAACACATTGAGCAAAGGTCTTCTTAGAAGAAGCTGCACCAGAAACTGCCTCATGCTGCGTCACAACACTGGTTCATCTTGGTTGTAGCGTTATCAATTCTACTTGTCAGTCATTCGTCACTCAGGGTTCTTCCTCCAGGACTTGAATCTGAGACACGGCATGCCATTTGGTGAAGTCATAGTCCCATAACGATAGAAGTAGTGGAAGAAAAGCAACGGGCTATTTGTAAGAAGTCCTGACCAGTTCCATCTCCTCGGGTGTTGTGTGTACAATGGGGTTGTCGGGCATCCTGTTTGGTGTGAGCTATCCCATATTTGGAGTCTTGCACCAAGGCTGCATGAAATGCTGCAAACTTCATATCGACTTGTGAATGAGTGCATGTGCTCCTAATAGAGCAAAATGGGATCACGTACCAAAATGCTGTTGGGTTCCATTTACGAGAAAAGAAATTCCATGTTAGTATGTATATTGTTGAAGTGGGAATGATTGTATATAGAGTTGTTTAAATGTAATTGAGATATAGTGATGCAATGTGAGCTGGAGATTGCATCATGCACTGTCTGCTGTCCACTATGCGAGTGTGTAAAGAGTTAACTGTGTATTGCATCAGACAGCAGAAGTGGTTATAAATAGCTCCTTGTCTTATCTGCTCCACTCTCTGCCCTCTGCTCTCTGCCTCTCTGCACTCTGTCTGTATATATCGTCTTGAGAGTTATCCGTTTGTTAGTAAATCTTTTGTAGATAGCCAAACAGGCTTCAGCCTCTTTATTGGTGCCAGTGATTCTTCATTGATCTTCCGCTGCATGTGTGTTTATCCAAACCGCGCGCTATGACATATGTTGTGTGTTGGGTCTTCTCGCTTCTCGGCTCAGGAAGTGAAAGGGAGCAGCTAGACCAGTTTTTCCCACCAAGAGTTTTTGTTTGGGCACACCAAGGCGCTGCAGGAAACAAAGAAATTCGATAGTGACAGCTTTTCTGGGGACGGAAGTAGGTCAAGAAGGCATCTCAAACACCTGCTTTGTACACTAGAGCCTCCAGGCATTTCTGATACTAATGGAAGACAACCCTCCTTTTTGCCTGGCAAGCTCAAGACTGGCAGTTACACATGAGTGTAACGAAGTACGAATTTTAATATACAACTGTTATGTTTAATTGTTGGTTTGTGTTTTAAAAGGGTAAGAATTACAGTTACTGCATCTCTGCACTCAGAGGCTGGTTGCCATGGAGAAGTGGGCGGAGCCAACTGCCATTTTGCTGAAGAAGTGCAGAGTTTAAAAAAAGAGTCAGTCTGTGCTCGGATGAGGCACAGGGAAGATTTATCCTGGTTGAAGGGATCAAGGGAGACTCAATTGGTCATTTTGAGTCAGTTTAAAATAAGTTTGGTGACTTATTTGGTATAATCTGTGTCCTGGTAGGGAACAGAGAGTCTGTGATAGCGTATCAGAGGAGTGACTGTGGTATAAAAGTGGAAGAGGAGTAAGGTTTAACTGCCTTAAGTAAAACAAGTACAGTAGAGTCTCACTTATCCAACACTCACTTATCCAACGTTCTGGATTATCCAACGCATTTTTGTAGTCAATGTTTTCAATATATCGTGATATTTTGGTGCTAAATTCGTAAATACAGTAATTACAACATAACATTACTGCGTATTGAACTGCTTTTTCTGTCAAATTTGTTGTATAACGTGATGCTTTGGTGCTTAATTTGTAAAATCACAACCTAATTTGATGTTTAATAGGCTTTTCCTTAATGCCTCCTTATTATCCAACATATTCACTTATCCAACATTCTGCCGGCCCGTTTAGCTTGGATAAGTGAGACTCTACTGTAATATTTTAGAGAGTTGATTCATCTTATCCTGGAATTGTAACTGTTAATAAGAAAACCTCTACGTGAGAAACAATAGTGTAACCACTAAGCTCTGTGCCTGGATACACTTTTATTTTTCCAACATTGAAGCCTCTGTCATAAATATATATATTCTGAACCAAGTACACTACCATCTAGAGTGAATACAAAGAAGGAAAAAGTAAAAGTAAAAGGTCTACTCCCTGAGGCGTTTGGTGGTTGCATCTTCCCAAATTAGTGGCAGCCATAATAATTAGGCCCCTTCACAATTTGGTGGCAGTAGTAATTAGATTCCCCCTTGCCCTAAGGAGCCATAGTCTTAATTAAGCAGTCCTGACAATGAGGAAGGCTTAGATGAGGCCTGTTTCCAAGTCCTTCAAGAGATGGACTTCTTTTAAGTGTTCCAACTGCTCACGAGAGCCCAAAGTATTTGGAAGTCTGGCACAGAAAGTGGCCTGAAATAGGATCCCATCTGTCCTAAGCCTTGGTGGCAAATGAAGTGGATTTATAGTCAGCAATCTCCAGACACAGGTGCCCAATTAAGTCAGCATCCTGTACTTAATAGCCACCAGAAGTGGTGTGATCTCTCCTTGTTCCATCGTTGTTCAATGAATGGTGGCAATGGATCTTCAGTAAGAGACCCAGAAAGACCATCCTAGATTTCTGTCTGTCTGCTTCCTCCTCTCCATCTGAGTCGCGCAGCTCTCAAGTTTGATAACCACTTCTCTACATCTTGGTCATGGTGACACAATCTCCATGGAACCATCTTGCACTTTGCTTTGGACTTTCCCGCCTTCCACAACGCAGGTGCCAAGCGAGTTTATCCAGCAGAGGGAAAATGAGCGCCAGAGCCGGTTCTGGCTTGGACGAAGCAGCAGGTTCCTCCAGAACTAAGTGCACATGACACGCACACTTTGAGCGCTAGTGTTGCCCAAATTCACGAGACTGGAAGTGACACATCGTATTTGCATCTGAAATGGCTGGAGAATGCAAGGGGATGTAAATTGGCCTGCCTTGGCCGACGGCCAGAGCATTTACGATTGGCCTATCAGATCGACATCTGAGACTCTGGCAGAAGCATAAACAAGCCCATGCTTTTAAAAAGTGTGTAGAATGAAGGCGAAAAGGCACCGTAGCCCGGAGGAGAAATGGGCTTCATCCCCAGCTGGGACTACTGGCAGGCTTTGCGAGTGATTGGCCATAACATATGACTAAACTGATATTACTTACTTACTTAAGCGATCCCTCGTAGTTCGAGGATGATGGTCTTCCAGTCGTGAGGACTTGAGGGTGAATTCTTAGGTGGCTGAAGAGAGCTATTCTTGATCTGCATGTTCTCCCGCAGTGAGGACATCCGTTTCCAGACGGAAGGTGGTCCCGGTTGGCTTGATGCTCCTTCCTCTTGGCACGTTTCTCCCTTAAGCCCTCCGTTCGTGCCTCTTCGAACTCCGCAGCACTGCTGGTCACAGCTGACCTCCAATCAGAGCGCTCAAGGGCCAGGGCTTCCCAGTTCTCAGTGTCTATGTCACAGTTTTTAAGGTTGGCTTTAAGCCCATCTTTCAATCTCTTTTCCTGCCCACCAACATTACGTTTCCTGTTCTTGAGTTCGGAGTTGAGTAGCTGTTTTGGGAGACGGTGATCGGGCATTTGGACAATGTGGCCAGTCCAGCGGAGTTGATGGCACAGGAGCATCGCTTCAGTGCTGGTGGTCTTTGCTTCTTCCAGCACACTGTCATTTGTCCACCTGTCTTCCCAAGAGACTGGCAGGATTTTTCTGAGGCAACGCTGATGGAGTTGAGTGTGTAAACCGTCCACATTTCACAGGCATGGTTGGGAGGACAATGGCTTTATAAACGAGCACCTTGGTATCTCTACGGATGTCCCGGTCATCAAGCACTCTCTGCTTCATTCGGAAAAATGCTGCACTCGCAGAGCTCTTTACTTCATTCGGAAAAATGCTGCACTCGCAGAGCTCTTTGCTTCATTCGGAAAAATGCTGTACTCGCAGAGCTCTTTGCTTCATTCGGAAAAATGCTGCACTCGCAGAGCTCTTTGCTTCATTCGGAAAAATGCTGTACTCGCAGAGCTCTTTGCTTTATTTGGAAAAATGCTGCACTCGCAGAGCTCTTTGCTTCATTCAGAAAAATGCTGCACTTGCAGAGCTTAGGCGGTGTTGTATTTCAGTGTCGATGTTGACTTTTGTGGAGAGGTGGCTGCCAAGGGAGCAACGTTTTCTAATGTGACACTATTAAGTTGTATTCCTGGCATTGCAGAGGGGTTAGCTGGTGCCTGCTGGAAGAGCACTTTGGTTTTCTCGATGTTCAGTGAGAGGCCGAGCTTCTCGTATGCTTCTGTGAAGGTGTTTAGAGTGGCTTGTAGGTCTTCTTCTGAATGCGCACAGACTACGTTGTCATCGGCATATTGGAGTTCTATAATAGATGTTGTGGTGACCTTGGATGGATTGTCACCTTGACGTGGTGAGAGAGCTTGCGTGTTCCGATGAATCTGTGAGCACAACCACTGGAGTCACGCACTCCCAGGAGTGGCCGCAGGGGAGGATCCAGACCAAGCACAATCCGAAGACCCAAAGACCCCAACAGCGGAGCAGGCGGAGGATAACATGGTACATTGCCGGGTACCCAAGCTAGTAATAATAATAAACTATTAACATGCATATATGAAAATACACACAACAGAGGCCAACACCAGTACCTTTAAAATGTAGATTATGATAATAATTGATTGCTTCTTGATGCAAGGCTACAAGATCCAGATCTTCAGATAGGCAGTAACTAGCAGATAATAGACCTCGCTGTTTGATGAGATAGCTAGTTGAGCTTTTCCGACTAAGATGTCCATCACCAATCATACTTACGGCAGTTCTTTTCCAAGAATGGGACCTCTCCCACGCTCCACCAAGGATTTGGCAATGGATCCGGCCCTACCTTGTGCCAATCCCTGACCTCGCAAGTTCATGGCTGTCAAGAAACTCCCAACATGGGGAAACGATGGCATTGAATTGCTGCACCTCAGAAAGAACCCGGGGCGCTGCCAAGAGCTTCTGGTGCTGTCAAGGGAGGAGCAATGTTGTTTTTGGTACCTTCTCCGCATCCCTGCCCAGACCTGTCACAAAGGGGATTTTCTCTTGATGGATAGCAGACGGCGTATGTGTCACCTTTGTAAGATTCTCTCTGTTGATCAACAGAATGGTCACTCTGGAGTGGCCTCCTCCTCTACCCCAACACCTTCTCTCGAGAAGCTCGGCCTTTCATTGAACATCAAGAAAACCAAAGTGCTCTTCCAACAGGTACCAGCCAATCTCTCTGCAAGGCCAGCTTAATGGTGTAACGTTAGAAAATGTCTACCATTTCTTGCTCTCCACAAAAGTCAACATTGACACTGAAATACAACACCGCCGGAGCTCTGCAAGTGCAGCATTTTTCAGAATGAAGCAGAGAGTGTTTGAGGATCGGGACATCTGTAGAAATACCAAGGTGCTCATTTATAAAGCCATTGTCCTCCCAACCCTGTTATATGCCTGTGAGATGTAGAATGTTTATAGATGTCACACATTGTCAACATTGTCAACATTGACACTGAAATACAACACCGCCTGAGCTCTGCAAGTGCAGCATTTCTAGAGATACCAAGGTGCTCATTTATAAAACCATTGTCCTCCCAACCCTGTTATATGCCTGTGAGATGTAGAATGTTTATAGATGTCACACATTGTCAACATTGTCAACATTGACACTGAAATACAACACCGCCTGAGCTCTGCAAGTGCAGCATTTCTAGAGATACCAAGGTGCTCATTTATAAAACCATTGTCCTCCCAACCCTGTTATATGCCTGTGAGATGTAGAATGTCTATAGATGTCACACATTGTCAACATTGTCAATATTGACACTGAAATACAACACCGCCTGAGCTCTGCAAGTGCAGCATTTCTAGAGATACCAAGGTGCTCATTTATAAAGCCATTGTCCTCCCAACCCTGTTATATGCCTGTGAGATGTAGAATCTTTATAGATGTCACATATTGTCAACATTGTCAACATTGACACTGAAATACAACACCGCCTGAGCTCTGCAAGTGCAGCATTTCTAGAGATACCAAGGTGCTCATTTATAAAACCATTGTCCTCCCAACCCTGTTATATGCCTGTGAGATGTAGAATGTCTATAGATGTCACACATTGTCAACATTGTCAATATTGACACTGAAATACAACACCAGCTGAGCTCTGCGAGTGCAGCATTCTTCCGAATGAAGCAGAGAGTGTTTGAAGATCGGGACATCCGTAGAGAAACCAAGGTGCTCATTTATAAAGCCACTGTCCTCCCAACCCTGTGAAATGTGGACAGTTGCATAAGCGAATATGTTGGATAATAAGGAGGGATTAAGGAAAAGCCTATTAAACATCAAATTAGGTTATGATTTTACAAATTAAGCACCAAAACATCATAGTATACAACAAATTTGACAGAAAAAGTAGTTCAATACGCAGTAGTGCTATGTAGTAATTACTGTATTTACGAATTTAGCATCAAAATATCATGATGTATTGAAAACATTGACTACAAAAATGTGTTGCATAATCCAGAATGTTGGATAAGCAAGTGTTGGATAAGTGAGACTCTACTGTACTCCTCATCAAGGACTGGAGACTTGAGCAGTGTGGAGTTGAATTCCAACACATTCAAATAGCTTTTGGTGACTCAAATGTTTTTCTTGGCAAGATTTATCCAACTTTCTTCTGAGAATGAATTGTCCAAGGAATTTCCTTAGGAATGCCCTGGAGATTCGAATTCGGGTCTCCTGAAATCCTAGTCCATCAAATTGGTTCGAATTTTCGAGAATGAAGGGGGGAAAATCATTTCTTATTTCGGTTATTATTTGCACTAGGAATGCTTTCATCCTGCCCTTGACAAACAAGAGACTGAACCCAGTCACCTTCTGTGCTGAGACAGCCTGTTCCTTTCCTTATTCTCCAGAGCAAACCTTTTTCTGACTCAGGACTGATAACAACCTGGGCAAAGAGGTTATCAATCCCAAGGAGATTGATAATTTTATCACAAAAAAACTGGGAAAACATTGACTCCAGTATAAGCCGAGATACCAATAAAATTACATTAATTGAGGCATCAGTAGGTTAAATGTTTTTGAATATTTACATCAAGCTCAAATTTAAGATATGACTCTCCAACTCTGATCCAATCATTATTCTCATCTTCTTCAATGTCAATGTGCTTATGTATCCTTTTGCCACAGTTTTAGAAGGTTTTAATATTTACTTGAGCATTTACCTTTGCCATTTCAGTATATAAATGTTTTATACCGTTTTAACTACCATATTCAATACTGTGTTTTAGCCTTGTTCTTCACTGTGTTTCTTAATATCTAATTGTATACGTTTCTATGCTATTCTGATGCTTGTACATTTTCTGTTGCTGTCATTGACTGTAATATATATATATATATATATATATATATATATATATATACAGTAGAGTCTCACTTATCCAACATAAACGGGCCGGCAGAATGTTGGATAAGCGAATATGTTGGATAATAAGGAGGGATTAAGGATAAGCCTATTAAGCATCAAATTAGGTTATGCTTTTACAAGTTAAGCACCAAAACATCATGTTATATCACAAATTTGACAGAAAAAGTAGTTCAATACACAATAATGCTATGTAGAAATTACTGTATTTACGAACTTGGCACCAAAATATCATAATGTATTGAAAACATTGACTACAAAAAAGCGTTGGATAATCCAGAACGTTGGATAAGCGAGTGTTGGATAAGTGAGACTCTACTGTATGTAATAATAATAATAATAATAATAATAATAATAATAATAATAATAATAATAATAATAATGGAAAATAATACAAGTAATAATAAATAGGGTAAAATAATAACTGCAATAATAATAATAATACAGTAGAGTCTCACTTATCCAACATAAACGGGCCGGCAGAACGTTGGATAAGCGAATATGTTGGATAATAAGGAGGGATTAAGGAAAAGCCTATTAAACATCAAATTAGGTTATGATTTTACAAATTAAGCACCAAAACATCATGTTGTACAACAAATGTAACAGAAAAAGTAGTTCAATAAGCAGTAATGCTACGTAGTAATTACTGTATTTACAAATTTAGCATCAAAATATCATGATGTATTGAAAACATTGACTACAAAAATGCGTTGGATAATCCAGAACGTTGGATAAGCGAGTGTTGGATAAGTGAGACTCTACTGTAATAAGATCAGAGTGAAATAATAAATGTATTATTAATAATAAAAATAAAAATAGAGTAAAATAAATGTAATAGTAGCACCAATAATAGAGAAAAATAATAAATATAATAATACCAATAATAATAGAGTAAAATAATACATGTAATAATAATAATAATAATAAATATAGGAAAATAATAAATAGAGTAAAATAATAAATATAATAATAATATCAGAGTGAAATAATAAATGTAATAATAATAATAATAATAGAGTAAAATAAATGTAATAGTAGCAACAATAATAGAGAAAAATAATAAATATAATAATACCAATAATAACAGGGTAAAATAATACATGTAATAATAATAATAATAATAATAGGAAAATAATACATGTAGTAATAAATAGAGTAAAATAATAAATATAATAATAATATCAGTGAAATAATAAAAGTATTAATTATAATTAAAATAGAGTAAAATAAATGTAATAGTAGCAACAATAATAGAGAAAAATAATAAATGTACCATATATTCTGGAGTATAAGCTGACCCAAATATAAGCCAACCAGGACCCTCACCCGAGTATAAGCCGAGGGGGGCTTTTTCAGTCTTAAAAAAAGGGCCAAAAAACTAGGCTTATACTCGAGTATATACAGTACTATATCAATATATTGTAATATTATTAGTAATACAGTAGAGTCTCACTTATCCAAGCTAAACGGGCCGGCAGAAGCTTGGATAAGCGAATATCTTGGATAATGAGGAGGGATTAAGGAACAGCCTATTAAACATCAAATTAGGTTATGATTTTACAAGTTAAGCACCAAAACATCATGTTTTACAACAAATTTGACAGAAAAAGTAGTTCAATACACAGTAATGTCATGTTGTAATTATTGTATTTACGAATTTAGCACCAAAATATCACGATATTTTGAAAACATTGACTACAAAAATGGCTTGGATTATCCAGAGGCTTGGATAAGTGAGACTCTACTGTATTAGTGGTTTTATTTTTATTGTACTGTGTGTTTATTTTATGCATTGTTTTAGGCACTTTGTGCCATATGTAAGCCACCCCGAGGTGGGGTCCAAAAAAAACGTTGTTGTTATTATTATTATTATTATTATTATTATTATTATTATTCTTTTATTGACACAAAGACATAGTATGACACAGCAAACTGTGTTGGATATATGCTGGATTTCGTATCACAAAATTGTAAGTTGAACACTTCCCAAGTATATTATAATAATAATAATAATAATAATAATAATAATACAGTAGTCTCACTTATCCAAGATTCACTTATCCAACGTTCTGGATTATCCAACGCATTTTTGTAGTCAATGTTTTCAATATATCATGATATTTTGGTGCTAAATTCGTAAATACAGTAATTACAACATAACTTTACTACATATTGAACTAGTTTTTCTGTCAAATTTGTTGTATAACATGATGTTTTGGTGTTTGAGTTGTAAAATCATAACCTAATTTGATGTTTAATAGGCTTTTCCTTAATAATAATAATAATAATAATAATAATAATAATAATAATAATAAGTTTACTTATATCCTGCCTCCATCTCCCCCGAAGATGAAAAATCAAATAAAAAGCAATGATAAAATATGAAATATTGTCAAAGAACAATAACAAAACCAATAACAAAATATACACAATAAATATACCACAACGCGGTATTAAAACATCAAGTTAAAAACAATGAGGTTGCAACAGTAGATAAGCAAGGTGCACATAATGAATAACAAATTTGTAAATAGATAAAGTGCAATAGATTCATTTAAGGTCACATTAGGTAGGGAGGAGCCCTGAATTAATATCAAGTAATCAGGAAATAATCCCGCCTTATTATCCAAGATATTCGCTTATCCAACGTTCTGTTGGATAAGTGAGACTCTACTGTACATGTAATATTAATAATAATATTTTGATGTAATACAATGTAATAATAATTATAATTGTAGGGTTGTTGTATGTCTTTCGGGCTGTGTGGCCATGTTCCAGAAGCATTCTCTCCTGACGTTTCGCCCACATCTATGGCAGGCATCCTCAGAGCATTCTCTCCTGACGTTTCGCCCACATCTATGGCAGGCATCCTCACCTCACAACCTCTGAGGATGCCTGCCATAGATGTGGGCGAAACGTCAGGAGAGAATGCTTCTGGAACATGGCCACACAGCCCAAAAGACATACAACAACCCTGTGATCCTGGCCATGAAAGCCTTCGACAACACATTATCTATATATATAAAATGATAAATTTGTTTGCGCAGTGACTATAACAACAAAACTAAACATCCCAGAAATACGAAATTTGGCAACACAATGCAAAAGGCTTGCCTCCAGGTTACAACAACACAACCACACCACAAAACCACAATCCAGACCCACAAAACTCACAACAACGCATCATGCGATAACAACACAACTAAACGCCCCAGAAATACAAAACTTGGCAACACAATGCAAAAGCCTTGCCTCCCAGTTGTAACAACACAACCACACCACAAAACCACACAGGACCCACAAAACTCACAACAACGCATCGTGATTATGACAACACAACTAAACGCCCCGTAAATACAAAACTTGGCAACACAACGCAAAAGCCTTGCCTCCCGGTTGTAACAACACAACCACACCACAAAACTACAATCCGGATCCACAAAACTCACAACAATGCATCGTGACTATAACAACACAACTAAACGTCCCAGAAATACGAAACTTGGCACACAACTAAACGCCCCAGAAATATAAAACTTGACAACACAACGCAAAAACCTTGCTTCCCGGTTGTAACAACACAACCACACCACAAAACCACAATCCGGACCCACAAAACTCACAACAATGCATTGTGACTATAACAACACAACTAAATGCCCCAGAAATACGAAACTTGGCACACAACTAAATCCCCCAGGAATACAAAACTTGACAACACAACACAAAAGCCTTTTCTCCCGGTTGTAACAACACAACTACACCACAAAACCACAATCCAGACCCACAAAACTCACAACAACGCATCATGACTATAACACAACAAAACGCTCCAGAAATACAAAATTTGACAACACAACGCAAAAGCCTTGCCTCCCAGTTGTAAGAACACAACCACAACACAAAACCACAATCTGGACCCACAAAACTCACAACAACGCATCATGACTATAACAACACAACTAAACGCCCCAGAAATACAAAACTTGGCAAAACAATGCAAAAGCCTTGCCTCCCGGTTGTAACAACACAACCACACCACAAAACCACACCGGACCCACAAAACTCACAACAACGCATCATTACTATAACAACACAACTAAACGCCCCAGAAATACGAAACTGGGCAACACAACACAAAAGCATTCCCTCCCGATTGTAACAACACAACCACACCACAAAACCACAATCCGGACCCACAAAACTCACAACAATGCATCGTGACTATAACAACACAACTAAACGCCCCAGAAATACAAAACTTGGCACACAACTAAACGACCCAGAAATACAAAACTTCGCAACACAACACAAAAGCCTTGCCTCTCAGTTATAACAACACAACCACACCACAAAACCACAATCCAGACCCACAAAACTCACAACAACGCATTGTGACTATAACAAATACAAAATTTGACAACACAACTCATCCACCTCCCCAATCCCTACATTCACACTTGGCCTCCAAAAAAACAATTACAATAATAACAATGACAACAACAATAAGAATCAACACCATCACAGGCAAGAAAGAGCCAGGCACTGAGGCTGAGAGGCCAGTCAGTGCTACACTGGGCCTCCAAAAAACAATACAGTAGCATCTAACTTACCCAGCCTTCATGACCACAACAACAACAATAATAATAAACACCTACACAGGCAAAACAAAAAAAAGACTATTGTACCACAATAAAAATATAAACCGCACTCAGCAGAATCAGACATTACAATTAACAACAAACCAAAGACAACAGGGATCTCAAGCAATTATTAATCAACACAAAAATTGAAGAAGGTAACAGACTTCAAATACTACTACTAATGTGAGTATAAAGAAGGGTGGAGGTCACAGCATCAATACAACCTAATGTAGACTGACCAACACCACCAGACTAAGCCACAGCAATGCGTGGCCGGGCACAGCTAGTAATTGTATATTTATATTACATGCAATATTACTAATAATATTGCAATATAGTCGTATAATATAATATATTGTATGTATATATACTTGTAAACCGCCCTGAGTCCCCTTTGGCGGGATATAAATGTCGCAAATAAATAAATAAATAAATAAATACTATTCACCTTGCCTGAATGATATATAATAAATACAGGGCTGAGGATCGTAGCTGCTAAAGTAACGGTAAAGTTTTCTCCTTGACATTGAGTCTAGTCGAGTCCGACTCTGGGGGTTGGTGCTCATCTCCATTTCTAAGCCAAAGAGCCGGCGTTGTCCGTAGACACCTCCAAAGTCACGTAGCCGGCATGGCTGCATGGAGTGCCATTATCTTCCCGCCAAAGTGATACCTAATGATCTATTCACATTTGAACTGCTAGGTTGGCAGAAGCTGGGGCTAACAACAGGAGCTCACCCCCGTCCCACAGGTTCGAACCACCGACCTTCCAGTCAGCAAGTTCTGCAACCTCACGGTTTAACCCGCTGCGCCACCAAGTCCCCGAGCTTCCAGACAGCTTGGAAATATTACTTTTTGTATTATAACTCCAGAATCCTCAAGCCGGTAGGCACTGGCCATGTTTGTTGAGGGATTCTGGGAGTTGTAGTCTTAAAAAATACTAATTCATACTATTGATCTATCTAGTCCAGGGGTCCCCAAACTAAGGCCCGGGGGCCACATGCGGCCCATCAAAGCCATTTATCCGGCCCCCATGGTGCGCCTTCCAAAGCTCTGCTTGTTTATAATGGTATTTTAATTATTATTTAATTAATAATTAATTAATTATTAAGGGTTGTTTTGGCAGTGCTTTTGGTGCACAAAGGCAAACGGGGGTTGGACGAAATGGCCCAAGGGGTCTTTTCCAATCCTTATTATTATTATTATTATTATTATTATTATTATTATTATTGACACAAAGACACAGTATAACACAGCAAACAAGATATATATACGAAATGGCCCAGGGGGTCTTTTCCAATCCTTATTATTATTATTATTATTATTATTGACACAAAGACAGAGTATAACACAGCAAACAAGATATATATACGAAATGGCCCAGGGGGTCTTTTCCAATCCTTATTGTTATTATTATTATTATTATTGACGCAAAGACAGAGTATAACACAGCAAACAAGATATATATACGAAATGGCCCAGGGGGTCTTTTCCAATCCTTATTGTTATTATTATTATTATTATTGACACAAAGACAGAGTATAACACAGCAAACAAGATATATATACGAAATGGCCCAGGGGGTCTTTTCCAATCCTTATTGTTATTATTATTATTATTATTGACGCAAAGACAGAGTATAACACAGCAAACTATATATATACATATATATATATATATGTATGTATGTATGTATGTATGTATATATATATATGTGCTGGATTTCGTATCACAAAATCACAAGTTGAACACTTTCCCAGTGTTGATGATGATGATGATAATGATGATGATTTTTTTTTTCCGTGTCAGGAGCAACTTGAGTCGCTTCTGGAGTGAGAGAATTGGCCGTCTGCAAGGACGTTGCCCAGGGGACATTGCCTGGATGTTTTTGATGTTTTTACCATCCTTGTGGGAGGCTTCTCTCATGTCCCCGCATGGAGCTGGAGCTGACAGAGGGAGCTCATCCACGCTCTCCCCGGGTGGGATTCGAACCTGGCAGCCTTCAGGTCAGCAACCCAACCTTCAAATGATGATGATGATGATTATTATTATTATTAACATGGAGGCTAGGTGACCATCTGTTAGGGGTGCTTTGCTTGTGCTTTTGGCAGACAAAGGTAGAAGGGGGTCAATGGCCCAAGGGGTCTCTTCCAACCATTATTATTATTATTATTATTATTATTATTATTATTATTATTATTATTATTATTATGACACAGCAAACAAGATAGATATGCTGGATTTCGTTTCACAAAATCACAAGTCGAACACTTCCCAAGTGTCTAGGACTGTGTGATGTATTATTATTATTATTATTATTATTATTATTATTATTATTATTATTATTATTATTATTATGACACAGCAAACAAGATAGATATGCTGGATTTCGTTTCACAAAATCACAAGTCGAACACTTCCCAAGTGTCTAGGACTGTGTGAAGTATTTTCGGATGATGCGTGCAGATCCCAGTGGGGTGGCCTTTTGCAGTTGGCAGATCGTGATTTTGTCAATGTCTGTTGTTTCCAAATGTATTATTATTATTATTATTATTATTATTATTATTATTATTATTATTATTATTTTATTATGACACAGCAAACAAGATAGATATGCTGGATTTCCTATCACAAAACCACAAGTCGAACACTTCCCAAGTGTCTAGGACTGTGTGATGTATTATCATTATTATTATTATTATTATTATTATTATTATTATTATTATTATTTTATGACACAGTAAAAGGAACCACCTAAAAAAAGACACAGCAACGCATGGCCGGGCACAGCTAGTAAATAAATAAAAATATTTAAGGGATTCATTACAGGACTTTGAAAGTTCAGACTAAAACCCGGAGCGGATATATGAATTATGATACATTATTCCATCCCGGTATTTTCCCGGCTTTCTTACCTTCAGCTTCGGCTCCTTCTGAGCAGCGATGTTGCAAAACCCAAGGCTTTTTTCTGGTTTGGCGAAATAAATCCATCCCCGGAGCCGGAGCATGGCACTCGGTCCTTCCTGGCGGAGGAAGAAGGCTGCCGGCCCGTGCCGTGTGGCAACGCATCTCCCGTGCAGGACACAACAAGTCAAGAGCCGTGTCGACATCCTTTATGGCCAGGCAAGCTTGCCTAATGACAGACTGTGTCAGTTAATGCCGGAATCTGAATACCGGGCAGGTGACTGGAACCTGACAAACAGCATCAGGGAAATTAAGCGATGAGCAGCAGAGTCGGGTGGAAGTCTTGATGGAGGAGAAGATTATTTTCTCATAGTTACGCCGTCTTTTGCCCCTTCTTTTTCTTACAAATGTTATTTATTAGAAATACTCATTGTTTCCTTTTTCAAGTTTATGAATAGTCCCGTCAGAAACTCAACGTCCCCAGGCTGGACTGCAAACCCAATCAGTCTCAGATCTGGCTGCACAGCAAATCCCATTATCCTCATATCAGACTGGACTGCAAAACCATCAACCCCAGATCTGGCTGGAATGCAAAACCCATCTTTCCCAGGAACGGAAAGGACTGCAAACCCAATCAGCACCAGATTTGGCTGGACTGCAAATACCATCAGCCACAGATCTGGCTGGAATGCAAAACCCATCATCCCCAGGAACGGAATGGACTGCAAATCCCATCATCCCCAGATCTGGCTGGAATGCAAAACCCATCATCCCCTGATCTGGCTGGAATGCAAAACCCATCATCCCCTGATCTGGCTGGAATGCAAAACCCATCATCCCCAGGAACAGAATGGACTGCAAACCCAATCAGCACCAGATCTGGCTGGACTGCAAATCCCATCATCCCCTGATCTGGCTGGAATGCAAAACCCATCATCCCCTGATCTGGCTGGATTGCAATCGTAACAAGTTCCCGATCTGGCCAGACGGCAATCCCCATCATCCCCATATCTGACTGGACTGCAAACCCCATCATCTCCATATCTAGCTGGACCGCAAATCCCATCATCCCCAGATCTGGCTGGAATACAAACCCCATTATCCCAAGGAACAGAATGGACTGCAAACCCAATTTAGCACCAGATCTGGCTGGACTGCAAATCCCATCATCCCCGATTTGGCTGGAATGCAAAACCCATCATCCCCTGATCTGGCTGAATTGCAATCGTAACAAGTTCCCGATCTGGCCAGACGGCAATCCCCATCATCCCCATATCTGACTGGACTGCAAACCCCATCATCTCCATATCTAGCTGGACCGCAAATCCCATCATCCCCAGATCTTACTGCAGTACAAATCCCATCACCCCAGATCTGACTCGACTGCAATCCTCATCTTCCCCATATCTGGCCGGACAGGAAATCCCATTATCCTTAGATCTGACTGGACTGCAAATCCCATCATCCCCAGGAACGGAATGGACTGCAAACCCAATCCGCACCAGATCTCGCTGGACTCCAAATACCATCAGCCCCAGATCGGGCTGGAATGCAAAACCCATCATCCCCAGATCTGGCCTGACTGCAAACCCCGTCATCTCCATATCTAGCTGGACCGCAAATCCCATCATCCCCAGATCTTACTGCAGTGCAAATCCCATCACCCCAAGATCTGACTGCACATCCCATCACCCCAGATCTGACTCGACTGCAATCCTCATCTTCCCCATATCTGGCCGGACGGGAAATCCCATCATCCTTAGATCTGACTGGACTGCAAATCTCATCATCCTTAGAACTGACTGGACTGTAAATCCCATCATCCTTAGAACTGACTGGACTGTAAATCCCATCATCCTTAGAACTGACTGGACTGCAAATCCCATCATCCTTAGATCTGACTGGACTGCAAATCCCATCACCCTTAGAACTGACTGGACTGTAAATCCCATCATCCTTAGAACTGACTGGACTGTAAATCCCATCATCCTTAGAACTGACTGGACTGTAAATCCCATCATCCTTAGAACTGACTGGACTGCAAATCCCATCATCCTTAGATCTGACTGGACTGCAAATCCCATCACCCTTAGAACTGACTGGACTGTAAATCCCATCATCCTTAGAACTGACTGGACTGTAAATCCCATCATCCTTAGAACTGACTGGACTGTAAATCCCATCATCCTTAGATCTGACTAGACTGCAGATCCCATCATCCCCAAATCCGACTGGACTGCAAATTGCATCATCCTTAGATCTGACTGGACCGCAAACCCAGATCTGGCCAGACTGCAAATCCCATCATCTCCATATCTAACTGGACTGCAAATTGCATCATCCTTAGATCTGACTGGACTGCAAATCCCATCACCCCCATATCCGACTGGACTGCAAATCCCATCATCTCCATATCTAAATGGACTGCAAATCCCATCATCTCCATATCTAACTGGACTGCAAATCCCATCATCTCCATATCTAAATGGACTGCAAATCCCATCATCTCCATATCTAACTGGACTGCAAATCCCATCATCTCCATATCTAAATGGACTGCAAATCCCATCATCTCCATATCTAACTGGACTGCAAATCCCATCATCTCCATATCTAACTGGACTGCAAATCCCATCATCTCCATATCTAAATGGACTGCAAACCCCATCATCCTTAGATCTGTCTAGACTGCAAATCCCATCATCTCCATATCTAAATGGACTGCAAATCCCATCATCCCCAAGTTTCCCCTTTCCTCTCAATACTAACTCTCTTCTCCATTAACTGTAAATAAGAAAACCACTGGAAGCCCAAACTCTTTTTTTTTACAGTAGAGTATCGCTTATCCAACGTTCTGGATAATCCAACGCATTTTTGGAGTCAATGTTTTCAATACATTGTGATATTTTGGTGCTAAATTCGTAAATACAGTAATTACTACATAGCATTACCGCGTATTGAACTGCTTTTTCTGCCAAATGATGTTTTGGTGCTTAATATGTAAAACCATAACCTAATTTGATATTTAATAGGCTTTTCCTTATTATCCAACATATTCGCTTATCCAACATTCTGCCGTTGTTGGATAAGTGAGACTCTACAGTAATAGCATCCTGAGCTAGGCCAGGGCGCGTCTCCAGGGCAACCGGCTGTCATGGCAACAGGAGGACCAGTGAGGGCGGGGCTCGGCGTTGTCCCAGTCCGGAAGTGATGCAAGCGGCCTCTGCCAGGCCTTGGGCGGAAGCGGAAGTGCGGGAAAGGGGAAGCCGGTTGGGACCTGGGCCTGCCTCGGGCCGCCATCTTGGAGGGTCGCGGCGGGAGCAGCGTCCGGAGGAGCCGGGCGGAGAGGCTGAGGCGGCGCCCGCTGGCTGCCCCCGGCCCTCTTCCCTTCGCCAGGCGGCGCGGGAGGGCCTCGAGCCCCGGAGGGCGCGCGGAGGAAGCGGTGAGTGGCCCGGAGCGAGCGGGCCAGGCCGGGCCTCTTTGTGCCTGAGGGACGCGGCCCGGGGTGAGGCCTACTCCCCGCCGCGGAGCCTTCAGGTGGTTTGTTCTTGAGGCGATAAGCACTAAATTCAGCCTAGAACAGTCATGGGCAAACTTGGGCCTCCGGGTGTTTTGGACTGCAACTCCCACCATTCCTAACAGCCGATAGGCTGTTAGGAATGGTGGGAGTTGCAGTCCAAAACACCCGGAGGCCCCAACTTTGCCCATGACTGTTTTATAACCTAAATACTAATACTAACAATAAAATAACTTGGCTTTTAGGCCTGTTCTTAGGCCCCTTCCACACTGCTGTGCAAAACCCACATTGAACTGGATTAATCATAATTAATACCTTTTTTTGTATCCTGTCCTATCTCTTTTACCTGTTTTACCATGTTACTGTGTATATTGTGTTTTTACTTTATTGCATCTCTACCGTTGATTATGCTAGTCATGTATTTATTTATTTGTCTACTACATTTATACTCCACCCTCTCTCACCCCAAAGGGGACTCAGAGCAGCTTACAGGTTATATTTACATACAGTATATTATTATTACGCCTATTAAACATCAAATTAGGTTGTGATTTTACAAATCAAGCACCAAAACATCATATTATACAAATTTTACAGAAAAAGTAGTTCAATACACAGTAATGCTATGTAGTAATTACTGTATTTACGAATTTAGCACCAAAATATCATGATATATTGAAAACACTGACTACAAAAATGTGTTGGATAATCCAGAACGTTGGATAAGTGAGACTCTACTGTAACACCAAAAGCCTATTATTTTATCTCTGCTTATACCACTGTTATTCAAAAATACATATACAGTAGAGTCTCACTAATCCAAGCTAAACGGGCCGGCAGAAGCTTGGATAAGCAAATATCTTGGATTATAAGGACTGATCAAGGAAAAGCCTATTAAACATCAAATTAGGTTATGATTTTACAAATTAAGTACCAAAACTTCATGTTATACAACAAATTTGACAGAAAAAGTAGTTCAATACGCAGTAATGTTATGTTGTAATTACTGTATTTACGAATTTAGCACCAAAATATCACGATATATTGGAAACACTGACTACAAAAATGGCTTGGATTATCCAGAGGCTTGGATAAGCGAGGCTTGGATTAGTGAGACTCTACTGTATTTCATACTGTGTTTCACTCTCAGACTCCACATTGTTTCTATTAACTCTGCTTTTAAAAAATTGAATTTTAATTCCTAAACCTAATTTTTTACTGTTTGATTTGATACTGGTTATTGGCCCAAATATATATGTATACACATATTGCTGCAATAGATACATATTGAAGGATTAAAATAAATTACAAATAGAAGTTAAATTTAAATTTCGTAATTAACTAGATATCTTGGAGATGGAACCCAAGTCTGTTTCATAGATAACTTAAACCATTGGCTGAAGGTTACTTTAGATGCAATGTTTTAAATGTTGTTGTGTGTGAAGCAAAGTTGGTGTGCATCAAACCATCCAAAAGCAAATGTGGCCCTAACTTATCCCAAACATTTTACAATGGGGCCGTTTGTTGTATAGTCAGTTACTTCACCTTTTCTGGATACTCTGTAAAGTTTCAGGAATTGAGAGTGCATTGTTGTCTGCCTTATTGTTTAGGTCAGCAATGGCAACTGTTTCAAACATGTTAGTTTGTTGGCTGCAGTGCATAGGTCGGTTGTGCAAACATAAACAAATAACACCATGTAACAAAAATTGGAAATAATTATATTCCTGATTTGAAAGTGTAATTTCCTATTTAATTGTGCAGTACTTACTGTATATACTCGAGTTTAGGCCTAGTTTTTCAGCCCTTTTTCAAGACTGAAAAAGCCCCCTCGGCTTATACTCGGGTGAGGGTCCTGGTTGGCTTAGATTTGGGTCAGCTTATACTCGAGAATATATGGTACATTCATTATTTTTCTCTATTATTGTTGCCACTATTACATTTATTTTACTCTATTTTTATTATTGTTATTAATACATTTATTATTTCACTCTGATCTTATTATTATTGCATTTATTATTTTACTCTATTATTACAGTAGAGTCTCACTTATCCAACACCCACTTATCCAACGTTCTGGATTATCCAACGCATTTTTGTAGTCAATGTTTTCAATGCATCATGATATTTTGGTGCTAAATTCGTAAATACAGTATTTACTACATAGCATTACTGCGTACTGAACTACTTCTTCTGTCAAATTTGTTATATAACATGACTTTTGGTGCTTAATTTGTAAAATCATAACCTAATTTGATGTTTAATAGGCTTTTCCTTAATCCCTCCTTATTATCCAACATATTTGCTTATCCAACGTTCTGCCGGCCTGTTTATGTTGGATAAGTGAGACTCTACTGTACTTGTATAATTTTCCTGTATTTATTATTATTATTACATGTATTATTTTACTCTCTTATTATTAAAAGGATACATAAGCTCATTTACATTGAAGAAGATGAGAATAATGATTTGATCAGAGTTGGACAATCTTATCTTAAATTTGAGCTTGATGTAAATATTCAAAAACATTTAACCTACTGATGCCTCATTTAATGTAATTTTAATGGTATTTATTTTTATTTCTGAAATTTACCACCCTTGGCTTATACTGGAGGCAATGTTTTCCCAGTTTTTTGTAGTAAAATTAGGTGCCTCGGCTTATATTCAGGTCGGCTTATAGTTGAGTATATACAGTACTTTGAATAAATAAATAAAATAAATAAATAGTTGTTATACTCCAGAAACTTTGTCTCTGTGGCTGCCTCAAACTATGTTGAATTGGTTTAGACTCTATGAAATATTAATTGGAAAACTATTGCAAAATGTGCTGCAGAATGTCCTGCAAAAACAAAAGTTTTTGCAATATAATAACCTTTTTCCATGTTGTTATGATAGAACCAATTAGGAAGTGACGTTTATAACCCAGGAACAAGAATTGTGTTACATAGTGTAATCATCTCACAAATATTTTAAAAAATGTAAATGAAAAATTTTCATGAGAGATGCTGCGTCCCAGTACATTTCATTATTACAATTTATGTATGTGTCTGTATTTCTTATGAAGGGTTCGTTTTTTCCAGTGAAACTGAATGAATGTGTAGTGAAATGATGGATGTTTAAAACATTATGTGTTTGGTAAACTTTGTGTTTGGGTTGCTGTGAGTTTTCCAGGCTGTATGGCCATGTTCCAGATGCATTCTCTCTTGAAGTTTCGCCTACATCTATGGCAGGCATCCTCAGAGGTTGTGAGGTTTGTTGGAAACTAGGCCAGTGGGGTTTGTATATTTGTGGAAAGTTGGGAGAAAGAACTCTTGTATGAGGCAAGTGTGAATGTTGCAGTTGTCCAGCTTGATTAGCATTTAATGGCCTTGCAGATTCAAAGCCTAGCTGCTTCTTGCCTGAGGGAATCCTTTGTTGGGAGATGTTAGCTAGCCCCAATCGTTTCTTGTTTGGAATTGCCCTGTTTTTTGAATGTTGTTCTTTATTTACTGTCCTAATTTTAGGGTTTTTTTTAAAATACTGGTAGGCAGATTGTGTTCATTTTCATTGTTTCCTCCTTTCTGTTAAAATTGGTGTTTGGGCAATTTGTGTTTGGGCAATGCTCTTGTGTCAGGTGGTCCCTATGTAGACTTGTCCACAGCTGCATGTTATACAGTAGACTCTTTCAGAGGTGAGAGCAGGGGTCCCCAAACTAAGGCCCGGGGGCCAGATGCGGCCCTCCGAGGTCATTTACCTGGCCCCTGCCCTCAGTTTTATAATATAATATATTGTATATACATATAATATTGATAATAATATTATAATGTAATACAATATAACACTAATAATAATACCATATAATAATATTAATTATATATTCTATATTACATATAATATTACTAATAATATTGCAGTATAGTGGTATAGTTCAATATAGTAATATATAATGCTAATATTGTGCTATGCTAATAATATAATATACTAGCTGTGCCCGGCCACGCGTTGCTGTGGCTTAGTTTGGTGGTGTTGGTCAGTCTACATTAGGTTGTATTTATGCTGTGACCTCCACCCTTCTTTATACTCACATTAGTAGTAGTATTTGAAGTCTGTTACCTTCTTCAGTTTTTGTGTTGATAATTGCTTGAGATCCCTGTTGTCTTTGGTTTGTTGTTAGTTGTAATGTCTGATTCTGCTGAGTGCGGTTTATATTTTTATTGTGGTACAATAGTCCTTTTTTTTTTGCTTTGCCTGTGTAGGTGTTTATTATTATTGTTGTTGTTGTGGTCATGAAGGTTGGATAAGTTAGATGCTACTGTATTGTTTTTTGGAGGCCCAGTGCAGCACTGACTGGCCTCTCAGCCTCAGTGCCTGGCTGTTTCTTGCCTGTGATGGTGTTGATTCTTATTGTTGTTGTTGTTGTTGTTATTATTGTAATTGTTTTTTTGGAGGCCAAGTGTGAATGTAGTGATTGGGGAGGTGGATGAGTTGTGTTGTCAAATTTTGTATTTGTTATAGTCACAATGCGTTGTTGTGAGTTTTGTGGGTCCGGATTGTGGTTTTGTGGTGTAGTTGTGTTGTTACAACCGGGAGAAAAGGCTTTTGTGTTGTGTTGTCAAGTTTTGTATTTCTGGGGCATTTAGTTGTGTGCCAAGTTTTGTATTTCTGGGGCGTTTAGTTGTCTTGTTATAGTCACGATGCACTGTTGTGAGTTTTGTGGGTCCGGATTGTGGTTTTGTGGTGTGGTTGTGTTGTTACAATCGGGAGGGAATGCTTTTATGTTGTGTTGCCAAGTTTCATATTTCTGGGGCATTTAGTTGTGTTGCTATAGTCATGATGCGTTGTTGTGAGTTTTGTGGGTCCGGATTGTGGTTTTGTGTTGTGGTTGTGTTGTTACAACTGGGAGGGAAGGGTTTTGCATTGTTTTGCCAAGTTTTGTGTTTCTGGGGCGTTTAGTTGTGTTGTTATAGTCATGATGCGTTGTTGTGAGTTTTGTGGGTCCGGATTGTGGTTTTGTGTTGTGGTTGTGTTCTTACAACTGGGAGGCAAGACTTTTGCGTTGTGTTGTCAAATTTTGTATTTCTGCGGCGTTTAGTTGTGTTATAGTCACTACGCGTTGTTGTGAGTTTTGTGGGTCCAGATTGTGGTTTTGTGGTGTAGTTGTGTTGTTACAACCGGGAGAAAAGGCTTTTGTGTTGTGTTGTCAAGTTTTGTATTTCTGGGACGTTTAGTTGTGTGCCAAGTTTCGTATTTCTGGGGCGTTTAGTTGTGTTGTTATAGTCACGATGCATTGTTGTGAGTTTTGTGGGTCCGGATTGTGGTTTTGTGGTGTGGTTGTGTTGTTACAACCGGGAGGCAAGGCTTTTGCATTGTGTTGTCAAGTTTTATATTTCTGGGGTGTTTAGTTGTGTGCCAAGTTTCGTATTTCTGGGGTGTTTAGTTGTGTTGTTATAGTCACGATGCGTTGTTGTGAGTTTTATGGGTCTGGATTGTGGTTTTGTGGTGTGGTTGTGTTGTTACAACCTGGAGGGAAGGCTTTTGCATTGTGTTGCCAAGTTTCGTATTTCTGGGGTGTTTAGTTGTGTTGTTATCGCATGATGCGTTGTTGTGAGTTTTGTGGGTCCTGTGTGGTTTTGTGGTGTGGTTGTGTTGTTACAACTGGGAGGCAAGGCTTTTGCATTGTGTTGCCAAGTTTTGTATTTCTGGGGCGTTTAGTTGTGTTGTTATCGCATGATGCGTTGTTGTGAGTTTTGTGGGTCCGGATTGTGGTTTTGTGGTGTGGTTGTGTTGTTGTAACCTGGAGGCAAGCCTTTTGCATTGTGTTGCCAAATTTCGTATTTCTGGGATGTTTAGTTTTGTTGTTATAGTCACTGCGCAAACAACTTTATCATTTTATATATATAGATTGTATGTACATATAATTTGTATGCCACTCTGAGTCTCCTTTGGAGTGAGAAGGGTGTGATACAAATGTAGTAAATAAATGCAGTAAATAAATAAATAATAAATAAATACATTTTAGACTTAGGCTCGCCCAAAGTCTGAAATGACTTGAAGGCACACAACAACAATAACAATCCTAATTAACTTGACTATCTCATTGGCCAGAAGCAGGAGCACACTTCCCATTGAAATCCTGATAACTGTATGTTGGGTTAAAATTGTTTTTATTTTTAAATATTGTATTGCTCTTTCATTGTTCTTGTTTTTGCACTACAAATAAGACATGTGCAGTGTGCATCGGAATTTGTTTATTTTTTTTCAAATGATAATCCGGCCCCTCAACAGTCTGAAGGATTGTGGACCGGCCCTCGGATTAAAAAGTTTGAGGACCCCTGAGTGAGAGGATAATAATAATAATAATAATAATAATAATAATAATAATATTTATTTTTCTATCCTGCCACCTAGGATCCCTCTTGTCCTTTGCTGAATGGAGCATTGGATTTTGTAAGTGGGTTTGTAGATAGTTTGTAGGTTGTGTTTCTTCATCAGCTTCCCTATACGGTCAGTGGTTCCCTTGATTTCTGGTAAGAACACTTTCCCTCTGGGTGGATCTTTGTCTTTCCTCTCGTGGCTTGTTTTTGGCCTTGCAGCTCTTCTGATGTCCATGGTGGAGACTCCATTAGCCTGTAGAGCCCAGTTTAGGTGGTTCAGGAGTTTGAGAATTGAACTGTACACTCCAAAGGCCCTTTGGAGCTGCACTCCCTCTGCAAAAAATAAATTAAATTAAAAAATAGCATATATAGTGCTCCTTAACTGAATTCTAACAGGGATTTGAATTGTTATACCTTACCGGGATTATCTGTCTTGTCTGGCATTCAGAATTACGTTGATTCCAAACATGCAGGTTCTGTTCCTGGTAATCCTTGCTTCCGAGGAATGTTCCTAATCCTTTATTATAGCTTCCTTGCTAAGCCACATCAGTGGCCTGTCAAGTCTAGTATCCTGTTGATGGAAGTGTCCCATTGGATGCCTCTTGCAAGGGAGTCATCAAATGAAGGCCTTCTCTTAGCACTGGTCAAAATTTGATTCCAGTCAAGCCAATGGTATAATGGTTCAATCAAGCCAATTATCCATCAGAGGTTCAGTCAGTTCCTTTTGCGGAATCCTGAAATGCTGATGGTAGAATTAGAGGTTGTGAATAGAGGATGGCTGGTGAAGGCACATTTTTTCCCCATTGCTTGTCACCAGCATTTGTTACTCAGAGGTACACTGAAGTTTTTGGTCGGTAAAATATATTTGTTTGCTGACTTGTGGTCGAAAAATGGGGTTTACCATTGTTGGTGGCCTTATTGGTGTTTTGGATAAGTGAGACTCTACTGTATTCCCTTGGTTAAGAGCGAGGGAGGCTTTGGAAAAGAAAACACTGATAAGGGACGGTAAGATGAGAGATAAATATATCATATATTGCAAGCAGTGGCTTCCAGGCTCCGCTGCTGGTTTGACCTTCACCCGATTATTAGCTGGGGGAGGCTTTTTCAGCTCGTAAATAAGGGCTGAAAAACTTGGCTTATATCGGTACCAAAAGGGTTATGAATCAGTTTTTGGTCCACTTTAGAATTGGTATGGTTATTTGTGGTACTGATTCAGAAAATTGTATTGGATAGACCACATCAGCTCTAGTTTCTGATACAGAACATATACCATCCAGTGGTCGCCATCTGCCCACCCACAGAAAATCATATTTATTAATCTAGAGCTGATGTGGTCTATCTAGTGCGATTTTCTGGGTCAGCACCCCAAATAACTCCAGGAACAGGTCTAAAAATTTAGACACCAAGAATTTTTTTTGTTGCTTGGGCTGTGTTATTATCCATAGTAACAGTGAAGCTGCAGACCATATTTTAGTTCTTGTGGACTAAAATATAAAGTATGAAATGTTTTTTGAGATCACAACGCTTTTCTAGAGTCCATGAAGGCTTGAGATTCTGCTCAGTGTTCTCCCAAAATATTCCCCAGCTCTGTACAAAGGTTCTTGAGGATTGGAGTGTTTATTGGGACTCAAGGTGGTGTTGGTAATGAAGCAAACTGGAAAACTTGTGGTTTTCCAAATCCTTTTGGATTGCAATTCCCACCATCCCTTAGTGGTAGCTGTGCTAGCACTGTCTAGAAAGCCGCCCATTCCCCGTCCCCACTGCACATCATCTGATATGGTTTTGTCGAGATGGAGAGTCACGAGAGGCACACATGCAATAGGAAGCTCATAATCCCTTTGAAAGCTTTTAGGGTGGTTTCTGGAAGTGGGAGGGAGAAGTTCATTTATTATTATGGGATTAGCAGTGCTGATTCTTACTCCACAACAAAAAACCCATTGTGGTCACAGCATCTTAGAAATTGCCAGCTAGGGACTTAATTAAAGTTTTAGCATGGGAGTGCACAATACCTTTTCCTCACGCTCCAACTTTGCATGATGTGTTTTGTGCATTTTGGAGGTCCCTACAGATATCGCTGTTTTGTGCATCTTGAATTTTGGTGTATGTTGATGCTCACCATTATCATTATGCTACATGGTTTCTGTCACCTCTCTGGTCAGTGACCTACTGGGCTATTCAATCTTTTTTCTGAAGGTTTTTTTATTTCTGCAATTCAAGACTTTCTTCCTAGAGTTTTATAATTTTATAATTTCCACTCCTCGCACTTTGGCCCACTTCGCCTTCGTGTAATTCTTGTACTGTTTTTATACAATGTTTTACTATTTTCTACAATGCTTTATTATTTTATTGTTACTGTTTTATTGTTTTAGTATGTTATTGTGCAGGCATTTTTATTTGATTATGGCGCGTGTCTAGTGTGTATATTATTTTGTTTTATTGTAATTGCCCGGGCTTGGCCCCATGTTAGCCACCCTGAGTCCCTTCGAGGAATTGGAGGTGGGGTATAAAAATAAAGTTGTTGTTGTTGTTGTTGTTGTTATTAAAACTTATTAATACCCTTATAGTGTATTGGTAGTGCCATTTTCACTGCCTAAGTTGAATATTAGTGATGACTTCTATCTTTGCAGAGACTCAAACAATGCCCAAACAGCACCTAGTACAAAACCTCTTCCTGCCAAAAATAATCACTCAAAACCCTGAATTCTCCAAATATCTGCTCTGAATTTGTCCTTGTTGTGTGCATCTTTCTTTGAGACAAACTGTGGTGTTCTTACCTGTTGTTTAAGTGCTTTCTAAGGGGAATTCTGGGACGGCATTAATTATAACTATGATTAACACTAGTGTCCTGATGCCTCTTGCGTTTATATTTGGAAAGGCTAAGGCCATTTGCCTTGCTACTTTCAAATCTGGTGGCAAAAAAGCTACTTTTCCTTATGGGTAAGCAAGGGTTTTATTTTCAAGTTGGATTGCCAACTTTGTTTATCTTGGGTTGCTGTGAGTTTTCCAGGCTGTATGGCCATGTTCCTGAAGCATTTGCTCCTGACATTTTGCCCACATCTGTAGGAGGCATCCTCAGAGGTTGTGAGGTCTGTTGGATGCTAGGCAAGTGGGGTTTATATATCTGTGGAATAATGTCCAGGGTGGGACAAAGAACTCTTTTCTGTTGGAGGCGAGTGTGTATGTTGCAATTAGCTACCATGATTCTCATTGAACGGCCTGCAACTTCAAAGGTTGGGAGAAAGAACTCTTGTCTGAGGTAAGTGTGAATGTTGCAATTGTCCAGCTTGATTAGCATTGAACGGCCTGCAACTTCAAAGCCTGGCTGCTTCCTGCCTGGGGGAATCTTTTGTTGGGAAGTGTTAACTGACCCTGATTGTTTCCTGTCTGGAATTCCCCTGTTTTCTGAGTGTTGTTCTTTATTTACTGTCCTGATTTTTTTTAATGCTAGTAGCCAGATTTTGTTCATTTTCATGGTTTCCCCCTTTCTGTTGAAATTAATTGTCCACATGCTTGTGGATTTCAGTGGCTTCTCTGTGTCGTCTGACATGGTGGCTGTTAGAGTGGTCCAGCATTTCTGTGTTCTCAAGTACTATTTTGTGTCCAGGTTGGTTCATCAAGTGGTTCATCATTCCCTTGATGTAGGAAAACTTTCTCTGGTTGGATCTTTGTCTTTACTCTTGTGACTTGTTCTTGGTCTTGCAGCTCTTCTGTTGTCTGAGGTGGAGCATATATTGGCCTGCAGAGCCTAATTTAGGTGGTTTGTTTATCTTGTCTGAACGTATCTTGTCCTATGAACCTACTAGGTTGTTAAGATAATCTGGAGAGGCCCTGCTGGCAAACGTGGCTGGTGGGCATGAGGGACAGGGCTTTCTCGGTGGTGGCTCCCTGGCTGTGGAATACCCTCCCCAGTAGTGTTCGACAAGCTCCGACTCTCCTAGGTTTCGGGAAAGCCGTGAAGACATGGCTATGTACTCAAGCGTTCGAGGAGTAACATCTGAGGTCGATATGACGTGAATCAAGGTGCACACGAAGGTGTTAGTGGACGAATTTATGCATACATTTTAAATTTTATAATTCATGGTTTAATGGATTCTAATTAGAGTTTTAATTGACGTGTTACTTTTTTATTGTTTATTGATATGTTGTTTTATGGAATGTATTTTGGGCAATGTAATTTGCCGACTGTTGTGAGCCACCCTGAGTCCCTCCGGGTGAGAAGGGTGGGGCAAAAATGATGTAAATAAATAAATAAATAGTTTCTATGGGAGAAAAACATGGTTCTTTTTTACAGCCTTGGTACCCAAATTGTTGGGAAATGGGTTAGAACAGTGATGGCCAATCTATGACACGTGTGTCAGCACTGACACACCTAGCCATTTTTGCTGACACACTACCGCATGCAGATTGATTGGATGACTATGTATTTTGTGGCCAAATTTGGTGTGATTTGGTCCAGTGGTTTTGTTGTTTACTCCATGGGAATTATGCACATTACATTTATATTTAATAAATATAACATGAAGTGCATTAAAACGCTGAGCTTCTGAACTTGCAGACCAAAAGGTCCCAAGTTCAAATCCTGGGAGCGGAATGAGCACCCGCTGTTAGCCCCAGCTCCTGCCAACCTAGCAGTTCGAAAACATGCCAATGTGAGTAGATCAATAAGTACCGCTCCGGTGGAAAGGTAACGGCGCTCCATGCAGTCATGCCAGTGGCCACATGACCTTGGAGGTGTCTACGGACAACGCTGGCTCTTCGGCTTAGAAATGGAGATGAGCACCAACCCCCAGAGTCAGACATGACTGGACTTAACGTCAGGGGAAACCTTTACCCCACACACACACACACACACACACACACACACACACACACACATATATATATATATATGTCATTCTATTATTATTCTATTATTATTGTATATTATCATATTATTACTAGTAAATTATTATTATATTATTTATTATTCATGACTACATTGAAACTAGAATAGAGAGAAATTCGCGTGGAAGCTGCAAGAGGTACCATAGATCGTTGTACATGGAAATAAGGGTAGTAAATAGTTTTTGATTTATTAAATACAGTTATATATTACAATTATACATTTTTGTTATTTAAACTATACATATTGCGAAATTATGTACCACCCAAGTCATGCTAGTTTTTTTTTTGTGAATTTTGACACACCAAGCGCAAAAGGTTTCCCATCATTGGGCTAGAACCTTATTTTTCTGGGACCATTCCAAAGAGCTTTTAGGAGGTGGAATGGTTGCTACTGGTCCTAACTAGTGGGTACAATAGATGTATAAGGAAGGCGGGTGGGATGGAGGTGAGAAACTTCGCTTGTATAGACGTCCATCTCCAGTACGAAGTGTTGGAAGGAATAGATGCAATGTTTATAAAACTTTTTTCTTGTTGTTTCCAGATGAGCGGCACCGGTAACAAGCGAGCACCCACAACAGCCACCCAGAGACTCAAACAGGACTACCTGCGCATCAAAAAAGATCCAGTGCCTTATATATGTGCTGAGCCCCTGCCCTCAAATATACTTGAATGGTAAGAATGGCAATTGTCTGTATTTGGGTGGTCGAAAATAGGAGGGACTTCCTAATTCAGAACTCCATCCTTGAGTGCTTGAAACAGCGTTGAAAGACTGTGTCCCTGAGGTATAGTTACCAGCAGCAAGCAAAACAAAGTATTCCTGATTCCACCTTTTTGCCTTTAGCCCAGTCTGCTTGTATCAAGGCACCCTCACCCTATTAATTCCCTGGCTTTTTGGACAAGCAAGATTTCTTTCCTTTGGGCACCCGGGTGTGCTTCTCTGTTGATAGCATCACCTGATCCTTGGCAGTTCTTGCCAAAAGTGGAACAGTGTGTACTAGTGTCCTTCAGTTGACTGTGTAACATTTATTATCAGGGATGGGAGACATCTAGACCTACAGATGAGGGCGGACTATGCTCACCAGGGCTTCTCGACCAGTAGAATCTGAGATTTTGTTTGTTCCCCAGCCTTGATTTCCCTCCAGGTTTTCTTTGGGTTGCTAGATCAGATCTGGGAGAGGATTCCTGTAAGCTTAATTTTGGAGAAGGACAAAGTACCATAACATTCCAAGTGGGATGAAGGGATAACTTGAGCATCCCTTATCCGCTTCTACCAGAAGTGTTTGTGAGTTTTTTTACATTTTTTTTAAAACACAAAAAATACATACCGTAGACATACAAAACATTTACAATTCCCACCACCAACACGAGGATTGGATAAGTGAGACTCTACTGTAACACTGGCTTCTGTATTCAACAGGCTCAAGCCTCAACTGTCTTCTAACAACTAACACTGGCTTCTGTACTCAAACAGACTCAAGCCTCAACTGTCTTCTAACACTGGCTTCTGTATTCAAACAGACTCAAGCCTCAACTAATTTATTATTTTATTTACATCACTTTTACCCCACCTTTCTCCCCGAGGGGACTTAAAGCGGCTTATAATAAATAGGCAAAAATTCAATGCCTAAAAACAATGTAAAAACAACAATTCATGTAAAAAAAATCTACAAAACAACAATTCATATAAATCAGATATCATTGCAAAATAAAATCACATTATATAAAATTTTAAAACTAACTAAAATGTTAAAATTTTAATTTTAAAAATAAAACTAACACCTAACACTGGCTTCTGTACTCAAACAGACTCAAGCCTCAACTGTTTTCTAACACTATCTTCTGTACTCAAACAGACTCAAGCCTCAACTGTCTTCTAACAACTAACACTGGCTTCTGTACTTAAACAGGCTCAAGCCTCAATTGTCATTCCTCAACGGTTATCCTTTTAAAACTGCATTCTAAAGTACATAGAGCTACGAAAACTGCAAACCAAATAAGACATAGACTTCAGGAAATAAACCAACACATTATAAAACAGACAAAACATTAAAGAGAGGAGGCTTGAGAAGGTTGCTATGTCAACAACTGAGAGATTGGGTTTGCATGGGCAACCAGGGATTCCAGCATTATAATCCAATGTTCAAACCAGTAATCCATGCTGACTCTGATTTTCCATACTCAAACCTCAAGATAGCTAACCACCACTACTACCACTAAGGTCACTATACCTGCAGAGTTCTTTCATACCTAGCTTTAGGGGATCTAACTACCTTTTGACTCCTTTGAACATGGCATTCATAACAAATGTTTATTTTGTTCCCCTAGGCACTACGTTGTACGAGGACCTGAGATGACTCCATATGAAGGTATTTTGGAATCCTCTTCATTCCAAATCTTTTGAATCTCAGACACTGCGTATACTATTCTCTTTGTGTGTGTCTACTGCTGTTAAATGATGTTTTCTTTCTCCCTTCTTGTTTTAGGTGGCTATTACCACGGGAAACTCATTTTCCCAAGAGAATTCCCATTTAAACCTCCTAGTATTTATATGATAACACCAAATGGAAGATTTAAATGCAACACAAGGTAAGCAGTTTCCATGTTATTATGACAAGCTCCCTATGCATAAATATGACCCTTGACGGCTTAAAGAAATGTTTTTTTCTCCTTTGGGGTGACTTTGCCTGTCCTTTCCCTTGTAGATTATGTCTTTCCATCACCGACTTCCATCCTGACACATGGAACCCAGCTTGGTCAGTCTCGACAATCCTTACAGGCCTTCTTAGTTTTATGGTTGAAAAAGGTCCCACTTTGGGCAGTATAGAAACATCAGAGTTCACGGTCAGTAACTTCTCAGGGCAGAGAGGGTGGGTTTTCCCCCAGTTACCCTTCTTAAACAAATGTAGAATTTGTAAAATGTTGTTTTTCAATCCGATCTTCTTCTCCCTTTGTTCCTTTCTCTGCACAGAAAAGGCAGCTTGCTTCACAGAGTCTAGCGTTCAACATAAAAGACAAAGTCTTCTGCGAATTGTTTCCTGACGTGGTGGAGGTAAGGCAGCACATTTGCGAGCCTTGCAGGAGATGATGATGATGATGATGATAATAATAATAATAATAATAATAATAATAATAATAATAATAATAATAATAGACACTTGGGAAGTGTTCAACTTGTGATTTTGTAAAAAGAAATCCAGCATATCTATCTTGTTTGCTGTGTCATACAGTAGAGTCTCACTTATCCAACACTCGCTTATCCAACATTCTGGATTATCCAACACATTTTTGTAGTCAATGTTTTCAATATAACGTGATATTTTGGTGCTAAATTCGTAAATACAGTAATTACAACATAACATTACTGCATATTGAACTACTTTTTCTGACAAATTTGTTGTATAACATGATGTTTTGGTGCTTCATTTGTAAAATCATAACCTATTTTGATGTTTAATACGCTTTTTCTTTATCTCTCCTTATTATCCAACATATTTGCTTATCCAACGTTCTGCCGGCCCGTTTATGTTGGATAAGTGAGACTCTACTGTAATAAAATAATAATAATATTTTATTTATATACCGCTCTATCTCCAGAAGGGACTCAGGGCGGTTTACAACAAAGATACAGACATACATACAATACACAACAATATAAAAACACATTATTACACAAAAATAAGATTTACATTCAAATAACAATCAGTAAAATCACAGCAGCTTCCAATTGGGGTTAATAATGTCGTAGGTAACATAGACTATGATCAGGATGAATTTACCACCTTCCTAGAACATGGGCCGTAATGTCCCTAACCACCTAATGCAGTGGTTCTCAACCTTTCTAATGCCGTGACCCCTAAATAATAATACTAATAATAATAACTATCTTGTTTGCTAATAATAATAATAATAATAATTTATTTATATATTTTATTTACAACAAAGATACAGACATACAATACACAACAATATAAAAACACATTATTACACAAAAATAAGATTTACATTCAGATAACAATCAGTAAAATCACAGCAGCTTCCAATTGGGGTTAATAATGTCGCAGGTAACATAGACCATGATCAGGATGAATTTACCACCTTCCTAGAACATGGGCCGTAATGTCCCTAACCACCTAATGCAGTGGTTCTCAACCTTTCTAATGCTGGGACCCCTAAAATAATAATAATAATAATAATAATAATAATAATAATAATAATAATAATAATAATAACAACAACAACAACAACAACAACAACTATCTTGTTTGCTGTGTCATAATAATAATAATAATAATATTTTATTTATATATTTTATTTACAACAAAGATACAGACATACAGTACACAACAACATAAAAACACATTATTACACAAAAATAAGATTTACATTCAAATAACAATCAGTAAAATCACAGCAGCTTCCAATTGGGGTTAATAATGTCGTAGGTAACATAGACCATGATCAGGATGAATTTACCACCTTCCTAGAACATGGGCCGTAATGTCCCTAACCACCTAATGCAGTGGTTCTCAACCTTTCTAATGCCGTGACCCCTAAATACAGTTCGTCATGTTGTGGTGACCCCCAACCATAACATCATTTTCATTGCTACTTATTTTATTATTTATTATTTACCACATTTGTACCCCGACCTTGTACTTGAGTGGCTTCAACAATTCAATGCCTGGAAAACTCACAGCAACCCAATACTAATATTGCTAATAATAATAATTGCTAGATAATATTTGGCCTCCAAATACATCTACACTGCAGAATTAATGAAGTTTGGTGCCACTTCATTTATTTATTTATTTGCTACATTTACATCCCGTCCTTCTCACCCCGAAGGGGACTCAGAGTGGGTTACAAATACAGTAGAGTCTCACTAATCCAAGCCTCGCTTATCCAAGCCTCTGGATAATCCAAGCCATTTTTGTAGTCAATGTTTTCAATACATCGTGATATTTTGGTGATAAATTCGTAAATACAGTAATTACTACATAGCATTACTGCGTATTGAACTACTTTTTCTGTCAAATTTGTTGTGTAACGTGATGTTTTGGTGCTTAATTTGTAAAATCATAACCTAATTTCATGTTTAATAGGCTTTTCCTTAATCTCTCCTTATTATCCAACATATTCGCTTATGCAACGTTCTGCCGGCCTGTTTATGTTGGATAAGTGAGACTCTACTGTACCACCTTCCTAGAACATGGGCCATAATGTCCCTAACCACCTAATGCAGTGGTTCTCAACCTTTCTAATGCCGTGACCCCATAATAATAATAATAATAATAATAATAATAATAATAATAATAATAATAATAATAATAATAATAATAATAATAATAATAATAATAATAATAAATACAGTTCCTCTTGGGAAGTGTTCGACTTGTGATTTTGTGATATGAAATCCAGCATATCTATCTTGTTTGCTGTGTCATAATAATAATAATAAATACAGTTCCTCATGTTGTGGTGACCCCCAACCATAACATTATTTTCATTGCTACTTATTTTATTATTATTTACCACATTTGTACCCCGACCTTGGACTCAAGAGTGGCTTCAACAATTCAATGCCTTAACAATAATTTATTTATGCATTTATTTGCTACATTTATATCCCGTCCTTCTCACCCCGAAGGGGACTCAGAGCAGCTTAAAAATAATATGTATATAAAATAAATTATATTATTAGCATAGCATGATACTAGCATTACATATTACTATATTGTACTACTAGCTATGCCCGGCCACCCGTTGCTGTGACCTTGTCTGGTGGTGTTGGTGAGAAATTGTTGAGGTAGTGGTGGTATTGAATGTCTATTGTATGGTTGTCTTTATGTTTAGTATGCACACTGAAGTGGATTATATGGCAGTGTGGAGTCAAGATAATCCAGTTCAAAGCAGATAATTTAAGATTCTAAATGGGTTATATAGATGTGGAAGGGCCTTGAGTCTACACTGCCATATAATCCAGTGCAAATTAGATAATCTGAGGAAGAGGCCTAAGTGAGGCCTAACTCTGCCTGTGCCCTGGGCTGAGTGGGTTGCTAGGAGACTAAGTGGGCAGAGCTTAGCCTTCAAACTGGCAGCAATTGGATAAAAACTATTATTCCTCTCCCTGTAATTAGGACTTTATTTTTCTTTTCTTTTTGTTGTATCAACCTATAGCTGTGAATGATGGGTTGTGTTGTCAAATTTATGTAATAATAGACCCACTGATCTGCCCTCTTATTGTCACTATTGTCATTTATAGTACTTCATTGACTATGTCAATTATGTAACTTAGCTCCCCCCGATTTGACACATTCACCTTTTGGCCCAGACTTGTGTTTGATATACCTGTTTTAACATTTTATCTTGTAAGATTGTCCTTTTCGATTGTTTTACCGATATTGTTGATTTAATTGTTGTAAATTTGTGTTTTTGTTTTGATTTTATATTGTGATGTTGGGCAAGGCCCCATGTGAGCCGCCCCGAGTCCCTTCGGGGAGATGGGGCGGGGTACAAGAATAAAATTATTATTATTATTATTATTATTATTATTATTAAATTTCAAGGTTGGGGGGCCTGTAGTTTTGTTGTTTTGTCCGCTGCCCTGATGCCATCACTCTTTTATATATATAGATACCACCATACTGTAATATTATTACCTCACTGGTATAGAGGTAGCCCAATGTACAGTGCAGCCTTGAGGTTACCAGTGTGTGCACCACCGTCTCGAGGTCTTCTTTAGGCTTTAGCCCCATTTGTCTCCACCAGGTCTGATTCTTTGACCGATGCCTTCCTTCCCGTCTCCGTGTCTTTGCCCCCTTCCCGTCCCAGGAGATCAAGCAGAAGCAAAAGGCGCGAGAGGAGCTCCACAGCCGGCCGCAGACCCTCCCGCTCCCGGACGTCGTTCCCGACGGAGAGGCCCACCACAACCAGAACGGTCTTCCACTCCTGAACGGCCACGTTCCCTTGGCTGCCGCCAACAACAACAACCATCCGGGCCTCCAGCAGGCCAACCGCAACCACGGACTCCTGGGAGGAGCTTTGGCGAACTTGTTTGTGATTGTGGGCTTTGCGGCCTTTGCCTATACAGTGAAGTACGTTCTGAGGAGCATAGCGCAAGAGTGAAGCCCTTAAACGAAACAAAACGAAACACAAAACGCCGGTTCCAAGACCAAAATTAGCAGTAGTGGCAGGAGCCAAGACAACAACAAGAAAAGCATTTGGGACTCTTTGGGGTCTCATGCTCCCCCTAATGCTGGGATGAATACCGTGTGATGTACAGGTAAAAGTGAAATAGACTGGTTTGGCTCATGGGTTTAGTTTTGGGGAGGAAGAGAACAAAAATCCCCTTTGGACTCAAAGAAGAAAGAGGCAGGTAGCATGGTGAGGGAAAAGCAACAAATTGGCAATATTTTTAAAAGTTACCAATTTACAAATGGCATCTTTTTAAAAAAATGTTAATTTTCTTAAACAAAGCACTGAATCATTTCCGGGGTCCTTAAAGTTCTTTGTTGTTCATACAGAATATGAAGTCACGCATTCATAGTAAAGAGAAGGTAGCAGCCAAAATCTGTCCAAGCCTATAGTCAAAGAAAAGCAGAGAAAAGGAAGAACCCAGGGCTGATTTTTTTTTCCTCTCCTTGTTCAGATCTAATTTCTCCCCTGATTCTTTCCATGCCAGTGTTTGCTGCCGAACCCATTCTGTTCAAGCAGGAAAGTCGGTGACATGAATGTCCTTCACATTGGCTTGAAGAGGTTTGATATGAGGTCTTTATTTCGACTCTGTCTCCCTCAAAAAAAGCTGGCACTTACGAACCTTGGCCCTAACAAATGGCAAACAGTTTGGTGAGATTTCTGCCAATCCCGGTGTTTCTGGTGACAGAAGGCCCTTCGCAAACATGTCTTAGAAGTCAGTGACTTTAAGTTTTAATGTTTGATTATTATTTTGGCGTCCTGTCCCAAAATAATAATCTGAAACACGTGAGCAGTTTGGAAGGCCCTTAGCAAACATGTCTTAGAAGTTTATAATATTGGATTATTATTTTGGAGTTCTGTCCCCAAAATAATATTCTGAAACACGTGAACAGTTTGGAAGGCCCTTAGCAAACATGTCTTAGAAGTCAGTGACTTTAAGTTGTAATGTTTGATTATTATTTTGGGATCCTGTCCCCAAAATAATATTATGAAACACGTGAACAGTTTGGAAGGCCCTTAGCAAACATGTCTTAGAAATCTGTGACTTTAAGTTGTAATGTTTGATTATTATTTGGGGTCCTGTCCCCAAAATAATATTCTGAAACACTTGGGGAGTTTGGAAGGCCCTTAGCAAACATGTCTTAGAAGTGTATAATATTTGATTATTATTTTGGAGTTCTGTCCCCAAAATAATATTCTGAAACACTTGGGGAGTTTGGAAGGCCCTTCGCAGACATGTCTTAGAAGTCAGTGACTTTAAGTTGTAATGTTTGATTATTATTTGGGGTCCTGTTCCCAAAATAATATTCTGAAACACTTGGGGAGTTTGGAAGGCCCTTAGCAAACATGTCTTAGAAGTGTATAATATTTGATTATTATTTTGGAGTTCTGTCCCCAAAACAATATTCTGAAACACTTGGGGAGTTTGGAAGGCCCTTAGCAAACATGTCTTAGAAATCTATGATGTTAAATTGTAATGTTTCATTATTATTTTGGGGTCCTGTCCCCAAAATAATATTCTGAAACACTTGGGGAGTTTCTAAGTCATATGTCTTAGAAATCTGTGCCTTTAAATTGTAATGTTTCATTATTATTTCAGGGTCCTGTGACCAAAATAATATTCTGAAACACTTGGGGAGTTTGGAAGGCCCTTAGCAAACATGTCTTAGAAGTGTATAATATTTGATTATTATTTTGGAGGTCTGTCCCCAAAATAATATTCTGAAACACTTGGGGAGTTTGGAAGGCCCTTAGCAAACAGGTCTTAGAAGTCAGTGACTTTAAGTTCTAATGTTTGATTATTATTTTGGGGTCCTGTCCCCAAAATAATATTCTGAAACACTTGGGGAGTTTGGAAGGCCCTTAGCAAACATGTCTTAGAAGTGTATAATATTTGATTATTATTTTGGAGTTCTGTCCCCAAAATAATACTCTGAAACACATGGGGAGTTTGGAAGGCCCTTCGCAAACATGTCTTAGAAGTGTATAATATTTGATTATTATTTTGGAGTTCGGTCCCCAAAATAATATTCTGAAACACTTGGGGAGTTTGGAAGGCCCTTAGCAAACATGTCTCAGAAGTCAGTGACTTTAAGTTGTAATATTTGATTATTATTTTGGGGTCCTGTCCCCAAAATAATAATCGGAAACACGTGAGCAGTTTGGAAGGCCCTTAGCAAACATGTCTTAGAAATCTGTGACTAAGTTGTAATGTTTGATTATTATTTTGGGTTCCTGTCCCCAAAATAATATTATGAAACACGTGCAGAGTTTGGCCTGCCTTTTGCTCTGTGGGTTCGAAATAGCAACGTTCCCTTTCTCCTCCAAACAGCATGGATGTTGTAAGGAAGGAATCGCCACCAGAGGTCGTGGTTGACTTCTATAGTTAGCACTTTCCCAAGGAAATTGAACTGGAGCGAGAACACACATCTCGAGAGGGCTAATTTGGGAAGGAATTTTCAGCGAATGCCTTTGGCTCGATTGAAGCGATATTGTGAAATTCGGTGACCTTGGGCCACAGGAAAGTTTATCAAAAATGTTTGTTTTTTGCTTTTCTTTTCATGTCTTTCCCTTTTTTAAAAAAAGGAATGAGGGTTGACCTTCAAAACAAGATGTTTCTGGCCTGTTTTTTGGACCTTTCGGTCCTGCCAAAGTATGGGAGAGTCGTCATCTTTCGGGCCTTTTGGTCCCGGTAAAAAATGGGAGAGCTGTCTTCTCCAGAATACAAAGGAATGGGCAACCTAAACTATTGGATTGAACTTCCTATCATCCCTTGTTCATGCTTTTGGGAGCTGGTGTCCAACCACGTCGGGAAGCTGTAGCTTCTCCTTCCCTACCATAACTCAGAAGAGTTTACAGTAAAATATATATATTGCTGCGGCAGTGTAAGCGAGAACTTGCCCTCTCAACATCTCTCCTCATCCACTTCTGGCTTTTCCTACTGGCAGAAAATCTCTTTACCGGCTGTTTTTGGAGGGTCAGTTAATTTAGTTCCAGTGGCAGATAGTCTGGGTTATATACAGGATCAGTATTTCCGTGTTTTCAGTGCTTCCCGCTTTGAATAGTAAGAGAACGAACATTCATTGCGCTCCCCAGCAACCTGGATTGCACTTAAGTACTTCGTGTTCGGTTTGGCCGACAAGTTGAAAGTAATTTAAACACTCTTTTTTCTGGTGCTTCCCAGAATCCCCTAGTGAGCTTTGGGAGGACCTGCATCTCCACAATTGTGGCTCTGGCAGAATGAATAGGGCATCATTGGTGTCCTGTTTGCTGACTTTCAAACAGGTCACTTGAAGCAGTTGTTTTCTACTCTTGATGCATCTCTTTGTCACCGCAAGAGTTTCCCGCTTGTTGTTATCTCAGAGCTGAACTGGAGTGCCTTGCTTGTGGTCTTGAATCCACTTACTTTGCATTTGCTTTCTTCCTCGAAGGACCAGAGCCCGCTTTCCTTCTGAACCCTCCTAGCCCTTGCCAATTTCCGCACACAACATATATATGTCTAAAACAAGGAAGGCGAGTGAGCTGCACTGCCCATAAAGGAACAGGTTGCTTTTTAAAAAATACAAAGGTATACAAATTTGGAAAGCGAGTGAGTTCCTCTTCCCCAAAGAAAACTTTGGCAATTTTAAAAATACTTCTAATACAAAGGTATACAAATTTGGAAAGCGAGTGAGTTACTCTTCCCCAAAGAAAACTTTGGCAATTTTAAAAATACTTCTAAATCAAAGGTATACAAATTTGGAAAGCGAGTGAGTTACTCTTCCCCAAAGAAAACTTTGGCAATTTTAAAAATACTTCTAATACAAAGGTATACCAATTTGGAAAGCGAGTGAGTTACTCTTCCCCAAAGAAAACTTTGTTTTTGTTGCTCCAAATCCTACCTAGGGATTTTTAGAGAATGGAAATCCTTTCCTGATTTTTTCTTGACCTCGACATCCAAAAACATGGCAGAATGACGATCCATGCTGTCATATTTGGAGACACCCATTTCCATCCCCAAATTATACAAAAACTGTATAACCCGCGGACCTTCCTTTTCAATTTCCAAGTATAAAACCACCTCCTTCCTCCCAAGATTAAGCATATAGGACCCTTCTTATCCACCCCTTTAAATATGTATATATTCTAGGGAATCAGTTTTAGATTATTAATATTATTATTTCTGATTCTGTTGGTGATTTCTTTGTGGCAGAAGACAAAGGAAAAGGGCGGAGAGCCGAAAACAAACCCATGAGCCACGTAGCTTTAGATAATCAGTGAATTTGTGCTTTGACCAATTTCTCTGCAAGTAGGTATGGATTAGTTGAGACTAATGGGATGGATCCATACGACGGAGGAGACGAGACCTTTTGGAGCGGGAGGGGGGAAGACGGACGCGATAGGGAACGATTTTAAGACCTGTATTTATAAAACACTTTGGAAATTTGGTGTTTGGTTTCCTTCTCCTTTCTCTCTCGGATTGGGTTTTTCTGTCTCATTGTTTGGCTCAGGACTTCCATATGTTGCTACTCCTCTAATCTCGTCTCAAGAAAACCGTAATGTATTTCTGTTTCTACTGAGGCGTCTGTTTCCTTTTTTAAGTGTTGCATGTGTGCCTTATTTTGGTGTTGGGGAAGATGTCCTTAAGATTGCTGGCTCAACAGCAGTACATGTGAAAAAGATCTTGAAGTCCTCGTGGGGAGGAAGGTGAACGTGAGCCAACAATGCGATGCAGCAGCTAAAAAAGCCAATGTGATTTTGGCCTGCATCAATAAGAGTCTAGTGCAGGGGTCCTCAAACTTTTTAAGCCGAGGGCCGGTCCACAATCCTTCAGACTGTTGAGCGGCCGGATTATCATTTGAAAAAAAAAAATACAAACAAATTCCGATGCACACTGCACATGTCTTATCTGTAGTGCAAAAATAATAACAACAACAACAATGAAAGAACAATACAATATTTAAAAATAAAACCAATTTTAACCAACATACATTTATCAGGATTTCAATGGGAAGTGTGGTCCTGCTTCTGGTCAATGAGATAGTCAAGTTAATCAGGATTGTTGTTGTTGTTGTTGTGTGCCTTCAAGTCATTTCAGACTTTGGGCGAGCCTAAGTCTAAAATTTATTTATTATTTATTTATTGCATTTATTTACTACATTTGTATCACACCCTTCTCACCCCAAAGGGGACTCAGAGTGGCTTACAAATTATATGTACATACAATATGTTATATTATTAGCATAGCACAATATTAGCAGTATATATTACTATATTGAAATATACCACTATACTGTAATATTATTAGTAATATTATATGTAATATAGAATATATAATTAATATTATTATATGGTATTATTATTAGTCTTATATTACATTATAATATTATCAATATTATATGTATATACAATATATTATATTATAAAACTGAGGGCGGGGGCCAGGTAAATGACCTCGGAGGGCCGCATCCGGCCCCCGGGCCTTAGTCTGGGGACCCCTGGTCTAGTGCCTAGATCCAAGGAAGTCATGCTGCCCCTGTATTCTTCCTTTTTTCAGACCACATCTGGAATCACACCGTGTCCAGTTCTGGACACCGCAGTTTAAAGAAGATGTTGACAAGTTGGAATGTGTCCAGAGGAGAGCGACTAAAATGAGAAAGGGTTTGGAGAACAAGCCCTGTGAGGAGCGGTGGAAAGAGCTGGGCATGTTTAGCCTGCAAAAGAGAAGGATGAGGAGACATGATGAGGGACATGGATCAAGATGTGAGGGGAAGTCACAGGGAGGAGGGAGCCCTGGAGACTAGGATACAGAACAATGGCTTCAAACTACAGGAAAAGAGATTCTGCCTGAACATGAGAAAGAACTTCCTAATCGTGAGAGAGAGCGAGAGCTGTTCAGCAGTGGAACTCTCTGCCCCAGAGTGTGATGGAGGCTTTTAAACAGAGAACTTCCTCACTGTGAGAGCTGTTCAGCAGTGGAACTCTCCCCCCCGGACAGTGGTGGAGGCTCCTTTGTAGGTTTTTAAGTTGAGGCTGGATGGCCATCTGTCGGGGTTGCTTTGAATGCGATTTTCCTGCTTCTTGGCAGAATGGGGTTGGGCTGGATCGCCCACGAGGTCTCTTCCAACTCTAGGATTCTATGATTCTCGAGAAGCAGGAAGCATTTATGTTGCCTCTATGAAAGAATCAAAAGATCTTAACACTTGGGTAGGGAGATACAGCCTTTCAGAAAGTCTGGAACATATGTGTCCAGAGTTTAAAAACATCCATGAAGTCCATATCAGGATGCGTCTCTGCATTAGAAATTTTAATACAAATGCTACAGAGTCTCTCCATTGAACATCTCCACAAATGTGCTCGGAATAGAGTTCTGCGCGGAATTTGTTTCGACCGTTTCTTCGGAAGCACGAAACGGGAAGCCCTCTTCTCACACGAAAATCTGCTCGACACGAAAGCCTGCTTTTGTCTGCCTTGGAAAGTGAGTGTGCGGGTGGCATGCAGGCAGGCCCGGAGTGTGCATTCAGCCGAGTGCCTCTTACTCTAGAGTAGAAACGGCAGGTAAGAAGCCTCCTTAATGCGCGTGCAGGGAAGGGGAGCCTGTTCCATAATGGTTCGATTTTCGAGAGCCAACCCGAAAAAAGGCTCCGGAAAAACGGGAACAAAAGCTGAGACACAAAACAGGTCAAGATTTACCCCGAATGTACAACCCTAACTCGGAGGTCGTACAACCGACAAAAGCTGAGACACAAAACGGGGCAAGATTTACCCCGAATGTACAACCCTAACTCGAAGGTCGTACAACCGACAATAGCTGAGACACAAAACGGGGCAAGATTTACCCCGAATGTACAACCCTAACTCGGAGGTCGTACAACCGACAAAAGCTGAGACACAAAACGGGGCAAGATTTACCCCGAATGTACAACCCTAACTCGAAGGTCGTACAACCGACAAAAGCTGAGACACAAAACGGGGCAAGATTTACCCCGAATGTACAACCCTAACTCGGAGGTCGTACAACCGACAAAAGCTGAGACACAAAACGGGGCAAGATTTACCCCGAATGTACAACCCTAACTCGAAGGTCGTACAACCGACAATAGCTGAGACACAAAACGGGGCAAGATTTACCCCGAATGTACAACCCTAACTCGAAGATCGTACAACCGACAATATCTGAGACACAAAACGGGGCAAGATTTACCCCGAATGTACAACCCTAACTCGGAGGTCGTACAACTGACAAAAGCTGAGACACAAAACGGGGCAAGATTTACCCCGAATGTACAACCCTAACTCGGAGGTCGTACAACCGACAATAGCTGAGACAAAACGGGGCAAGATTTACCCCGAATGTACAACCCTAACTCGAAGATCGTACAACCGACAATATCTGAGACACAAAACGGGGCAAGATTTACCCCGAATGTACAACCCTAACTCGGAGGTCGTACAACCGACAATAGCTGAGACAAAACGGGGCAAGATTTACCCCGAATGTACAACCCTAACTCGAAGGTCGTACAACCGACAAAAGCTGAGACACAAAACGGGGCAAGATTTACCCCGAATGTACAACCCTAACTCGAAGATCGTACAACCGACAATAGCTGAGACAAAACGGGGCAAGATTTACCCCGAATGTACAACCCTAACTCGAAGGTCGTACAACGACAAAAGCTGAGACACAAAATGGGGCAAGATTTACCCCGAATGTACAACCCTAACTCGGAGGTCGTACAACCGACAAAAGCTGAGACACAAAACGGGGCAAGATTTACCCCGAATGTACAACCCTAACTCGGAGTTCTTTGGGGACAGGGTGGGAACGTCTGGAAAACAACTTCCCCGATGCTGCTCCAACGCTCATTACAGGGCTTGTTTTGCTCGTTCTGCTCCCTGGCTGTCCTGTAAACCGTGCCTGAATAAATATTTACTCCACCTCGGAGAGAGCCCAAGTTTTCTGGACCCGACGGCTGAGCAGCTTCCAGGTCTGGTGGGCTTCTTCTGAGAGAGTCTTGATAATTTAATGTGAGTGAGTTGGCGAGGAGTGCGCATTTCTGTTGCAAGACGAAACATGCATCCGTCCCAGGAATCTGAACCCTTTTGATGCGGATGCCACAAAAGCATCGTATCGCTGTGACAGTTTCTAGCAATTGCAAGGTTGAGAACGTCCCCAAAACTAAATCCAATCTGAAGAAGGAACAAGCCCACCTCTCGTCTGAACGTCCACGTTCCGAAGCAGAATACCTCTGGACCCAACTTGCCAGAAGCCAGTTACGTCCTCTTCCGAGAAATACAAATAGATGTTCCTGGAAAGAGACAGTTCCGTTACAAAAGCTTGGCTCTGGGAGGGCAGTCCCGACATTCTTCAAAGTGTGTTTTCACCACACGAATCTGCGGAATTTGGGCTATGTAGTGTCTGTGCCTCGGGCTTGTGTATCTGATTTCCCAAATAGGCCGTCGAACCCAGATCAGCACCATGGAGATTGCGTGGCGGCTGGATGAAACTACGGACAGCGAAAGTTCAGATCTTACTCAACTGTGTGGCTCTGTGGTCTTCATTCCCCAAGAACCATGAATTCCTCTTGCCATAACATCCGTGTCAAATATTTCTTTGCTACCCACGTTTCTTTTCCAATTTAGAACAAAGCTACAAGTCGGGACCCTGATAGGAAAACAAGGTCCATTCTTCAAGAACAAACCAAGATATGAGGATGCCTACCATAGATGTGGGTGAAACATCAGGAGAGAATACTTCTGGAACATGGACATATATTCCTCACAACCTCTGAGGATGCCTGCCATAGATGTGGGTGAAACGTCAGGAGAGAATACTTCTGGAACATGGACATATATTCCTCACAACCTCTGAGGATGCCTGCCATAGATGTGGGAGAAACGTCAGGAGAGAATGCTTCTGGAACATGGACATATATTCCTCACAACCTCTGATGATGCCTGCCATTGATGTGGGCGAAACGTCAGGAGAGAATACTTCTGGAACATGGAGATATATTCCTCACAACCTCTGAGGATGCCTGCCATAGATGTGGGTGAAACGTCAGGAGAGAATACTTCTGGAACATGGACATATATTCCTCACAACCTCTGAGGATGCCTGCCATAGATGTGGGCGAAACGTCAGGAGAGAATGCTTCTGGAACATGGACATATATTCCTCACAACCTCTGAGGATGCCTGCCATAGATGTGGGCGAAACGTCAGGAGAGAATACTTCTGGAACATGGACATATATTCCTCACAACCTCTGAGGATGCCTGCCATAGATGTGGGCGAAACATCAGGAGAGAATGCTTCTGGAACATGGACATATATTCCTCACAACCTCTGAGGATGCCTGCCATAGATGTGGGCGAAACATCAGGAGAGAATGCTTCTGGAACATGGACATATATTCCTCACAACCTCTGATGATGCCTGCCATAGATGTGGGTGAAACGTCAGGAGAGAATACTTCTGGAACATGGAGATATATTCCTCACAACCTCTGAGGATGGCTGCCATAGATGTGGGCGAAACGTCAGGAGAGAATACTTCTGGAACATGGCCATACAGCCCGGAAAACACAACAACCCCAAAATAAAACTGCTTCTCCATTTGCTTTGGATTCAACACATTAAGGACCGTACTCTTATTTGCTCGCAATTTTGGATAATTCAAGATCCAAAATTGCAGGAAAAGAAATCTCACGTCAACATTGAGAAGAACTACCTGACAGTCAGTCAATTTAATATTTATCCAGAAGGTGGTGCTGAGAGGCCATGGATTGCAGTGTCAAAGTGGGAACGCAAGTTTTCATGTTTTTTGCATTTGTCTTGCTCTTATTCAGGGGTCCCCAAACTAAGGCCCCTGGCCCGGATGCGGACCTTCAAGATCATTTACCTGGCTCCTGTCCTAAACTTTAGACCAGTGGTTCCCAAACTTATTTGGCCTACCGCCCCCTTTCCAGAAAAAAATATGACTCAGTGCCCCCTGGAAAGGGGGTGTGGCTTAGAGGGGTGGGTGTGGCTCCTGCTCAAGTGGGCGGGGCTGAGCCTCTCCCCTAGTCCAAGATGCAGGGCTGCGAGGGGAAGGTGGGCGGGGCCACAAATGGGCAGCCAGGGCTGGGATGGTTAGAGTTACGAGCTCTGAAGTAGGGCTGAGCTTCTATCCCTGTCCTGAATATAGGGGCGGGGCTAGAGATACCCCTCCCCCGTGTTCTAACAAGTGCCTCAGGGGAGGTATACGAAGGCTCTTGGGAAGAGGCCCCTCGCCCCACCCTTTAGTCCTAAAAGGCCTCTCAGAAGAGATGTAGAGGCTCAGCCCTATTTCAGACTCTGGGAGAAGCCACGCCCACTCCTCTAGCTCCACCCCCTGCATCCCAACAAGCGACTCAGGAGCTCAGCCCTGTCTCGGGCACTTGGGAAGAGGCCCCTCCCCAACCCTGGCCCCGCCCCCGTGCCCTAATAGGTGCCGTCACCAACCCCCTGGATCACTGCAGCGCCCACCAGGGGGCGGTAGCGCCCACTTTGGGAATCACTGCTTTAGACTTATGGTTGACCTAAGTCTGAAACTACTTGAAAAGGCACACAACAACAACAGTAATCCTAATTTTGGACTATTTCATCAACAGTCTGAGGGACTGTGAACCAGCCCTCCACTTAAAAAGTTTGAGGACCCCTGCTCTTACAAATATAATATACTTTATGTATATTCCGCTCTATCTCTCCGAGGGGACTTAGAGCAGATTACAGGTACATATATATAGCACAGGGGCCCCTGGTGGTGCAGTGCGTAAAAGCACTGAGCTGCTGAACATGCGGACCAAAAGGTTGCAGGTTTGAATGCAGGGAGAGAGATGAGCGCCCGCTGTTAGCCCCAGCTTCTGCCATCCTAGCAGTTCAAAAACATGCAAATGTGAGTAGATCAATAGATACTGCTCCGGCTAGAAGGTAACGGCGCTCCATGCAGTCATGACCTTGGAGGTGTCTACGGACAACGCCGGCTCTTCGACTTAGAAATGGAGATGAGCACCAACCCTGGATTTAACGTTGGGGGAAACCTTTACCTTTACTATATATAGCAAACATTCAATTCCATTATACAGTTGACGGAGGCAGACAATACATAAACCGAGGCCGGCTTCCTTTTTTCATTTCCGGCATCTGGAAGATGCTGATGTTCCATTCTTCCATGCCGAGGAGCCTGTCGATTGAACTGCCAGCATGTTTTTCAGTGTCGCCTTTTACCTCCCTGCTAAAGCGGTACCTATTTATCTACTCACATTGCTATTTTTGGTGGCGCAGTGGGTTAAATGTCCCTACGGAGATGGGACTTCACCCATCCTTTAAGCCTCTTTGAGTCAGGAGATGGGACATCCTGACAGATGAAATGTCCCAACCAAGATGGGATGTCCTGATAGAAGTAGACAGTTGATGGAAGCGCATGGTCCAAGAAGGAGGTGGGACATCCTGATGGAGGTGAAATATAATTGCGACTTAAAGGGTGGAGTGTGGATGAGCTCCCTCTATCAGCTCCAGCTCCATACGGGGACATGCGAGAAGCCTCCCACAAGGATGGTAAAAACATCAAAACATCCAGGCATACCCTGGGCAACGTCCTTGCAAATGGCCAATTCTCTCACACCAGAAGTTTCTTAAGTCGCTCCTGGCACAATTTTTTTGCTGTTTTCGAACTGCTAGGTAGGCAGAAGCTGATGGCGGGAGCTCACCCCACCCGCGGTTTGAACTGTCAACCTTCCGGTTAGCTAGATCTTTCGTAGTTGGTGGTTTAACTCGCCGTGCTAGTCGGGGTCCTCCGTGGAGTAAGTCCGAAAGGCAGTGGATGCATCCTGTATGAATAGCTCTTGGCCATAGGAAGGCTAAGGAATTAAGTAACTTTATTTTTCTATCCCGCCTCCTTCTCCCGGCTGGGCAAAGTCCCAATCTTAAGAGATTAAATGAATTTCAACAGGGAGAAATATAGAGTACTATTAAAATGAAATGCACAGATATTGAATGGGGACACTTTGTGTGAAAACAGCCCAAGCAAAAATCTAGGAGTCTCAGTAGACAAGCTGAACATGAGTCAACTGTGAAGTGGCATCTAAAAAGGCCAATGCGATTCTAGACTCTATCAATAGAAGCAGGAGCCCCGGTGGCGAAGTGCGTTAAAGCATTGAGCTGGAGTCCGAAAGGTCCCAGGTTCAAATCCCGGGTGCGGAGTGAGCGGCTGCTGTTAGCTCCAGCTTCTTCCAACCTAGCAGTTTGAAAACATGCCAATGTGAGTAGATCAACAGGGAAGGTAACGGTGTTCCATGCAGTCATGCCAATGGCCACATGACCTTGGAGGTGTCTACGGACAACGCCGGCTCTTTGGCTTAGAAATGGAGATGAGCACCAACCGCCAGAGTGTGAGTAGAATAATAGGTACTGCTCCAGTGCAGTCATGCCTATGGCCACATGACCTTGGAGGTGTTTACGGACAACGCCGGCTCTTTGGCTTAGAAATGGAGATGAGCACCAACCCCCGGAGTGTGAGTAGATCAATAGGTACTGCTCCGGCGGGAAGGTAACGGCGCTCCATGCAGTCATGGCTATGGCCACATGACCTTGGAGGTGTCTATGGACAACGCCAGCTCTTTGGCTTAGAAATGGAGATGAGCACCAACCCCAGTATAAGTAGATCAATAGGTACTGCTCCGGCGGGAAGGTAACGGTGTTCCATGCAGTCATGCCAATGGCCACATGACCTTGGAGGTGTCTATGGACAACGCCGGCTCTTTGGCTTAGAAATGGAGATGAACACCAACCCCCAGAGTGTGAGTAGAGTAATAGGTACTGCTCCGGCGGGAAGGTAACGGCGCTCCATGCAGTCATGCCAGTGGCCACATGACCTTGGAGGTGTCTATGGACAACGCCGGCTCTTTGACTTAGAAATGGAGATGAGCATCAACCCCCAGAGTGTGAGTAGAGTAATAGGTACTGCTCCGGCGCGAAGGTAACGGCGCTCCATGCAGTCATGCCAGTGGCCACATGACCTTGGAGGTGTCTATGGACAACGCCGGCTCTTTGACTTAGAAATGGAGATGAGCACCAACCCCCAGAGTGAGTAGAGTAATAGGTACTGCTCCGGCGGGAAGGTAACGGCGCTCCATGCAGTCATGCCAGTGGCCACATGACCTTGAAGGTGTCTATGGACAACGCCGGCTCTTTGGCTTAGAAATGGAGATGAGCACCAACCCCCAGAGTGTGAGTAGAGTAATAGGTACTGCTCCGGCGGGAAGGTAACGGCGCTCCATGCAGTCATGCCAGTGGCCACATGACCTTGAAGGTGTCTATGGACAACGCCGGCTCTTTGACTTAGAAATGGAGATGAGCATCAACCCCCATGGGAAATGGGAAAGATTTTCTGAAGATCAGTAGAATATGCTGCTGCCTTGGAGTCATCTTTGGATGGCTCTCTTTCGTGGATGTTTTCATTGTGCACTCAATGGGTTGGACTGGATGGCCCTTGGGGTCTCTTCCAACTCTAGGAGTCTTGAAGGATTCAAGAGTTAACACACACACACACCCAACACATCATCATGTGTCCTCCCGCCACTTTAACTCTCTGGCATTCCTTGGTAAACGACGGAGCAGGCCATTCTTTGTTAATAATATTTAACTCGCTCTGGCGTCTCCTTGTGCTTATGCCCTTGCTCAGGTTGGCTGCAGACGGGCCCTGGATCCGCGAAGGCACCCGATGACATCTTAATAGGACGATCTGTCAAATCGCAGCTAAACAACCCAGACAGTTCTGCAGACCGTGGCAAAGAGCAAAGGGGTCTCTCTCTCTCTCTCGGAGCCGGGCTGTGCCTCCCTTCCCTCCATCCAGGCTTCCCTTGTGCATGTCTAGAGTTGAATCTTTGCACATTTTGGCACCGAAACCTCAAGCCTCTGCCAAAGAGGCCCGACATCTCTGGTTTGAAATACATTTACGGAAACGTCAGTTTTGAAAGAATGTTGTCTTCCTGCGATCACTTTCTAGCTGCAGGGACCTCTTCCCACATAGATCTGGTTTGGAAATAGTAATTTTAGATATATCCACGGATTCAACCATCCACATTATTTTAAAAATCCCACATCAAACCTTTGGTTTATAAGGGTAAAGGTAAAGGTTTCCCCTGACGTTAAGTCCAGTCATTTCTGACTCTGGGAGCTCTATTTCTAAGCCGAAGAGCCAGCATTGTCCGTAGACACCTCCAAGGTCATGTAGCCGGCATGACTGCATGGAGCGCTGTTACCTTCCCGCCAGAGCGGTACCTATTGATCTACTCACATTGGCATTTATTCGAACTGCTAATTTGGCAGGAGCTGGAGCTGACAGCGAGTGCTCAAGCCACTCCCGGGGTTTGAACCTGGGACCTTTCGGTCTGTAAGTTCAGCAGCTCAGTGCTTTAACACGCTGCACCACCACCAGGGGCCATATATATATACATACATATATACATATACATATATATATATACTAGCTGTGCCCGGCCACGCGTTGCTATGGCGTTGTCTGGTGGTGTCGGTGAGAAATTGTTGAGGTAGTGGTAGTATTGAATGTCTGTTGTATGGTTGTCTTTATGTTTAGTATGCACACTGAAGTGGATTATATGGCAGTGTGGAGTCAAGATAATCCAGTTCAAAGCAGATAATATAAGATTATAAATGGGTTATATAGCTGTGTGGAAGGGCCTTGAGTCTACACTGCCATATAATCCAGTTAAAATCTGATAATCTGTGGAAGAGGCCTAAGTGAGGCCTAACTGTGCCTGTCCCCTGGACTGAGTAGGTTGCTAGGAGACCAAGTGGACGGAGCTTAGCCTTCAAACTGGCAGCAATTGGATAAAAACAATTATTGCTCTCCCTTTAATTAGGACTTTATTTTTCTTTTCTTTTTGTTGTATCAACCTAGAGCCGTGGATGATGGGTTGTGTTGTCAAATTTCGAGGTTGGGGGGCCTGTAGTTTAGTTGTTTTGTCCGCTGCCCTGATGCCATCACTCTTTTTATATATATATATATATATATATATATATATATATATATACACACACACACACATACATACATACATATATATATATATACATATATACAGTAGAGTCTCACTTATCCAAGCTAAACGGGCCAGGAGAAGCTTGGATAAGCGAATATCTTGGATAATAAGGAGGGATTAAGGAAAAGCCTATTAAACATCAAATTAGGTTATGATTTTACAAATGAAGCACCAAAACTTCATGTTATACAACAGGTTTGACAGAAAAAGTAGTTCAATACACAGCAATGTTATGTTGTAATTACTGTATTTACGAATTTAGCACCAAAATATCGTGATAGATTGAAAACATTGACTACAAAAATGGTTTGGATAATTCAGAAACTTGGATAAGCGAGGCTTGGATAAGCGAGGCTTGGATAAGTGAGACTCTACTGTATATATATATATATATATATATATATATATATGAAATATATATCTATATATATAAAAGAGTCATGACATTTCGGCCTAGGACAAAACAACAAAACTACACATCCCAGAAACACTAAACTTGGCAGCACAACCCCTCATCCATGCCTCTACGTTCATACAACAAAAAGAAAAGAAAAATAAAGTCCTAATTAGAGGGAGAGGAAGAATTGTTTTTATCCAATTGCTGCCAGTTAGAAGGCTAAGCTCCGCCCACTTGGTCTCCTAGCAACCCACTCAGCCCAGGGGACAGGCAGAGTTAGGCCTCACTTAGGCCTCTTCCACACTGCCTATAAAATACAGATTATCTGATTTGAACTGGATTATATGGCAGTGTAGACTCAAGGCCCTTCCACACAGCTATATAACCCATTTATAATGGACTTAATGTCAGGGGAAAACCTTTACCCTTGACCTTAACTACCACCAATTCCTCAAGACTTTATTTCCCATACCACCAGACTTCGCCACAGCAACGCGTGGCTGGGCACAGCTAGTCTATATATGAAATAATGTTCAGGGTGCGCTTTAACGCACTTCGCCATCAGGACTCCTAAAGGGACAATTACATGTAAATGTGAGTAGATCGATAGGTACTGCTCAGGCGGGAAGGTAACGGCGCTCCATGCAGTCATGACAATGGCCACATGACCTTGGAGGTGTCTACGGACAACGCCGGCTCTTCGGCTTAGAAATGGAGATGAGCACCAACCCCCAGAGTCAGACACGTCTGTACTTAACCTTTGCTATAAGGCAGCATTTTATGACACCTTTGTATATATAGTAGTCTCTCACTTATCCAACATAAACAGGCCGGCAGAACGTTGGATAAGTGAATATGTTGGATAATAAGGAGCCATTAAGGAAAAGCCTATTAAATGTCAAATTAGGTTATGATTTTACAAATTAAGCACCAAAACATCATGTTATACAACAAATTTAACAGAAAAAGTAGTTCAATACGCAGTAATGCTATGTAGTAATTACTGTATTTACGAATTTAGCAACAAAATATCACAATATATTGAAAACATTGACTACAAAAATGCATTGGATAATCCAAAACATTGGATAAGCAAGTGTTGGATAAGTGAGACTCTACTGTAATAGGATCTGAGCAGACATACACTTTGCTATCTAGAAAAGTTAAAAGGGATCTTGGGGTTTGAATTGCATTATATGGGTCCACATTGACCCATATAATCTATTTTAATTTTTATCAATATTTTGTATGTATGTATTTTTATCGTTTACAATTTTATCTTGTAAATCGCCTAGAGCATCGTGGGTGGAGGGCAATTAATAAGTAATTTAAATGATGATGAATTCAAACTGGATTGCTGTGAGTTTTCTGGGCTGTATGGCCATGTTCCAGAAGCATTCTCTTCTGACGTTTCGCCCACATCTATGGCAGGCATCCTCAGAGGTTGGAAACTAAGCAACTCTTGTCTGTTGGAGGCAAGTGTGAATGCTGCAGTTGGCCAGCTTGATTAGCATTGAATAGCCTGGCAGTTTCAAAGCCTGGCTGCTACCTGCCTGGGGGGAATCCTTTGTTGGGAGGTGTTAGCTGGCCCTGAGGTTGTTATGAAAGCATTTGGGAGAAGCAATTGGGAGCAGTACAGGAGTCTGCAGGTTGGATTAGTTGGCCCATGTGGTGTCTTCCAACTCTATTATTCTATGATTCTGATTCTATAAGTGAACTTTCACTTAAAGATTCTGTCGCCAAAGATAAGCCAACCCAGTGCTATCTAGTCCCCATTTTTGACAATAGCTCCAGGACAGCAAGCCATACGGAGCTATGAACACTATGGTCCCAAACAGAAGAGCACCATTGGCCCTGAAATAAGAACTCAATAAAATTCCCTTTCAATCCCCAACCATTTAGCATCACAGCAACGTCAAACGTGCACTGGAATTTAGGGATATAATTTCAGCATCTAAAGACAAGAAAAAAAATATTGTTATGTCAATAATAATAATACAGTAGAGTCTCATTCACTTATTTATTTATTTACAGTATTTATATTCCGCCCTTCTTTCTCACCCCGAAGGGGACTCAGGGCGGATTACAATGAACACATATATGGCAAACATTCAATGCCAACAGACAAACAACATACATTTGACAGACTCAGAGGCATTTTTAACATTTTTCCAGCTTCACGATTCCGGCCACAGGGGGAGCTGTTGCTTCTCCGTCTAGTAGTGGCTGTACTTCCTCATTCCTTTCCTCGCGTTTTGCTGGCAGTTTTATGGTGTTGTAAATTAGCCTCCCGCATAAAGCGTCCCTAAATTTCCCTAATTGACAGGTGCAACTGTCTTTCGGGGCTGCATAGGTCAACAGCAAGCCGGGGCTATTAATGGTCGGAGGCTTAACCCGACCCGGGCTTCGAACTCATGACCTCTCGGTTAGTAGTGATTTATAGCAGCTGGTTACTAGCTAGCTGCGCCACAACTTTTTTGGTTAAAGGGAATAAATCACTCTGACCATAAGTATATACAGTAGAGTCTCACTTATCCAACATAAACGGGCCGGCAGAATGTTGGATAAGCGAATATGTTGGATAATATGGCGAGATTAAGAAGAAGCCTATTAAGGAAAAGCCTACATCAAATTAGGTTATGATTTTACAAATTAAGCACCAAAACATGTTATACGACAAATTTGACAGAAAAAGTAGTTCAATACGCAGTAATGCTATGTAGTAATTACTGTATTTACGAATTTAGCACCAAAATATCACGATGTATTGAAAACATTGACTACAAAAATGCATTGGATAATCCAGAACGTTGGATAAGCGAGTGTTGGATAAGTGAGACTCTACTGTACTTTATTTATATACCGCCCTATCTCCCGAAAGGGGCTCAAGGCGGTTTCCAACAATAATACAACAACATACAGTAGATGATAATATAAAAAACACATTATTACATAGAATAAAACATTTACACTAAAAATAACAATACCAATCAATGCCAGTAAATCTTGCCAACTAAAATGTTGACAGTTCGAAGCTCGAGTCCAGGTGAGCTCCTAGATTTAGCCAAGCTTCTTCATTGGGAGGTGTTAGCTGGCCCTGATGGATAAATAAAGAACAACACTCAGAGGAATTGCAGGCTTGAATCAATCAGGGACAGCTAACACCTCCCAACAAAGGATTCCCCCAGGCAGGAAGCAGCCAGCTAACATGTCCAACATTTCTGTGTTCTCAAACAATATTTGAGAGCATCGTTCAGAAAACAGGGGAATTCCAGAGAGGAAACAATCAGGGCCAGGAACAAAAATCATAGTACAGACACCATCAAGGGCCAGCTAACACCTCCCAACAAAGGACTACCCCATGCAGGACGCAGCCAGGCTTTGAAGCTGCAAGACCATTCAATGCTAATCAAGGTGGCCAATGCAACATTCACACTTTCCTCAAGAAGACAAGAGTTCTTTCTCCAACCCTGGACATTATTCAACAGGTATATATATGCTCCAGTTGCCTCTCCTCCGACAGAACTCTATGCCGATACCCTCACTGACTGACTTTGCAGCTGCAAGGCCATTCAATGCTAATCAAGCTGGAACATTTGCATGTGTCTCATGCAACCTGGATATATCAACCCCACTTGCCTCGTTTCCAACAGACCTCACAACCTCCGAGGATGCCTGCCATAGATGTGGGCGAAACGTCAGGAGAGAATGCTTCTGGAACATGGCTATACAGTTTGGAAAACTCTCAGCAATATAGTTTGAATTGCTTTATATGGTTGACTAGCTGTGCCCGGCCACGCGTTGCTGTGGCCAGGACTTAATTTTTCTTTTCTTTTTGTTGTGGGGCGTTTAGTTGTTTTGTCCGGTGCCGTGACTCCATTACCCTTTTCTATATATAGACTAGCTGTGGCCGGCCACGCGTTGCTGTGGCAAAGTGGTGGTGGTATTGGTTAAAAATTGTTGTGGAATTTTTATTTAACATTACTTGCATTTTTTAATTAATTTTATTGTAAGTTATATTTTTATTTATTAGATTTTATTATTTTCTTGTATTATTTTTAGTTATTTTCTGTTATTATAGTATTTTATTGTATTAATTTTTTTAATGTTTTTTATTATTTTTTTATTGGGTCGCTAGGAGACCAAGTTGGAGGAGCTTAGCCTTCTAACTGGCAGCAATTGGATAAAAGCAATTATTCCTCTCTCTCTAATTAGGACTTTATTTTTCTTTTCTTTTTGTTGTATCAACCTAGAGGCGTGGATGATGGGTTGTGTTGTCAAATTTCGAGGTTGGGGGGCCTGTAGTTTTGTTGTTTTGTGGGTTGCCATGATGCCATCACTCTTTTATATATATAGATGAACGTAGAGGCGTGGATGAGAGGTTGTGCTGTCAATTTTCAAGGTTGTGGGGCGTTTAGTTGAGTTGTTTTGTCCGGTGCCGTGATTCCATTACCCTTTTATATAGTTTAGTTGTTTTGTCCGGTGCCGCGATCCCATTACCCTTTTATATATATAGATGTGGACCCATATAATGCAATTCAAAACCAGAAGGGTAAAACCACGGTTCGATGTCCCCACCAAGCCAATCCCTTTGGGAGAAAAAATTGGGAGGGAGAGTCGGAAAGAACGAGGGAGGGAGGGAGGGATGGCAAAGACAATTTTCCTGATTTAAATCTCTTTGGCACGAGGCGAGGATTCCAGTTCCCCGCCAGTCTCCCCTTAATAGGAGTGTGAAAAGACTAGACCTGACAGCTCATTACAATGTGATCCCTCCCTCTCTCCAGAAAGGGTCTCCACTCCTTCCGTTTTTTTCCCCCCCTTCATCTCTTTTCTCTCCTCCTTGACATCCTGCAAAACTTGTATTTATTTGCTGGCTTACGGCTTTTGATTTTTTTCCCCCCCTCTCCTTGCTGGAAGAGCTCAAACCCAGAGACACCTTCAAGAAGAACGAGCGGAGACGGAGACCCGGCAGCGGAGACAGAGACGGAGAGAGTGAATTCGGAGCGAAATTTCCGTCTCGAGGAGCGTTTTCCTTGAAAATTTCAATTTGCGGAAGAAGTGAGATATTTCATTGTTGGTTTGGGACATTTGAGATCTCGATCGGCATATCTATAGAAGTTTTCCCACTTTAAGGAAAGGACATCTTCTCGTGTTCTCGGACAAATGTGGAGACGTTTCCGAGCGGATTTGCGCCACTGAAAGCGTCACAAACCGTTGCTTTGCCATTTTGGCAGAATTCGGATTCGGATGAAACGCGTTCACACCGTCGTCTCATATCAACCCATCAGTTTGGTTTCCGATTTCAAGCAATGGACAAGAAGACTCTGCGTCGTTCCGGCTTGATCGATCATCCAAAGCTTGTAATCCGCATCTCTCGTTTCTGACTCAGTCGGGGAATACGTCGTCCGATCGCTCTTCTTTTAGAAACAGCTTCGTCTTGAGTTTTGTCTCCCGTTTTTTTCCCGCTCGGAAGATGTGGCACAAAACCAAGACCCGGTATTGGAGTTGGCTCCTTTTGGCCGCCTTGTTGAGCCAGGACGTTTGGCGCTTCCAAGCCGTCGCGGCGAAGAAAGAGCGGAAGAAACCTAACCAATACACGGAGCCCCTCAACACCACTCTGTCCAACAGCGAGGAATTAAACGGGCACTCCAAGGTAGGTTTGCAAAACAGATAGAGTTGGACCATCCAATCCACCCCCCTTTCGTCAGCACAACCAAAGCCCTCCTGACAGATGGCAACCCAGAGAAGGATATCCTACCATAAGTGGATAACTTTTTAAAAACTCCCAATTGCCAATGATCGGGCCAAGTAGGATCCCATCCCTGTCTCTTCCATCTTATAGGACAATATGCTTAGATTCCCATTTCACAGACAGGCATAAAGCAAATCACCTACAATTCTGGCTTTTCCTTTATTTCCTTTATGTGATTTTCGCTTGCCCAGTATGATTGTGCAAACCCGTTTCGTGTCCCGAAATTAGGAGGGCAGATATCTATTTTTGCTCTGGGATGCCAAAAGATTCATTTTCTATTGGCCCATTATGGGAGAGGCTTAACAGGCTCCCCTTCCCATCGTAGGCATTTAAGCTCTCTCTACTCTAGAGAAGAGGCGCTCAGCTGCAGGCTTTAAGGAGGCTTCTTACCTGTTTCTCTAGAGGAGAGGTGCTCGGCTGCAGGCAGGTACGAGCATTAAGGAGGCTTCTTACCTGTTTGTCTACTGTAGGGAAGTGCTCGGCTATAGGCAGGCGCGAGCTTTAAGGAGGCTTCTTACCTGTTTCTCTACTCTAGAGGAGAGGCGCCTGGCTGCAGGCAGGCACAGACTTTGAGGAGGCTTCTTACCTGTTTCTCTAGAGGAGAGGCGCCTGGCTGCAGGCAGGCACAGACTTTGAGGAGGCTTCTTACCTGTTTCTCTAGAGGAGAGGCGCTCGGCTGCAGGCAGGTACAAGCTTTAAGGAGGCTTCTTACCTGTTTCTCTAGAGGAGAGGCGCTCGGCTGCAGGCAGGTACAAGCTTTAAGGAGGCTTCTTACCTGTTTCTCTACTCTAGAGGAGAGGCGCCTGGCTGCAGGCAGGCGTGGGCTTTAAGGAAGCTTCTTACCTGTTTCTCTAGAAGAGAGGCACTCGGCTGCAGGCAGGTACAAGCTTTAAGGAGGCTTCTTACCTATTTATCTACTCTAGTGGAGAGGCACTCAGCTGCAGGCAGGTGCAAGCTTTAAGGAGGCTTCTTACCTATTTGTCTACTCTAGAGGAGAGGCGCTCGGCTGCAGGCAAGCGTAGGCTTTAAGGAGGCTTCTTACCTGTTTCTCTACTCTAGTGGAGAGGCGCCCTGCTGCAGGCGGGCATGAGCTTTAATAAGGTTTCTTACCTGTTTCTCTATTCTAGAGGAGAGGTGCTCAGCTGTAGGCAGGTACGAGCTTTAAGGAAGCTTTTAACATGTTTTTCTAGAGGAGAGGCGCTCAGCTGCAGGCAGGCGTGGGCTTTAAGGAGGCTTCTTACCTGTTTCTCTATTCTCATGTGCAGGCAGGTGCATGTGCTTTCTAGGCCTGCAACCACACTCTTTCCAAAGCAAGGAGGCTGCTCACGAAAAGGAGCCAGGAGCCAGGATTGGCTCCCACTTGCTTTCATGTCAAGTAGCAACCTCTTTTTATTTTGAGTTGCTGTGAGGTTTCCGGGCTCTATGGCCATGTTCCAGAAGCATTCTCTCCTGATGTTGTGCCCACATCTATGGTTGTGAGATCTGTTGGAAACGAGGCAAGTGGGGTTTCTGTATCTGTGCAATATTAGAGAAAGAACTCTTGTATGTTGGAGAAAGTGTGAATATTGGGCGAAGGAATAGTCTTGTAATTCATTTGTAATTCATATTGGAGCAATATCATAATAATAATATTAATATTAATAATAATAATAATAATAATAATAATAATAATAATAATAATAATAACAACAACAACAACTTTATTTATACCCCGCCACCATCTCCCCACGGGGACTCATTCCTGTGTTGTCCAAGGCTTTCATGGCCGGAATCACTGGGTTGCTGCGAGTTTTCAGGGCTGTTTGGCCATGTTCCAGAAGCATTCTCTCCTGACGTTTCGCCCACATCTATGGCAGGCATCCTCTGAGGTTGTGAGGAATATATATCCATGTTCCAGAAGTATTCTCTCCTGACGTATCACCCACATCTATGGCAGGCATCCTCTGAGGTTGTGAGGAATATATGTCCATGTTCCAGAAGTATTCTCTCCTGACGTTTCGCCCACATCTATGGCAGGCATCCTCAGAGGTTGTGAGGAATATATGTCCATGTTCCAGGAGTATTCTCTCCTGACGTTTCGCCCACATCTATGGCAGGCATCCTCAGAGGTTGTGAGGAATATATGTCCATGTTCCAGAAGTATTCTCTCCTGACATTTCACCCACATCTATGGCAGGCATCCTCTGAGGTTGTGAGGAATATATCTCCATGTTCCAGGAGTATTCTCTCCTGACATTTCGCCCACATCTATGGCAGGCATCCTCTGAGGTTGTGAGGAATATATGTCCATGTTCCAGAAGTATTCTCTCCTGACGTTTCGCCCACATCTATGGCAGGCATCCTCTGAGGTTGTGAGGAATATATGTCCATGTTCCAGAAGTATTCTCTCCTGACGTTTCGCCCACATCTATGGCAGGCATCCTCTGAGGTTGTGAGGAATATATTTCCATGTTCCAGAAGTATTCTCTCCTGACGTTTCGCCCACATCTATGGCAGGCATCCTCAGAGGTTGTGAGGAATATATGTCCATGTTCCAGAAGCATTCTCTCCTGACGTTTCGCCCACATCTATGGCAGGCATCCTCAGAGGTTGTGAGGAATATATATCCATGTTCCAGGAGTATTCTCTCCTGACGTTTCGCCCACATCTATGGCAGGCATCCTCTGAGGTTGTGAGGAATATATGTCCATGTTCCAGAAGCATTCTCTCCTGACGTTTCGCCCACATCTATGGCAGGCATCCTCAGAGGTTGTGAGGAATATATATCCATGTTCCAGGAGTATTCTCTCCTGACGTTTCGCCCACATCTATGGCAGGCATCCTCAGAGGTTGTGAGGAATATATTTCCATGTTCCAGAAGTATTCTCTCCTGACGTTTCGCCCACATCTATGGCAGGCATCCTCTGAGGTTGTGAGGAATATATGTCCATGTTCCAGAAGCATTCTCTCCTGACGTTTCGCCCACATCTATGGCAGGCATCCTCTGAGGTTGTGAGGAATATATGTCCATGTTCCAGAAGTATTCTCTCCTGACGTATCACCCACATCTATGGCAGGCATCCTCTGAGGTTGTGAGGAATATATATCCATGTTCCAGGAGTATTCTCTCCTGACGTTTCGCCCACATCTATGGCAGGCATCCTCTGAGGTTGTGAGGAATATATTTCCATGTTCCAGAAGCATTCTCTCCTGACGTTTCGCCCACATCTATGGCAGGCATCCTCAGAGGTTGTGAGGAATATATATCCATGTTCCAGGAGTATTCTCTCCTGACGTTTCGCCCACATCTATGGCAGGCATCCTCAGAGGTTGTGAGGAATATATTTCCATGTTCCAGAAGTATTCTCTCCTGACGTTTCGCCCACATCTATGGCAGGCATCCTCTGAGGTTGTGAGGAATATATGTCCATGTTCCAGAAGCATTCTCTCCTGACGTTTCGCCCACATCTATGGCAGGCATCCTCTGAGGTTGTGAGGAATATATTTCCATGTTCCAGAAGTATTCTCTCCTGACGTTTCGCCCACATCTATGGCAGGCATCCTCTGAGGTTGTGAGGAATATATTTCCATGTTCCAGAAGCATTCTCTCCTGACGTTTCGCCCACATCTATGGCAGGCATCCTCAGAGGTTGTGAGGAATATATATCCATGTTCCAGGAGTATTCTCTCCTGACGTTTCGCCCACATCTATGGCAGGCATCCTCAGAGGTTGTGAGGAATATATTTCCATGTTCCAGAAGTATTCTCTCCTGACGTTTCGCCCACATCTATGGCAGGCATCCTCTGAGGTTGTGAGGAATATATGTCCATGTTCCAGAAGCATTCTCTCCTGACGTTTCGCCCACATCTATGGCAGGCATCCTCTGAGGTTGTGAGGAATATATGTCCATGTTCCAGAAGTATTCTCTCCTGACGTTTCGCCCACATCTATGGCAGGCATCCTCTGAGGTTGTGAGGAATATATTTCCATGTTCCAGAAGCATTCTCTCCTGACGTTTCGCCCACATCTATGGCAGGCATCCTCAGAGGTTGTGAGGAATATATATCCATGTTCCAGGAGTATTCTCTCCTGACGTTTCGCCCACATCTATGGCAGGCATCCTCAGAGGTTGTGAGGAATATATTTCCATGTTCCAGAAGTATTCTCTCCTGACGTTTCGCCCACATCTATGGCAGGCATCCTCTGAGGTTGTGAGGAATATATGTCCATGTTCCAGAAGCATTCTCTCCTGACGTTTCGCCCACATCTATGGCAGGCATCCTCAGAGGTTGTGAGGAATATATATCCATGTTCCAGAAGTATTCTTTCCTGACGTTTCGCCCACATCTATGGCAGGCATCCTCAGAGGTTGTGAGGAATATATTTCCATGTTCCAGAAGTATTCTCTCCTGACGTTTCGCCCACATCTATGGCAGGCATCCTCTGAGGTTGTGAGGAATATATGTCCATGTTCCAGAAGCATTCTCTCCTGACGTTTCGCCCACATCTATGGCAGGCATCCTCAGAGGTTGTGAGGAATATATATCCATGTTCCAGAAGTATTCTCTCCTGACGTTTCGCCCACATCTATGGCAGGCATCCTCAGAGGTTGTGAGGAATATATTTCCATGTTCCAGAAGTATTCTTTCCTGACGTTTCACCCACATCTATGGCAGGCGTCCTTAAAGGTTGCAAGGTTGCCTCGTTTCCAACAGACCTCACAACCTCTGAGGATGCCTGCCATAGATGTGGGTGAAACGTCAGGAGATAATGCTTCTGGAACATGGCCACGCAGCCCAATACCATTCCTTCTCCCTCATGATTTCATATCTGAAATTATTAAATAACAAATAATTAAGTTAGGGATATTCAGAGGCATTTTTGCCACTTCTCTGAGATAGAGCCTATAGCGCTTAGTATTGGTTGGTGGTCCCCCATCCAAGTCCTTACCAGGACTGACCCGCCTTAGCGTCCAAGATCGGACTGGATCTGGGGCTTTTAGGATGTTCAGAGCCCATAATGTTGTTTTGACAAAGGGAGATGTGCAGATTGTTCGGTGCCTTGGGTTGGCGATCTCCCATCCAAGTCCTTACCAGGGCTGACCCTCCTTAGCGTCCGAGATCGGACTTGGTCTGGGGCTTTTAGGATGTTCAGAGCCCATAATGTTGTTTTGACAGATGAGCGGAGTCGGTAATCCCTCCACAACCACAAGGTTCGAGGGCTTACCAAGCTTTTGTTCCAGTTTGGTTGGAACTCCTTCGAGGCGTCCTTTTGCTAATCTGCGGCTGTCTGCACAGGCGGCTCCCCAGACAATTACCCCATTGTGGTTAATTAGCTAACAGGGGCCTCATTATGACCCTCCCAGGAAGACAGGAGAGTCGGATTTTTCTCTTTACCTGCACCATTAGTAGTGTGTCTTCATTAGCTCCCTTCGTCTGATATAGTGAGTCATTTTTGTTACTGGAAAGGAGCTTTGGGAGAGCCGGAAAACTTTTTCCATATATATCTATATCTATATCTATATAAAAGAGTGATGGCATCACGGCAGCGGACAAAACAACAAAAGTAAACACCCCACAACCTCGAAAATTGACAGCCCAACCCCTCATCCATGCCTCTAGGTTGATACAACAAAAGGAAAAGAAAAATAAAGTCCTAATTAGAGGGAGAGGAATAATTGTTTTTATCCCATTGCTGACAGTTAGAAGGCTAAGCTGCGCCCACTTGGTCTCCTAGCAACCCACTCAGCCCAGGGGACCCTTTACCTTAACTACCACTAATTCCTCAATACTTTATTTCCCCTAACACCATACTTCACCACAGCAACGCGTGGCCGGGCACAGCTAGTATATCTATATATATAAAAGAGTGATGGCATCACGGCGACCCACAAAACAACAAAACTACAGGCCCCCCAACCTCTAAATTTGACAACACAACCCATCATCCACGGCTCTAGGTTGATACAACAAAAAGAAAAGAAAAATAAAGTCCTAATTAGAGAGAGAGGAATAATTGCTTTTATCCAATTGCTGCCAGTTAGAAGGCTAAGCTCCTCCAACTTGGTCTCCTAGCAACTCAATAAAAAATAATAAAAAACACTAAAAAATAATTAAAAACACTAAAAAATTAATACAATAAAATACTATAACAGAAAATAACTAAAAATAATACAAGAAAATAATAAAATATAATAAAAAGATAACTTACAATAAAATTTATTAAAAAAATACAAATAACGTCAAATAAAAATTACACATTTTTTTAACCAATACCACCACCACTTTGCCACAGCAACGCATGGCCGGGCACAGCTAGTGTATATATATATATATATATATATATATATATATATATATATATATAAGTGGAAGTATGTGTTGTCGAGTGCTTTCATGGCCCGTATCACTGGGTTGCTGTGAGTTTTCCAGGATGTATGGCCATGATCTAGAACAGAGGTCCTCAAGTTTGAGGTCCTCAAACTTTTTAAGTGGAGGGACTGTTGGGGGGCTGGACTAGGATGAAATAGTCCAAAATTAGGATTGTTGTTGTTGTGTGCCTTCAAGTCGTTTCAGACTTAGGTCAACCCTAACATAAGACCATAGGTAAACAAAGAGACCTCCAAAGACCTTCAGTAAGGAAAAGGGTCCTCAAAGGCCATCTAGATGATCTCATCAGGCCATCAGAAGACCATAGATAAGGAAAGGGACCCTCAAAGGCCATCTAGATGGTTTCATAAAACCATAGATAAGGAAAAGGACCCTCAAAGGCCATCTAGATAGTCTCATAGGACCATACGTAAGGAAAGAGACCTTCAAAAGCCATCTAGATGGTCTCCTAAGGCCGTAGCTAAGCAAAGAGACCTTCAAAGACCATCTAGACGATCTCATAAGACCATAGATAAGCAAAGAGACTTCCAAAAACCAGGTAGACTTAGGTCAACCCTAAGTCTAAAGTTTAGGACAGGGGCCAGGTCAATGACCTTGGAGAGCCGCATCCGGCCCACGGGCCTTAGTTTGGAGACCCCTGATCTAGAAGCATTCTCTCCTGACATTTCGCCCACATATATGGCAGGCATCCTCAGTTGTGAGGTCTGTTGCAAACTAGACAAGTGGGGTTTATATATCAGTGGAATAATGTCCATGGTGGGATAAAGAACTCTTGTCTGTTGGAGACAACAGTGTGAATGTTGCAGCTGGCCAGCTTGATTAGTATTGAACAGCCTTGCATTTTCAAAGCCTGGCTGCTTTCAAAGTCTTATGAAGCCATCTAGATGGTCTTTGAGGGTCCCTTTCCTTACCAATGGTCTTCTGATGGCCTGATGAGATCATCTAGATGGCCTTTGAGGGTCCCTTTCCTTATCTATTGTCTTCTGATAGCCTTATGAGTTCATCAAAATGGCCTTTGAGGGTCCCTTTCCTTACCGATGGTCTTCTGGTGGTCTTATGAGAGCATCTAAATGGCCTTTGAGGGTCCTTTTGCTTACCGATGGTCCTATGAGACCATCTAGATGATCTTTGGACGTCCCTTTCCTTACCTATGGTCTTATGAAACCATCTAGATGGTCTTTGAGATCCCTTTCCTTATCTATGGTCTTCTGATGGCCTGATGAGATCTTCTAGGTGGCCTTTGTGGGTCCCTTTCCTTACTGATGGTCTTATGAGACCATCTAGATAGTCTTTGGAGGTCTCTTTGCTTACCTATGGTCTTATGAGACCATCTAGATAGTCTTTGGAGGTCCCTTTCCTTACCTATGGTCTTATGAGATCATCTAGATGGCCTTTGAGGTTCCCTTGCCTTACCGATGGTCTTATGAGACCATCTAGATGGTCTTTGGAGGTCTCTTTGTTTACCTATAGTCTTATGTTAGGGTTGACCTAAGTCTGAAATGACTTGAAGGCACACAACAACAACAATCCTAATTTTGGACGATTTCATCCTAGTCCGAGATGCTGGAGTGTTTGCGCATGCGGCCGTCCCCAGCTTCCTCGAATTACAAATCCCGATCAGAAAGGCAGCCCCTATTAACATCCCCCCCCCCCCAGCCAGCCAGCATGATTGACAGTTAAAATGAGTGTTCTGTCTTTGTGGTATTATTATTTAATTACTACGGCATGCACGAGCAATCCAAGGCATAAGCATGTAAGTCGCTCTGTTGATCTTGGCACCGGGAGAGAGAAAGAGAGAGACTTGCCGCCAGTTTAGGGAGAGACCCAGCGCTTAGGAAAGTTACTTCCTTGGATTTATATTTTAAATGCCTTGGTTCAATACTATAAAACTTGGGAGTTGTAGTTTGGTCAAGCACAAGAACGCTCCAAGCTACGTACCTCTCATGGTTACAAGTAGAATCACAGCACTGTAACCATATCGGGGTTGTTTTTCTACCACAAAAAAACTGGGAAATCATTGACTCCAGTATAAGCCGAGAGGTAAATTTCAGAAATAAAAATAGATACCAATAAAATCACATTAATTGAGGCCTCAGTAGGTTAAATGCTTTTGAATGTTTACATCAAGCTCTAATTTAATATAAGACTGTCAAGCTCTGATCAAATCATTATTCTCCTCTTCTTCAATGTAAATGTGCTCATGTATCGTTTTAATCATAATAGAGTAAAATAATGCATGTAACAATAATGATAATAAATACAGGAAAATAATACATGTAATAATAAATAGAGTAAAATAATAAATGCAATAATAATAATAAGATCAGAGTTTTTTGTTTTTTTTGTGTGTCAGGAGCAACCGGAGTTGCTTCTGGAGTGAGAGAATTGGCCGTCTGCAAGGACGTTGCCCAGGGGACGCCCGGATGGTTTGATGTTTTTACCATCCTTGTGGGAGGCTTCTCTCGTGTCCCCGCATGGAGCTGGAGCTGACAGAGGGAGCTCATCCACACTCTCCCCAGGTGGGATTCGAACCTGGCAGCTTTCAGGTCAGCAACCCAACCTTCAAGTCACTTAGTCCACTACGCCATCTGAGGGCTCTGTTAAGATCAGAGTGAAATAATAAATGTATTAATAATAATAAAAATAGAGTAAAAAAAATGTAATAGTAGCAACAATAATAGAGAAAAATAATAAATGTAATAATACCAATAATAATAGAGAAAAATAATAAATGTAATAATACCAATAATAATAGAGAAAAATACTAAATGCAATAACACCAATAATAATAGAGAAAAATACTAAATGCAATAACACCAATAATAATAGAGAAAAATAATAAATGTAATAATACCAATAATAATAGAGAAAAATAATAAATGTAATAATACCAATAATAATAGAGAAAAATACTAAATGCAATAACACCAATAATAATAGAGAAAAATAATACATGTAATAATACCAATAATAATAGAGAAAAATAATAAATGTAATACCAATAATAATAGAGAAAAATAATAAATGTAATAATACCAATAATAGAGAAAAATAATAAATGTAACAATACCAATCATAATAAAGAAAAATAATAAATCTAATAATACCAATCATAATAGAGAAAAATAATAAACGTACCATATATTCTTGAGTATAAGCTGACCCAAATATAAGCCAACCAGGACCCTCACCCGAGTATAAGCCGAGGGTTTTTTTTTCAGTCTTAAAAAAAGGCCTGAAAACTAGGCTTATACTCGAGTATATACAGTATATAGTGTGGTGGAGGCTTTGAAACAGAGGCTGGATGGCCATCTGTCAGGGGTGCTTTGAATGTGATTTCCTGCTTCTTGGCAGAATGGGGTTGGACTGCATGACCTTTGGAGGTTTCTTCCAATTCTAGGATTCCGGGATTGTGTGTATAGTTAAATATCTAAAAAGCAATGCTTGTTTTTTGTGGGTTGCTGTGAGTTTTCCGGGCTGTCTGGTCATGTTCCAGAAGCATTCTCTCCTGACGTTTCACCCACATCTGTGGCAGGCATCCTCAGAGGTTGTGAGGTCTGTTGGAAACTAGGCAAGCGGGGCTTATATATCTGTGAAATAATGTCCAGGGTAGGAGAAAGAACTTTTGTCTGTTGGAGAAAGTGTGAATATTGCCATTGGCCAGCTTGATTCGCATTGAATAGCCTTGCAGCTTCAAGGCCTAGTGGTTTCCTGCCTGGGGGAATCCTTTGTTGGGACAGTAAGTTGGAAAACACTTGGAATTCCAGAACAATCAGGGCCAACTAACATCTCCCAGCAAAGGATTCCCCCAGGCAGGAAGCACCCTGGCTTTGAATCTGCAAAGCTATTCAATGCTAATCAAGCTGGACAATTGCAATATTCACACTTTTTCCAACAGACGAGAGTTCTTTCTCCCTCCCTGGACATTATTCCACAGATATATAAACCCCATTTGCCTAGTTTCCAACAGACCCCATAACCTCCGAGGATGCCTGCCACAGATGTGGGTGAAACGTCAGGAGAGAATGCTTCTGGAACATGGCCACCCTGGACATCATTCCACAGGTATATAACCCCCACTTGCCTAGTTTCCAACAGACCTTACAACCTCTGAGGATGCCTGCCACAGATGTGGGCGAAACATCAGGAGAGAATGCTTCTGGAACCTGGCCACCCTGGACATTATTCTACAGATATATAAACCCCACTTCACTAGTTTCCAACAGACCTCACAACCTCTGAGGATGCCTGCCACAGATGTGGGTGAAACGTCAGGAGAGAATGCTTCTGGAACATGGACAGATAGCCCGGAAAACTCGCAACGACACAGTAATTCTGGCCATTTAATTCTAGTTCATGCGAGTTAATCCTCTGAGGATGCCTGCCATAGATGCGGGCGAAATGTCAGGAGAGAATGCTTCTGGAACATGGACAGATAGCCCGGAAAACTCGCAACAACGCAGTAATTCTGGCCATTTAATTCTAGTTCATGCGAGTTAATCCTCTGAGGATGCCTGCCATAGATGCGGGCGAAATGTCAGGAGAGAATGCTTCTGGAACATGGACAGATAGCCCGGAAAACTCGCAACAACGCAGTAATTCTGGCCATTTAATTCTAGTTCATGCGAGTTAATCCTCTGAGGATGCCTGCCATAGATGCGGGTGAAATGTCAGGAGAGAATGCTTCTGGAACATGGACAGATAGCCCGGAAAACTCGCAACAACGCAGTAATTCTGGCCATTTAATTCTAGTTCATGCGAGTTAATCCTCTGAGGATGCCTGCCATAGATGCGGGTGAAATGTCAGGAGAGAATGCTTCTGGAACATGGACAGATAGCCCGGAAAACTCGCAACAACGCAGTAATTCTGGCCATTTAATTCTAGTTCATGCGAGTTAATCCTCTGAGGATGCCTGCCATAGATGCGGGCGAAATGTCAGGAGAGAATGCTTCTGGAACATGGACAGATAGCCCAGAAAACGCGCAACAGCGCAGTAATTCTGGCCATTTAATTCTAGTTCATGCGAGTTAATCCTCTGAGGATGCCTGCCATAGATGTGGGCGAAATGTCAGGACAGAATGCTTCTGGAACATGGACAGATAGCCTGGAAAACTCGCAACAACGCAGTAATTCTGGCCATTTAATTCTAGTTCATGCGAGTTAATCCTCTGAGGATGCCTGCCATAGATGCGGGTGAAATGTCAGGAGAGAATGCTTCTGGAACATGGACAGATAGCCCGGAAAACTCGCAGTGATTCTGACCATTTAATTCTAGCTCATGCGAGTTAATTCTGCAAAGGAATTGGACAGGCGAAATGCAGAGAGCTTTTTGTAAAAAATTTAAAACTTTCAGAGGTTTTCGGGACCATCCTGTCATTCTGGTTTGACGGTGATTCATGAACTGACAGTTTCTCCGCTGCGGTTTATACACCACTCCAGGGCTTGTCTCGTCTGATAGGAGTTTGGCAGGCCAGGGATCGCGGATCGTTGACACTTGTCGGTTTTTGGAAATCGGTTGCCAACACCAAACTCCTCAAAGTTGAAACTGGCCCGAAATAATGCTACGGTGCATCTACACTTTCGAACTAATGCAGTTCAAGACCACTTTTCTTGCCAGGGCCCAAGACTATCGAATCCTAAGGGTTGCAAGTTTTGTGGGCAATGATGATAGAATCATAGAATTGGAAGAAACCTCATGGGCCATCCAGTCCCAACCCCCTGCCGAAAAGCAAGAAATCGCATTCAAAGCACTCCCGACAGATGACCATCCAGTTTCTGCTTAAGCTTTCGAGGAATTCCCGATAATTTGTAAGCAAGGATGAGGACTATGCCAATGGGGCCTTTTGAACTAGACAATTACATCACTGGCCAGAATCACTGGGTTGCTGAGAGGGAAGCACTCTTTCCTGACGTTTCACCCACATCTGTGGCAGGCATCCTCTGAAGTTGTGAGGTCTGTTGCGAACTAGGCAAGTGGAGTTTATATGCATACATACAGACATACATATACATACACACATAGGTATATATATATATGAAATAATGTTCAGGGTGGGAGAAAGAACTTTTGTCTGTTGGAGGCAGTGTGAATAATAATAATAATAATAATAATAATAATAATAATAATAATAATAATAATAATAACAACATCACTGTGTTGTTGAAGGCTTTCATGGCCAGAATCACTGGGTTGCTGAGAGGGAAGCATTCTCTCCTGATGTTTCACCCACATCTGTGGCAGGCATCCTCTGAAGTTGTGAGGTCTGTTGCGAACTAGGCAAGTGGAGTTTATATACATACATACATACATACATACATATACATACACACATAGGTATATATATATGAAATAATGTTCAGGGTGGGAGAAAGAAATTTTGTCTGTTGGAGGCAGTGTGAATAATAATAATAATAATAATAATAATAATAATAATAATAATAATAATAATAATAACAACATCACTGTGTTGTTGAAGGCTTTCATGGCCAGAATCACTGGGTTGCTGAGAGGGAAGCATTCTCTCCTGATGTTTCACCCACATCTGTGGCAGGCATCCTCTGAAGTTGTGAGGTCTGTTGCGAACTAGGCAAGTGGGGTTTATATATATATACAGTAGAGTCTCACTTATCCAACATAAACGGGCCGGCAGAATGTTGGATAAGCGAATATGTTGGATAATAAGGAGGCATTAAGGAAAAGCCTATTAAACATCAAATTAGGTTATGATTTTACAAATTAAGCACCAAAACATCACATTATACAACAAATTTGACAGAAAAAAGTAGTTCAATATGCAGTAATGCTATGTAGTAATTACTGTATTTACCAATTTAGCACCAAAATATCACGATATATTGAAAACATTGACTACAAAAATGCGTTGGATAATCCAGAACGTTGGATAAGCGAGTGTTGGATAAGTGAGACTCTACTGTAATAACATCACTGTGTTGTTGAAGGCTTTCACGGCCAGAATCACTGGGTTGCTGAGAGGGAAGCATTCTTTCCTGACGTTTCACTCACATCTGTGGCAGGCATCCTTAGAGGTTGTGAGGTCTGTTGGAAACTAGGCAAGTGGGATTTATATATATATATATATATATATATATATATATGTGAAATAATGTTCAGGCTGGGAGAAAGAACTTTTGTCTGTTGGAGGCAGTGTGAATAATAATAATAATAATAATAATAATAATAATAATAATAATAATAATAGTCCTAGACACTTGGGAAGTGTTTGACGTGTGATCCAATACAACAGCCACCAGATGTCTGCTGTGGACTCATCTTACTGTGTTTCAAATATTAATATTATATATATGTAATACTATAATAATAATATATTTTAATATATATTATATATATTATATATATTATTAGTAGTATATTAATATGTATATATAATATTATATTATAATAATATATCACAATATAATATTATATATATTATATTATATATCTATTATATCTATTATAATAATATATTATTTTATTTTTGTAGCCTGCTCCATCTTCCCGAGGGGACTCGAGGCGGCTTACATGGGGACCAAGCCCAACCATAAACAGTAAAAAAATGTTACCATTGGCCAGCTTGATTAGCATTGAATAGCCTTGCATCTTCGAAGCCTGGCTGCTTCCTGCCTGGGGGAAATCCTTGGTCCATTTCTGGGCACATCAATTCAAGAAAGAGATTTGACAAACTAGAAGGTTTATCTAGAGAAGGGCCAGCAAAATGGGTTAGGTCTGCGGTTGATGGTTTTAATTGAAACCCCACCAGAATAATCATAATCATCATAATAATCATAATAATCACAGTCCTAGACACTTGGGAAGTGTTCGACTTGTGATTTTGTGATATGAAATCCAGCATATTATTATTATGTTTGCTGTGTCATACAATAAAATAATAATAATAATAATAACTTTATTTTTGTATCAAGCCATGTAGAACAGACATACCTACATACAGAAGCTAGAAAAATCTACTTTGCTGGACTACAACCACCAGCATCCTCTGACCACACTGGTTCGGGGAATGTAGGCATTGCAGTCCAAGGTTTATCATTTTTCTGGGAGAGTCAGGAGATGTTGTCCATGGGAAAAACATCCCATGGATTGGTTTCCATGCTCTCAACACTTCTTCTTGTTCTTTCCTTAGACGCTAGAGTCCTCAGACCCTCGCATCACAGACCCGCGCCGGACGTGGATCTCATTTGTGCAGCGTCCCGGGGACAGCAGCAGCGCCAAAAAGAAATGCAGAGGGAAAGATAAGAAATTAGTAGGTCATGCACAATACGTAAATACTAATCATACTAACCATATATTGCAACTTAGTGCTGAGGTTCCATTAGAGTAGCCTTTTCCTAGGATCCCGGCCAGTTTTGTCTAAAAATGTCCTCCTTTCTCCCTTCTCCAGCTCGCTTCCATCCTTGCCTGCCCTGTCATAGAACATGGCAACACTCAGCACCTATTAGGACACAGGGGCGTTAGAAGCCTCAACTGACTTCTGTACTTCAAGACTCAAGCCTCAACGGTCATTTCTAACTCCTAACACTGGCTTTTGCACTCAAACAGACTCAAGCCTCAACTGTCATGTCTGACTCATAACTCTGGCTTCGGCATTCAAACAAACTGAAGCCTCAACTGTCATTTCTAACTCCTGACACTGGCTTCGGCACTCATACTCAAGCCTCAATGGTCATGTCTGACTCCTAACTCTGGCTTCAGCATTCAAACAAACTGAAGCCTCAACTGTCATTTCTAACTCCTGACACTGGCTTCGGCACTCATACTCAAGCCTCAATGGTCATGTCTGACTCCTAACTCTGGCTTCGGCATTCAAACAAACTGAAGCCTCAACGGTCATTTCTAACTCCTAACACTGGCTTTTGCACTCAAACAGACTCAAGCCTCAACTGTCATGTCTGACTCATAACTCTGGCTTCGGCATTCAAACAAACTGAAGCCTCAACTGTCATTTCTAACTCCTGACACTGGCTTCGGCACTCATACTCAAGCCTCAATGGTCATGTCTGACTCCTAACTCTGGCTTCAGCATTCAAACAAACTGAAGCCTCAACTGTCATTTCTAACTCCTGACACTGGCTTCGGCACTCATACTCAAGCCTCAATGGTCATGTCTGACTCCTAACTCTGGCTTCGGCATTCAAACAAACTGAAGCCTCAACGGTCATTTCTAACTCCTAACACTGGCTTTTGCACTCAAACAGACTCAAGCCTCAACTGTCATGTCTGACTCATAACTCTGGCTTCGGCATTCAAACAAACTGAAGCCTCAACTGTCATTTCTAACTCCTGACACTGGCTTCGGCACTCATACTCAAGCCTCAATGGTCATGTCTAACTCCTAACACTGGCTTCTGTACTTAAACAGACTCATGCCTCAACTGTCATTTCTAACTCCTAGCACTGGCTTCTGTACTTAAACTGACTCAAGCCTCAACAGTCATTTCTAACTCCTAACACTAGCTTTTGCACTCAAACAGACTCAAGCCTCAACGGTCATGTCTGACTCCTAACTCCGGCTTCGGCATTATAACAAACTGAAGCCTCAACTGTCATTTCTAACTCTAACACTGGCTTCTGCACTCAAACAGACTCATGCCTCAACAGTCATGTCTGACTCCTAACTCCGGCTTCGGCATTATAACAAACTGAAGCCTCAACTGTCATTTCTAACTCTAACACTGGCTTCTGCACTCAAACAGACTCATGCCTCAACAGTCATGTCTGACCCCTAACACTTGCTTCTGTACTTAAACTGACTCAAGCCTTAACTGACTTCTAATCCCTAACACGGGCTTCTGTACTTCAATATACTTAAGCCTCAGCTGTCATGTCTAACTCCTAACACGGGCTTCAACTGACTTCACATGACTTCTAACTGACTTCTTTGAATGCGATTTCCTGCTTCTTAGCAGGGGGTTGGACTGGATGGCCCATGAGGTCTCTTCCAACTCTACTATTCTATGATTCTAACCCCTAACACGGGCTTCTGTATTTCAACAGACTTAAGCCTCAACTGACTTCTAACTCCTCTAACACTGGCTTCTATACTCAAACAGACTCAAGCCTCAATAGTCATGGCTAACTCCTAACACTGGCTTCTGTACTTAAACTGACTCAAGCCTCAACTGTCATGTCTAACTCCTAACTCTGGCTTCGGCACTCAAACAGACTCAAGCCTCAACGGTCATGTCTGACTCCTAACTCTGGCTTCGGCATTCAAACAAACTGAAGCCTCAACTGTCATTTCTAACTCCTAACACTGGCTTCGGCACTCAAACAGACTCAAGCCTCAATGGTCATGTCTAACTCCTAACACTTGCTTCTGTACTTAAACTGACTCAAGCCTCAACTGACTTCTAACCCCTAACACTGGCTTCTGTACTTCAATATACTTAAGCCTCAACTGGCATGTCTAACTCCTCACACGGGCTTCTGTACTTAAACTGACTCAAGCCTCAACTGACTTCTAACCCCTAACATGGGCTTCTGTACTTCAACAGACTTAAGCCTCAACTGACTTCTAACTCCTCTAACACTGGCTTCTATACTCAAACAGACTCAAGCCTCAACAGTCATGTCTAACTCCTAACTCTGGCTTCAGCACTCAAACAGACTCAAGCCTCAACGGTCATGTCTAACTCCTAACTTTGGCTTCTGCACTCAAACAGACTCAAGCCTCAATGGTCATGTCTAACTCCTAACACTGGCTTCTGTACTTAAACCAACTCAAGCCTCAACTGACTTCTAACTCCTTACTCTGGCTTCTGTACTTTAACAGACTCAAGCCTCAACGGTCATGTCTAACTCCTAACACTGGCTTCGGCACTCAGACTCAAGCGTCAACAATCATGTCTAACTCCTAAAACTGGCTTCTGTACTTCAACAGACTCAAGCCTCAATGGTCATGTCTAACTCCTAACACTGGCTTCTGTACTTAAACAGACTCAAGCCTCAACTGACTTCTTACTCTGGCTTCTGTACTTTAACAGACTCAAGCCTCAACGGTCATGTCTAACTCCTAACACTGGCTTCTGTACTTAAACAGACTCAAGCCTCAACGGTCATGTCTAACTCCTAACACTGGCTTCGGCACTCAAACAGACTCAAGCCTCAACAGTCATTTCTAACTCCTAACACTGGCTTAGTCACTCAAACAGACTCAAGCCTCAACTGTCATTCCTCAATTGTCATCCTGTATTCTAAACAGTCACATGGTCTGCAGCCCCTCCCACTGCTTTAAGCACATAGAGCTAAGAAAACTGCAAACCAAATAAGACATACACTACAGGAGATCAACCAACATGTTATAAAACAGACAAACATCAAATAGAGGAGGCTTGAGAAGGTTGCTCTCTCCAACAACCTATTTATCTACTCACATTTACTTTCGAACCGCTAGGTAGGTGGAAGCTGGGCTAAAGGCCAGGAGCTCACCCTGACCCGGGTGACAAGATTTACCGCAGCTGGTGGTTTAACCTGCTGAGCTAAAGCCCAGCCAAGGTTCATATGATGATATGTCTTTTGTGCAGTGTTTTCACATTTCTGACCTTCTCAACGTCTTCCCTCTTTTTGTGTTGATTTTAGCGCGGGTTGGTCGGACCTCCAGGACCCCCTGGTCCTCCGGGCCCCCCGGGAGCCCCTGGGGCGGAAGTCACCCAGGAAGTGTTATTGCAAGAGTTCAAGGAGATGCTGAAAGGTAAGTGGGTTCTAGGACAACGGACCGCCTTCAAAGGTCTAGTTCAGGGGTCTCCAAACTTTTTAAATGGGGGGCCAGTTCACGATCCTTTGGACCATTGGAGGGCCGGACTATAGTTGGCCACCGAGCAATTATTATTATTATTATTATTAATAATTATATTAATATTTATTATATAATAATAAAGAGGGTTGGAAGAGACTCTTTGGGCCATTGAGTCCAATCCCCTTCTGCCTTTGTGCATAAAAAGAACAAACAAAGCACCCCTGACAGATGGCCTCCCGGTCTCAATGTTAATAATAATAATAATAATAATAATAATAATAATAATAATAATAATAATAATAATAATAAACCCTTGAGCCATTGAGTCCAACCCCCTTCTGCCTTTGTGCATAAAAAGAACAAGCAAAGCACCCCTGACAGATGGCCTCCCGGTCTCAATGTTAATAATAATAATAGTAATAATAATAATAGACCCTTGAGCCATGGAGTCCAACCCCCCTTCTGCCTTTGTGCATAAAAAGAACAAGCAAAGCACCCCTGACAGATGGCCTCCCGGTCTCAATGTTAATAATAATAATAATAATAATAATAATAATAATAATAATAATAATAATAGACCCTTGAGCCATGGAGTCCAACCCCCCTTCTGCCTTTGTGCATAAAAAGAACAAACAAAGCACCCCTGACAGATGGCCTCCCGGTCTCAATGTTAATAATAATAATAATAATAATAATAATAATAATAATAATAATAATAATAATAATAGACCCTTGAGCCATGGAGTCCAACCCCCCTTCTGCCTTTGTGCATAAAAAGAACAAGCAAAGCACCCCTGACAGATGGCCTCCCGGTCTCAATGTTAATAATAATAATAATAATAATAATAATAATAATAATAATAATAATAATAATAGACCCTTGAGCCATGGAGTCCAACCCCCCTTCTGCCTTTGTGCATAAAAAGAACAAGCAAAGCACCCCTGACAGATGACCTCCCGGTCTCAATGTCAATAATAATAATAATAACAATAACAATAATAATAATAATAATAGACCCTTGAGCCATTGAGTCCAACCCCCTTCTGCCTTTGTGCATAAAAAGAACAAGCAAAGCACCCCTGACAGATGGCCTCCCGGTCTCAATGTTAATAATAATAATAATAATAATAATAATAATAATAATAATAATAATAATAGAGGGTTGGAAGAGACCCCTTGGGCCATTGAGTCCAATCCCCTTCTGCCTTTGTGCACTGAAAGCACAAGCAAAGCAACCCTGACAGATGGCCACCCAGCCTCAATGTTAATAATAATAATAATAATAATAATAATAATAATAATAATAATGATTATGATGTTTGGAAGAGACCCCTTGGGCAATCTAGCCCAACCCGCTTCTGCCCTTGTGCCGTGGGGGCCGGATAAATGGCTTCGATGGGCCACATCCGGCTCCCGGGCCTTAGTTTGGGGACCCCTGGTCTAGTTGATGGCCTCTTAATTTATCCCTCTTTTTTTCAGAAGCCACCGAACGGCGCTCTTCGCCAGAGCTTCCCGTTGCTCCCAGCGAGGTCCCTCCGTTGATGTTCTCCTTGGAGGACCTCTCTCCTTACAAGCGGGTGGAGGAGGCCTTCCACTGCAAACTGAAGGGCCAGCTGGTGGTGGACAAGAAGACCTTGATGGAGCTTCAGAACTTCCAGATGGTGAGCCACCACTAGAGCTCTCTCTCTTTCTTTCTCTCTCTCTTTATAGAATCACTAGCTGTGCCCGGCCACGCGTTGCTGTGGCAAAGTGGTGGTGGTATTGGTTAAAAATTGTTGTGTAATTTTTATTTGACGTTATTTGCAATTTTTTTATTAATTTTATTGTAAGTTATATTTTTATTTATTATATTTTATTATTTTCTTGTATTGTTTTTAGTTATTTTCTGTTATTATAGTATTTTATTGTATCAATTTTTTTAGTGTTTTTTATAATTTTTTATTGGGTTGCTAGGAGACCAAGTTGGAGGAGCTTAGCCTTCTAACTGGCAGCAATTGGATAAAAGCAATTATTCCTCTCTAATTAGGACTTTATTTTTCTTTTCTTTTTGTTGTATCAACCTAGAGGCGTGGATGATGGGTTGTGTTGTCAAATTTCGAGGTTGGGGGGCCTGTAGTTTTGTTGTTTTGTGGGTTGCCATGATGCCATCACACTTTTATATATATAGATGAACGTAGAGGCGTGGATGAGAGGTTGTGCTGTCAATTTTCAAGGTTGTGGGGCGTTTAGTTGAGTTGTTTTGTCTGGTGCCGTGATTCCATTACCCTTTTATATAGTTTAGTTGTTTTGTCCGGTGCCGCGATCCCATTACCCTTTTATATATATAGATGTGGACCCATATAATGCAATTCAAAACCAGAAGGGTAAAACCACGGTTCGATGTCCCCACCAAGCCAATCCCTTTGGGAGAAAAAATTGGGAGGGAGAGTCGGAAAGAACGAGGGAGGGAGGGACTTTATTTTTCTTTTCTTTTTGTTGTATCAACCTAGAGGCGTGGATGATGGGTTGTGTTGTCAAATTTCGAGGTTGGGGGGCCTGTAGTTTTGCTGTTTTGTGGGTCGCCGTGATGCCATCACTCTTTTATATATATAGATGGAATCCTAGAGTTGGATGCTAAGAAGTGGTTCTTGTTTTGTCACGCGCTGGGCCTGTAACTATTGTCTTTTTGTATAGGACGTATACTTTATGCCCAGCGGGAAGCCAGGGTGCCTAAAGAGAGGTTGTTGAGGATTTCCCTGAAAAGGATGGCCTTTTGAGATAACAAAGTCTTTATTGAAGGGAGATGTTGACAAGCTGGAAAGCGTCCAGAGGAGGGCGACTAAAATGATTAAGGGTCTGGAGAACAAGCCCTATGAGGAGCGGCTTAAAGAGCTGGGCATGTTTAGCCTGCAGAAGAGAAGGCTGAGAGGAGACATGATAGCCATGTACAAATACGTGAAGGGAAGTCATAGGGAGGAGGGAGCAAGCTTGTTTTCTGCTGCCCTGCAGACTAGGACACAAGGGAACAATGGCTTCAAACTACAGGAAAGGAGATTCCACCTGAACATCAGGAAGAACTTCCTCACTGTGAGAAGGGCTGTTCGACAGTGGAACTCTCTCCCCGGGGCCGTGGTGGAGGCTCCTTCCTTGGAGGCTTTTAAGCAGAGGCTGGATGGCCATCTGTCGGGGGTGCTTTGAATGCGATTTCCTGCTTCTTAGCAGGGGGTTGGACTAGATGGCCCATGTGGTCTCTTCCAACTCTACTATTCTATGATTCTATGATGAACAAATAATAAATCAAGAGTCAAATAACACTTCAAAGTTTCCTTAACAAACTGTTGACCCTTTCAGTCTTGTCCCCAGGGGACAGGCAGTTGGCTTTTTCGTGTCAGGAGCAACCGGAGTTGCTTCTGGAGTGAGAGAATTGGCCGTCTGCAAGGACGTTGCCCAGGGGACATTGCCCGGATGTTTTGATGTTTTTACCATCCTTGTGGGAGGCTTCTCTCATGTCCCCGCATGGAGCTGGAGCTGATAGAGGGAGCTCATCCACACTCTCCCCGGGTGGGATTCGAACCTGGCAGCTTTCAGGTCAGCAACCCAACCTTCAAGTCACTTAGTCCACTACGCCATCTGGGGGTAGTTACTGTGAAAACCCTCTTATAACCTCTCCCAGGCTGTCTATTATATGGGCTTAGCTGATGTGGGACCCACTACCGATTCCAAAAACGTCTGGGTATCGAGTGGACCTACCAACCAAGGCTTGCAGATGTTTCCGCTGGGGTTCCGTGGATCTGTGGTGCTGTTCTCTCTCCGAGGTTTCTATGAAAACTTCAGGGCTGTTTCCCTCAGGAGTTGTGAGGCTGTAAGCTCTCAGCCAGAGCTTTTGGGACCTTTTCCCCTGGAATTCCTGTTTCCGATTTCTCGGATGTTCTGTATCCCCGGATGTTATTGAGATATGAAGCTTTTCTACGGGACAAGCTGGTCTACTTCCTATAGCAGGGGTTCTCAAACTTTTAAAGCAGAGGGCCAGTCCACAATCCTTCAGACTGTGGAGGGGCCGAATTATCATTTGGGGGGAAAAAACCCGAACAAATTCCTATGCACACTGCACATGTCTTATTTGTAGTGCAAAACAACAATAACAATGAAAGACCAATACAATATTTTAAAATAATTTTAACCAACATAAACCCATCAGGATTTCAATCGGAGGTGTGGGCCTGCTTCTGACCAATGAGATAGTCAGGTTAATTAGGATTGTTGTTGTTGTTGTTGTGTGTCTTCAAGTCATTTCAGACTCTGGGCGAGCCTAAGTCTAAAATTATTTATTTATTCATTTACTACATTTATTTCCTACATTTATATCCCACCCTTCTCACCCCAAAGGGAACTCAGAGCAGCTGTATGTACATACAATATATTATATTATTAGCATAGCACAATATTAGCATTATATATTACTATATTGAACTATATCACTATACTGTAATATTATATGTAATATATAACATATAATTAATATTATTATATGGTATTATTATTAGTATTATATTGTATAAAATGATAATATTATTATCAATATCATATGTATATACAATATAGTATATTATTAAAACTGATATAAAATATTATATTATAAATGAGGGTGGGGGCCAGGTAAATGACCTTGGAGGGTCGCATCCGGCCCCCGGGCCTTAGTTTGGGGACCCCTGTCCTATAGCTTAGCTTCCTAAGTGAGACAGACTTAAAAATGGCTCATTCCCTCCCAGAGCCCTGAACAAGGGGCGGAACCAAACTTAATGATGATTGACAGGCAGCCTGTCCTATGATTGCAAACATTTGCAGCAAGAAAATTAAGTTGGAGCTTCTGGTACAGCTGTACCAGCACAGTTCTCAAACTGTGTGTCACAACTTGAGAGTTAGGCGACTCACATGGAGAGAGGGAAACAGATATCCAGAAATTTGGGATGGTCTTTCTTGGTCTGAGGAGATTGGATCAAGGCAGAGGGGACAGGGATGGGTGAGGGGATTCTGATACTGAAAACTAATCTGAAATAATACTGAAAACTAATTTATAGTCAGCGGTGTCCAGGCACAGGTGCCCAATTAAGTCAGCATCTCCTACTTAACAACCACCAGAAGTGGTGTAATCTTTCCTTGTTCCATTGTTGCTCATTTATTGAAATGAAGTGGTGTAATCTTTCCTTTATTGAGCAACAATGGAACAAGGAGAGATTACACCACTTCTGGTGGTTGTTAAGTAGGAGCTGCTGACTTAATTGGGCACCTGTGCCTGGACACCGCTGACTATAAATCCCTAGAATCCAAGAGTTGGAAAAGACCTCAATGCCATCCAGTCCAATCTCCTTCTGCTAGGGAGGAAGACACAATCAAAGTATTCCTGACAGATGGTCATCCAGCCTCTGATTAAGAATCTCTAGAGAAGGACCCCAAGGCAATGTATTCCACAGTCAAACAGCTTTTTCTGTCGGGAAGTTTTAGGACTAAAGGGCGGGGCTGGGGGCAGGGCCTCTTCCCAAGAGCCTCTGTATACCACCCCTGAGGCGTTTGTTAGAACACAGGGGTGGGGTATAGAGGCCCCGCCCCCTCCTCTAGCCCCGCCCCCTGTGTCTTGGCAGGCACCATAGGACAGGGATAGAAGCTCAGCCCTGCCTCAGAGCTCGTAACTCCACCCATCCCAGTCCTGGCTGCCCATTTTTGGCCCCGCCCACCTCCCCCTCGCAGTCCTGCATCTTGGACTAGGGGAGAGTGAGATATAAAAATAAAGTTGTTATTATTATTATTATTATTATTATTGTTGTTATTATTGGAGTTGGAGGCAAAAACACCTGGATGGTCGCAAGTTGAGTTGCATTGGATGGTAAGTATAGACTCATAATTTTTAAGCAGAGGCTGAAAAGACCTCTGTTGAAAGTGCTTTGATTGTATCTTACTGTATAGCTAGGAGCCCTTGGTGGCGCAGTGAGTTACGGCAGGACTGATGACTTGAAGGTTGGGTTGCTGACCTGAAGGTTGCCAGATCGAATCGAACTCAGGGACAGTGTGGATGAGCTCCCTCTATCAGCTCCAGCTCCATGCTGGGACGTGGGAGAAGCCTCCCACAAGGATGATGAAAACATCAAAATATCCGGGCATCCCCTAGGCAACGTCCTTGCAGACGGCCAATTCTCTCACAGTTTCTCAAGTCAATCCTGACACAAAAAAATTGTATAGCTGAAGAAGGGGGTTGGTTGGATGACCCTTGGAGTCCTTTCCAATTCTAGGATGATGAGATCTTTCTAAGACAGCCTTTGGGAGCAGGTGAGAGCGACTGTCCTTTCAGGTACAAACAGGCCAAATTATTTTGCAAGGCTACGTCTGGTGCCACCTTAATTGAGCCTGAGAAGGAGGCTCATGACAACTTAATAGCCATCCGTCTGGGGTGGAATCGAGGGCGTCGGTGCTTCCAAAATGACACTTGGCGGATACCCGGGACTTCCCCATGCCAAGAAGACGGGCATCCGTGCCAACCTTTGGGCCTGGTTTGTAGCCTCAATGTGGCCACATGTCTGCAGGTTTTGTCAACATGATGACAGGGTACTGTGTCTGGGTGCCGAAAGGGACTCTACTGCATAGACTTGTGTGTAAGTTGACCTCACGTATCACAATTCAAGAAGGATGTTGGCCAGAAGGAAGATGTCCCGAGAAGATCAACCAAAATAGTCAAAGGTTTGGAAACCATGGTCTAGGACAGTGGTTCCCAAACTTATTTGGCCTGCCGCCCCGTTTCCAGAAAAAATATGACTCAGCGCCCCATGGAAATGGGGCGTGGCTTAGAGGGGTGGGCGTGGCTCCTGCTCAAGAGGGCGGGGCTGAGCCTCTGCCCTAGTCCAAGATGCAGGGCTGCGAGGGGGAGGGGGTGGGCAGGGCCACAAATGGGCGGCCAGGACTGGGATGGCAGGAGTTACGAGCTCTGAGGCAGGGCTGAGCTTCTATCCCTGTCCTGGACACAGGAGGCGGGGCTAGAGGAGGGGGCGGGGCGTCTTCCCAAGTCATGGGAATACATGTACTTTTTGCTGCACCTGTTGAAATGTTTTACAGTTCGTGGTTAGCTACATCCTGGACTTGTTGACAACTCAGGATGCGCTAGCTAACCACAAACTGAACTGGGGGATTTCCAGTAAACCCAGTCCAGAAAGAGGAACTAGAAATGTGATAAACAAGTTCATTATAAAAATGCCCTGAAGGAAGCATTCGGGGCAGACGATTTTTGCTGGCTTCACTGCTACGTGTGGTCACCGTCTGTCTGTAGCTACAATAAAGGTGTTTTGTCCTCAACTATTTTGGTCTCTGAAGTGGTCTCATAGCGGCTTGGCAAACTCGGGTATTGTAAGTGATTGGGGTACTCCCAAATCACCCCTTTCACCTGATGGGGCTGAACCTCTATACCCCGCCCGCGTGTTCTAACAAGCGCTTCAAGGGAGGTATACAGAGGCTCTTGGGAAGAGGCCCCGCCCCCAACCCTAGCCCTGCCTTTTAGTCCTAAAAGGCCTCTCAGGAGAGGTATAGAGGCTCAGCCCTGTCTCAGGCTCTTGGAAGGAGGTCCCGCCCCCTTCCCTAGCTCCGCCCTCTGTGACCCAAGAGCCTCAGGAGAGGTATAGATTCTCAGCCCTGTCTCGGGCTCTTGGGAAGAAGCCACGCCCACTCCTCTAGCTCCGCCCCCTGTGTCCTAACAGGCGCCTCAGGTGCTCAGCCCTGTCTCCGGCACTTGGGAAGAGGCCCCGCCCCGTGTCCTAATAGGTGCCCTCACCGCCCCCCTGGATCGCTGCAGCACCCACCTCTTTGGGAATCACTGCTCTATGTGTACATAAGCCCTAGCCATTAGGCATGTGCAAATGATTCGTAAACATTCGGAAATCAGAAGAATTCGGAAGTTCTTTTAGGAATTGTGGGAGCTGAAGTCCAAAACACCCGGAGGGCCGAAGTTTGCCCATGCCTGGAGACCCATATAGTCTATTGTTGTGGTCTTGAACCTTGAGATCTGATGTCTCCAAGACCAGCAAGGATGATGGAACCAAAGTAAAATTGGGAAGCACATGCCTGATTTCTCTTTCTGGAGCTTCATGTCGACTCTGTTTTTACCTTCATCTGCAAAGGAGGGGCCGAGAGAGAAGGACATGAAGAAACAGGAATGTTTTATCAAGTGGCAATTTACTGGTGCCGGGAAATTGCCTCCCATTTCAAGCCCGTGGTTTCAGGGGAATTAAGTCTCTGTCTCGGTTGGGTTTAATTGCTTTTAATGAAGCAGGGAAGAAATGGAGCTGTCAAAAAGGACTGCCAGCTTCGGCTCAAACGGGGAGTATATTCAACCTTCCATGGTTCATACATACTTACCGTATATACTCGAGTATAAGCCGACCCGAATATAAGCCGAGGCACCTAATTATACCACCAAAAAACTGAGAAAACATTGACTCCAGTATAAGCCGAGATACCGATAAAATTACATTACTTGAGACATCAGTAGTTTAAATATTTTTGAATCTTTACATCAAACTGTAATTTAAGATATGACTATTCAACTCTGAACAAATAATTATTTTCATCTTCTTCAATGTAAATGTGATGTTCTATCCTTTTAATAATGAGAGTGAAATAATAAATGGAATAATAATAATAATAATAATAATAATAATAATAATAATAATAATAATAATACATCACACAGTCCTAGACACAATACCAATAATAATGGAGAATGCAGTAATAATAAGATCAGAGTGAAATAATAAATGTATTAATAACAATAAAAATAGAGTAAAATAAATGTAAAAGTAACAACAATAACAGAGTAAAATAATAAATGTAATAATAATTAATAGAGTAAAATAATAAATGTAACAATACCAATAATAATGGAGAATGCAATAATAATGCAATAATAATAAGATCAGAGTGAAATAATAAATGTATTAATAACAATAAAAATAGAGTAAAATAAATGTAAAAGTAACAACAATAACAGAGTAAAATAATAAATGTAATAATAATAATTAATACAGTAAAATAATAAATGTAACAATACCAATAATAATGGAGAATGCAATAATAATGCAATAATAATAAGATCAGAGTGAAATAATAAATGTATTAATAACAATAAAAATAGAGTAAAATAAATGTAATAGTAGCAACAGTAATAGAGAAAAATAATAAATGTAGTAATACCTGGTTGGCTTATTTTTGGGTCAGCTTATAATCGAGAATATATGGTACATTTATTATTTTTTGCTATTATCATTGGTATTATTACATTTATTATTTTTCTCTATTACATTTATTTTACTCTATTTTTTATTATTAATACATTTATTATTTCACTCTGATCTTATTATTATTTGTTATGGCATTTATTATTTTACTCTATTTATTATTACATGTGTTATTTTCCTGTATTATTTATTATTATTATTGCATGTATTATTTTACTCTATTATTATTAAAAGGATACGTACATTGAAGAAGATGAGAATAATGATTTGATCAGAGTTGGACAGTCTTATCTTGAATTTGATGTAAATATTCAGAAATATTTAACCTACTGATGCCTCAATTAATGTAATGTTATTAGTATCTATTTATATTTCTGAAATTTACCTCCCTCGGCTTATACTGGAGTCAATGTTTTCCCAGTTATTTTGTGGTAAAATTAGGTGCCTCGGCTTATATTCGGGTCGGCTTATACTAGAGTATATATATACACGGTATTTTGTTTTGTTTTATTGTAATTGTTTGGGCTTGGCCCCATGTTAGCCGCCCTGAGTCCCTTTGGGGAGATGGAGGTGGTATACAAAAATAAAGTTGTTGTTGTTGTTATTATTATTATTATTATTATTATTATTATTATTATTATTATAATTATTATATTGTATGACACAGCAAACAACATAGGTATGCTGGATTTTGTACAATAATAATAATAATAATAATAATAATAATAATAATAATAATAATAATAATAATAATAAGGTTTGGATCATTGATGTTGCCATCCCAGGTGACAGTCGCATTGATGAAAAACAACAGGAAAAACTCAGCCGCTATCAGGACCTCAAGATTGAACTTCAAAGACTCTGGCAGAAACCAGTACAGGTGGTCCCGGTGGTGATGGGCACACTGGGTGCCGTGCCAAAAGATCTCAGCCGGCATTTGGAAACAACAGACATTGACAAAATCACGATCTGCCAACTGCAAAAGGCCACCCTGCTGGGATCTGCACGCATCATCCGAAAATACATCACACAGTCCTAGACACTTGGGAAGTGTTTGACTTGTGGTTTTGTGAAACGAAATCCAGCATATCCATCTTGTTTGCTGTGTCATAATAAAATAATAATAATAATAATAATAATAATAATAATAATAATAATAATAATAATAATAATAGACATTGACAAAATCACGATCTGCCAACTGCAAAAGGCCACCCTGCTGGGATCTGCAGCATCATCCGAAAATACATCACACAGTCCTAGACACTTGGGAAGTGTTTGACTTGTGGTTTTGTGATACGAAATCCAGCATATCTATCTTGTTTGCTGTGTCATAATAAAATAATAATAATAATAATAATAATAATAATAATAATTGAGGTATATTTGGCTCATTTGACTCAATATCATTTTCTTTTTTTTCCTCCACAGCCTTTGGCCAAAGGAGCTTTCCTCCGAGGATCGGGGCTGAACTTAACCACAGGAAGATTCACAGCATCCATATCGGGCATTTATCAGTTCTCGGCTAACGTCCACATTGGTGAGTGTGGCACCTTGTCACTTCTCTTTGCCATGTGTCACAGGTTGCATTAAATGCTTAGATGTCCATTTTCCGTCAACGTGCTTTGTTTCATCTCATTTTGTGTTCATTCTTCTTTCCTTCGATCCCAAGATCACAGTGAGCTGAAAAGTAAGCTGCAGCTCCGCGCGAGAGATAACATCCGGGTGCTGATCTGCATTGAATCCCTTTGCCATCGATACACGTGAGCGATGCCCCTTTTTGGACTTATAATGGGGGGCTGGCTCTGGGGTCAGGATTCCTACTCTTCCATTTTATTTTCCCTTCCTCTCTGTTTTGTTTTCCAACATACACATTGACGAAAATGTAATGTCACGGAGTGCCTCCAGATGTGGTGGGAAGGGCCTCCTGGAGCTCATTTGAGAACATTTGGGGACAAAATTAAGAGGGGTGGGCGTGGCTCCTGCTCAAGAGGGCGGAGCTCAGCCTCTCCCCTAGTCCAAGATACAGGGCTGCGAGGGGAAGGTGGGCGGGGCCACCAATAGGCAGCTAGAACTGGGATGGGCGGAGTTACGAGCTCTGAGGCAGGGCTGAGCATCTATCCCTGTCTTGCGGCACTTGCCAGGACACAGGGGGCGGGGCCTCTTCCCAAGTGCCTGACGGGGCTGAACCTCTATACCCCGCCCCCGAGTTCTGACAAGCACCTCAGGGGAGGTATACAGAGGCTCTTGGGAAGAAGTCCCGCCCCTAGCCCCGCCCTTTAGTTCTAAAAGGCCTCTCAGGAGAGATATAGAGGCTCAGCCCTGTCTCAGGCTCTTGGGAAGAGGCCCTGCCCCCTCCCCTAGCCCCGCCCTTTAATTTTAAAAGGCCTCCCAGGAGAGGTATAGAGGCTCAGCCCTGTCTCACGCTCTTGGGAAGAGGCCCCGCCCCGTTCCCTAGCCCCACCCCTATCCCTGCCCTTTAGTCCTAAAAGGCCTGTCAGGAGAAGTATAGAGGCTCAGCCCTGTCTCAGGCTCTTGGAAGGAGGCCCTGCTTTGTTCCCTAGCTCCGCCCTGTGTCCCAACAAGCGCCTCAGGAGAGGGATAGATCCTCAGCCCTGTCTCGGGCTCTTGGGAAGAAGCCACGGCCACTCCTCTAGCTCTGCCCCCTGTGTCCTAACAGGCGGCTCAGGTGCTCAGCCCTGTCTCCGGCACTTGGGAAGAGGCCCCGCCCCTCCACTGGCCCTGCCCCTGTGTCCTAATAGGTGCCATCACCGCCCCCCTGGATCACTGCAGCGCCCACCAGAGGGTGGTAGTGCCCACTTTGGGAATCACTGGTCTATAATAATAATAATAATAATAATAATAATAATAATAATAATAATATAATAACTTTATTTTTATACCCCGCCCCATCTCCCCGAAGGGACTCGGGGAGGCTTACATGGGGCCTTGCCCGATAAAACAATCAAATATCAAAACACAGCAATAAAACAGTTATCCAATAAAAACATCAATTACAGTAAAAAACAATAGTTAAAATCAACATAAAACATACAATATTCACTTTCCTGCTGGTCTACACTTTCCCCACTTCTTATTTCATCCTCCTTTCCCATTCACACCATCCTGGCTCCCTTTCCTGCTTGGCTTTCCACCTTTTTCTTCTCCACGATGTTGCCTTCTGTCGATATTCTGTAGATCTTGACCAACTTCGTGAGCTACTTGTCATTGTGAGGGTTAAATTGAGACACTTACAGCTCTGTCTCAATCTCCCCTCTGTCGGCAATGTAGCATCAGGAACAAACATCCACGCATAGCTGTCTGCCGAGACTGGCGGTTCAGAACTTTTATTGAAGTTATTTACAGCTATGTACACAAGCACAGCCAGAGCAGCTAACACACACGTCCCATAGGATTGATAAACTTGTCACTGCCCACATTCCTTTCCAGTGACTTATGTCCGGCTACGTAGTGGAAGCTACACAAAGTCTCTCTAGCGGTAAATCTAAATCTATGTGTTTAACCACTGCTGTACTGGAATGCTTACCAAAGTATTACACACACTCGCTTTAACAATGAGTGACATTTCACACTATACAAACCATCACTTTTGACACTATTTAGGCTGCGCTAAGCTCCCATTCAAGATAGGTTGCAGAAACAAAAAAAAATTTAAAATATTTTTAAAAATACAGTAGAGTCTCACTTATCCAACATAAATGGGCCGGCAGAATGTTGGATAAGCGAATATGTTGGATAATAAGGAGAGATTAAGGAGAAGCCTATTAAACACCAAATTAGATTTACAAAGTAAGCACCAAAACATCATGTTCTGCAACAAATTTGACAGAAAAAGTAGTTCAATACGCAGTAATGCTACGTAGTAATTACTGTATTTACTAATTTAGCACCAAAATATCACGATGTAGAGAAAACATTGACTACAAAAATGTGTTGGATAATCCAGAACATTGGATAAGTGAGTGTTGGATAAGTGAGACTCTACTGTATATACACAAGCGCAGCCGGAGCAGCTAACACACACGTCCCATAGGATTGATAAACTTGTCACTACCCACATTCCTTTCCAGTGACTTATGTCCAGCTACGTAATGGAAGCTACACAAAGTCTCTCTAGCGGTAAATCTAAATCTATGCATTTAACCACTGCTCTACTGGAATGCTTACCAAAGCATTACATACATTCGCTTTAACAATGAGTGACATTTCACACTATACAAACCATCACTTTTGACAGTATTTAGACTGCGCTAAGCTCCCATTCAAGAAACAAAAATTTTTTAAAAAAATATTTTAAAAAATATATTTAAAAAAATTTTTGGGGGGGAAAAAAATTAACCAAACATTAAGAGCCAATTAGAGAATGGGCCAACGATGGTTCAAATTACATTGCCGGTTGCGCCGTGAGACAACGTCTCGGAATGCGTCTCAAAAAGCGGGAACAATCCAATATAATTCCGATATAAGAATCAAAACGATTTTTTGGACATACCTAATACATAGGCCCTTGGTCAAGCTTGGGCTTTGCAGTATATATAGATCCCAGGTCTCAGAAACTACGTTTCTCTGAAACTATCCCATCTCTCCACTATCTTAGGGAAGTGACTCAAGCGAAGGCATCGCTCTCCCCACCTTGCAAACATAAGCATCCTTGCAGTAGAGGGCAGTGCCGTTCGCCTACTCTTTCCCCCAAACTCCACCCTCTCCGTTTTCCTGGCAGAACCGTTTCCACTTTGGATCTTCTCCCAGTTGGTTGTTCTTCATTCTTTGCACCTGGCACCGGGAGACAAAACTCGGCCGGAACAAAGGCAGAATAAATGTAACCTTTCTGGCAGCCCTTGAAATCCCACGGTGCTCATGAAGCGAGGGTTGGGAACGCAGCCGTGCCCTTCATCCTCCCAAATGGATCCGATCTCCCCATTAAAAGTTCTCATTTAAGCCGTTTATTGGGGAATGGAGCCTCGGAGGATACTTTCCAGGCCTTGTTCTTCACATTTTTGTTGGCTGGAGGAGAAGCTTTGGATGTAATAATGTTCCTCTCTGGAGCTAACCTGGTAGCTTGGCAAGGGCTTTAGTGTAAGCCTACTATTTTGAGATTATTCGGGAGCTCATCTTGTGCTCAATGGCATAGTTGAGATCCTCTTTTCAGTTGACAATACAAACTTACAATATTGCCTTCTTAGACCACAGGATGATAACTCTTTGTTATTATTACTATTTGAAACACAACAAGATGAGTCCACAGCAGACACTCTGCTGGCTGTTGTATTGGATCACACGTCGGACACTTCCCAAGTGTATTATTATTATTATTATTATTATTATTATTATTATTATTATTATTATTATTATTATCATCAACACAACGACGTTGTATGGCACAGCAAACAAGATAGATATGCTGGATTTCGTTTCGCAAAACCACAAGTCGAACACTTCCCAAGTGTCTAGGACTGTTATTATTATTATTATTATTATTATTATTATTATTATTATTATTTTGAAATACAACAAGATGAGTCCACAGCAGACACTCTGCTGGGTGTTGTATTGGATCAGACATCGGACACTTCCCAAGTGTATTATTATTATTATTATTATTATTATTATTATTATTATTATTATTTGAAACACAACAAGATGAGTCCACAGCAGACACTCTGCTGGCTGTTGTATTGGATCAGACGTCGGACACTTCCCAAGTGTATTATTATTATTATTATTATTATTATTATTATGATTATTATTATTATTTTGAAATACAACAAGATGAGTCCACAGCAGACACTCTGCTGGGTGTTGTATTGGATCACACATCGGACACTTCACAAGTGTATTATTATCATCATTATTTATTTATTTATTTATTTATTTATTTTATGACGCAGCAAACAAGATAGATATGCTGGATTTTGTATCACAAAATCACAAGTCAAACACTTCCCAAGTGTCTCGGACTGTATTATTATTATTATTATTATTATTATTATTTTGAAATACAACAAGATGAGTCCACAGCAGACACTCTGCTGGCTGTTGTATTGGATCACAAGTCAAACACTTCCCGTGTATTATTATTATTATTATTATTATTATTATTATTATTATTAATTTTATGATGCAGCAAACAAGATAGATATGCTGGATTTCGTATCACAAAATCACAAGTCGAACACTTCCCAAGTGTCTAGGACTGTATTATTATTATTATTATTATTATTATTATTATTATTATTATTATTATTATTATTATAAACACAACAAGGTGAGTCCACAGCAGACACTCTGCTGGCTGTTGTATTGTTTGTATTGTCTGATTCGGAGTTTTTCTCTGATGGCTTTGGTGCCCATTCCCTCTTCTTGTTTTGCACCTCCAGGTCTTTGGAAATCATTGCTGGCCTGGAAAGCAATAGCAAGATCTTCACTGTGAATGTCCATGGATTGCTGCAGCTACAGGTAAGTCGGCAGTCTATATCAGTGGTTCCCAACCTGTGGTCTGAAATTGTGTTTTTCAGCTTTTCCCAATGTTTTAAATATCCGTTGCCTCTTTACTCCATACAAGATCTCCCAAAGTGTTGTGTGTCACCCATGAACACCCTTCCCATATAATAAAATAACCATAACACTTTATTTATATTCTGGCCTTCTCCCCGAGGAGAGTTACAGCATATAAACCGACACAATATATTGTTACGATGACATACAATGAAACACAAATACACAAACAAAGGCAAAGGCTTCTCCTTTATATCATATACTATGATATAAAGGAGAAACCTTTGCCTTTGTTTGTGTATGAGACACACAAACAAAGGCAAAGGCTTCTCCTTTATATCATATACAGTGAGACACACAAACATAAACAAAGGCAAAGGCTTCTCCTTTATATCATATACAGTGAGACACACACACAAAGGCAAAGGCTACTCCTTTATATCATATACAATGAGACACACACACAAAGGCAAAGGCTACTCCTTTATATCATATACAATGAGAAACACAAACAAAGGCAAAGGCTTCTCCTTTATATCATATACAATGAGACGCACAAACACAAACAAAGGCAAAGGCTTCTCCTTTATATCGTATACAATGAGACACACAAACACAAAGGGAAAGGCTTCTCCTTAATATCATACTATGAGACACACAAACACAAAAAGGCAAAGGCTTCTCCTTTATATCATATACAGTGAGACACACAAACATAAACAAAGGCAAAGGCTTCTCCTTTATATCATATACAATGAGACACACACACAAAGGCAAAGGCTACTCCTTTATATCATATACAATGAGAAACACAAACAAAGGCAAAGGCTTCTCCTTTATATCATATACAATGAGACACACAAACAAAGGCAAAGGCTTCTCCTTTATATCATATACAATGAGACGCACAAACACAAACAAAGGCAAAGGCTTCTCCTTTATATCATATACAGTGAGACACACAAACAAAGGCAAAGGCTTCTCCTTTATATCATATACAATGAGACACACAAAAAAGGCAAAGGCTTCTCCTTTATATCATATACAATGAGACACACAAAAAAGGCAAAGGCTTCTCCTTTATATCATATACAGTGAGACACACAAACAAAGGCAAAGGCTTCTCCTTTATATCATATACAATGAGACACACAAAAAAGGCAAAGGCTTCTCCTCTATATCATATACAGTGAGACACACAAACACAAACAAAGGCAAAGGCTTCTCCTTTCATTTCCGGCTTTGGAGGCAGTGCTCATTTTTGTTTACAGGGAGGTGCTCTTCTCTGTTTCCAAGCTGAGGAGCCTGCGTTGTCTCTAGACACCTCCTGGTTGTGTGAACGGCAAGACTGCTTGGAGCGTATGACAAGTGAATCTTGGCTCTAAATAGCAGCATGGTAGTAGTAGTAGTAATAATAATAATAATAATAATAATAATAATAATACATTTTATTTATATTCCACCCTTCTCTCCTAGGGGACTCAGAGTGGATTACACCATCTACATACCATCTACATATATAGGCAAACAGTCAATGCCTTTACAATCATATACAATGTGACACACAAACACAAACAAAGTCAAAGGCTTCTCCTTTATATCATATACAATGAGACACACAAACAAAGGCAAAGGCTTCTCCTTTATATCATATACAATGAGACACACAAACAAAGGCAAAGGCTTCTCCTTTATATCATATACAGTGAGACACACAAACAAAGGCAAAGGCTTCTCCTTTATATCATATACAGTGAGACACACAAACAAAGGCAAAGGCTTCTCCTTTATATCATATACAGTGAGACACACAAACAAAGGCAAAGGCTTCTCCTTTATATCATATACAATGAGACACACAAACAAAGGCAAAGGCTTCTCCTTTATATCATATACAGTGAGACACACAAACAAAGGCAAAGGCTCCTCCTTTATATCATATACAGTGAGACACACAAACACAAACAAAGGCAAAGGCTTCTCCTTTCATTTCCGGCTTTGGAGGCAGTGCTCATTTTTGTTTACAGGGAGGTGCTCTTCTCTGTTTCCAAGCTGAGGAGCCTGCGTTGTCTCTAGACACCTCCTGGTTGTGTGGACGGCAAGACTGCTTGGAGCGTATGACAAGTGAATCTTGGCTCTAAATAGCAGCATGGTAGTAATAATAATAATAATAATAATAATAATAATAATAATAATACACTTTATTTATATTCCGCCCTTCTCTCCTAGGGGACTCAGATACTCTACATACCATCTACATACATAGGCAAACATTCAATGCCTTTACAATCGTATACAATGTGACACACAAACAAAGGCAAAGGCTTCTCCTTTCATTTCCGGCTGTGGAAGTAGTCCTCATCTCTGTCTCTGGGGAGGTACTTTTCTCCATTTTCAAGCCAAGGAGCCAAGATTGCTTGGATTGTCTCTTTGCCTTATCCCGCTGAAGCAGTACCTATTCATCTACTCACATTTGCATGGGCTAACAGCGGGAGCTCACCCCGTCCCACGGATTTGAACTGCCAACCTTCAAGTCAGCAGTTCAGCAGCACAAGGGTTTAACCCATTGTGCCACAAAAAGGCAACGTCCTACAAGTCCGTTGTTTTCACTGGTGTTGATTCTCTTCCTTTCCTCTCTAACTTGTCTATCTCTTTGCTCTTCTGTAATGTAGGCTGGGCAGTACACTTCGATATTTGTCGACAACAGTGCCGGGGCACCGGTCACCATCCAGAGTGGCTCCGATTTCATGGGGATGCTGGTGGGGGTCTGATCCCAGACGACTCCATGACCCAATGGGACCAAGTGGGGAAAGAAACCAATCCTGCAAACCCTGCTTGGACGTTGTCTTGGACGATTTTTTCATCTTTGCTCCCGGTCGTCTGCAGCGGAATGAAGCCAATCTCCTTCCTCTCCTTCCAAAAAGTGACGGAACAATAGAAGAGAACATGAACTCCTTTGTCCAGGATCCAAGGCTTGGATCAAGTTCTCTCTGTTGGTGGATTTGAAATCCCTTTCTGTTCCAACAATGGATAGCGTTAAATCCAACTTACCTAATCGAGTCTAAGCCCGTGAGTGTTTGGGCCTCATTTGAGCCGCATTTGAGATACAGATGTTTCTGGTGTGGATCTATCATTGAAACTCCAGCACATGTTTTGGACCTAAGTCTCTTCAAAGCTAGCCTCAGACCGAGAGCATTTCTATAATCCAATCTAGATGCACAAAGACATAGTCAATAATAATATACTTTATTTAAATTCCGCTCTTACAGAACATTCAATGCTGTTATACAATGAACAAAGACAGACAGTACATAAACAGAGGTAAAGGCTTCCCCATCTTTTCCATTTCCAGCATCTGGACTCTGGCCACAGGGCGTGTTGTCGCTCCATCTTCCATGCTGAGGAGTTTGTCGTTCTCCCGATTGAATCACTGGCATGTCCTTATGGGCGCCTTATTTACCACCCTGCTAAAGGTGGTACCTATTTATCTACTCACATTTCTGCTTTCGACCTGCTAACTGGGCAGGTGAGCTGGGGCCAACGCCGAGTGCTCACCCTGACCTGGGCCTTGAACTGTCAACCTTTTAATTGACAAGATTTCCTTAAGGGTGCCTTTATTACCACCCCACTAAAAGCGGTACCTATTTATCTACTCACATTTCTGCTTTCAACCTGCTAACTGGGCAGGTGAGCTGGGGCTGACGCCGGGTGCTCACCCCGACCAGGGCTTGAACTGCCAACCTTTCGATTGGCAGGAATTTCTGCAGCTAGCGGTTTAGCCCGCTGTGCTAAGCCTGGGCGGATTCGATCTGCCAACCCTGAGATCAGCAGTTCAGCAACACAAGGGTTTCACCCAGTGGTTCCCAAACTTATTTGGCCTGTCACCCCCTTTCCAGAAAAAAATATTACTCAGCGCCCCCTGGAAAGGGAGGCGTGGCTTAGAGGGGTGGGCGTGGCTCCTGCTCAAGAGGGCGGGGCTGAGCCTCTCCCCTAGTCCAAGATGCAGGGCTGCGATGGGAGGTGGGCGGGGCCACAAATGGGAGGCCAGGACTGGGATGGGCGGAGTTACGAGCTCTGAGGCAGGGCTGAGCTTCTATCCCTGTCCTGCGGCGCCTGCCAGGACACAGGGGGCGGGGCCAGAGGAGTGGGCGGGGCCTCTTCTCAAGTGCCTGACGAGGCTGAACCTCTGTACCCCACCCCCTTGTTCTAACAAGTGTCTCAGGGGAGGTCTACAGAGGCTCAGCCCTGTCTCACGCTCTTGGGAAGAGGCCCCACCCCTACCCACACCCCTAGCCCCGCCCTTTAGTCCTAAAAGGCCTCTCAGGAGAGGTATAGAGGCTCAGCCCTGTCTCGGGCTCTTGGGAAGAAGCCACGCCCACTCCTCTAGCTCCGCCCCCTGTGTCCTAACAGGCATCTTGGGCTCAGCCCTGTCTCCAGCACTTGGGAAGAGGCCCCGCCCCTCCTCTGGCCCCGCCCCCGTGTCCTAATAGGTGCCATCACCGCCCCCCTAGATCGCTGCCGTGCCCACAAGGGGGCGGTAGCGCCCACTTTGGGAACCACTGGTTTAACCCCTTGCACCACCGTAAATTTGGAAGGACGTTGAACATCAATCTCTCAAGAAGACTAGGAACGCAGGACATTTTGTTGATCCAGATCTGTCCCTGCTCATCCAAATGTCCCGGCCCTTTGACCTTCTCAGCTTTGCCTCTATAATATCACACAACCAGAAAGACATCTTCCTTTAGCCTTGTCTCACAGGATACCTATTGCTACCCTTTTTTTTGCTGTATTCTGCTTTGTATAGACCAGGGGTCCCCAAACTAAGGCCCGTGGGCTGGATGCAGCCCTTCAAAGTCATTGACCTGGCCCCTGTACTAAACTTTAGACTTAGGGTTGATCTAAGTGTACCTGGTTTTTGGAGGTCTCTTTGCCTATCTATGGTCTTATGAGATCGTCTAGATGGTCTTTGAAGGTCTCTTTGCTTAGCGATGGTCTTTTGAGACCATCTAGATGGCTTTTGAAGGTCTCTTTGCTCACCTATGGTCCTATGAGACCGTCTAGATATCCTTTGGGGACCCGTTTCCTTACCTATGGTCTTATGAAAATCTTACGGTTTTCTGATGGCCTGATGAGATTATTTAGATGGCCTTTGAAGTTCTCTTTGCTTAGCTATGGTCCTATGAGACCATCTAGATGGCTTTTGAAGGTCTCTTTGCTTAGCTATGGTCCTATGAGACCATCTAGATGGCTTTTGAAGGTCTCTTTGCTTACCTATGGTCCTATGAGACTGTCTAGATGGCCTTTGGGGACCCGTTTCCTTACCTATGGTCTTATGAAACCATCTAGGTGGCCTTTGAGGGTCCCTTTCCTTATCTATGGTCTTCTGATGGCCTGGTGAGATCATCTAGATGGCCTTTGAGGGTCTCTTTCCTTATTATCTATGGTCTTCTGATGGCCTGGTGAGATCATCTAGATGGCCTTTGAGGGTCTCTTTCCTTATTATCTATGGTCTTCTGATGGCCTGGTGAGATCATCTAAATGGCCTTTGAGGGTCTCTTTCCTTAACTATGGTCTTCTGATGGCCTGGTGAGATCATCTAGGTGGCCTTTGAGGGTCTCTTTCCTTATCTATGGTCTTCTGATGGCCTGGTGAGATCATGTAGATCGCCTTTGAGGGTCCCTTTCCTTATCTATGGTCTTCTGATGGCCTGGTGAGATCATCTAGATGGCCTTTGAGGGTCTCTTTCCTTATCTATGGTCTTCTGATGGCCTGGTGAGATCATCTAGATAGCCTTTGAGGGTCCCTTTCCTTATCTATGGTCTTCTGATGGCCTGGTGAGATCATCTAGATGGCCTTTGAGGGTCTCTTTCCTTATCTATGGTCTTCTGATGGCCTGGTGAGATCATCTAGGTGGCCTTTGAGGGTCTCTTTCCTTATCTATGGTCTTCTGATGGCCTGGTGAGATCATCTAGGTGGCCTTTGAGGGTCTCTTTCCTTATCTATGGTCTTCTGATGGCCTGGTGAGATCATGTAGATCGCCTTTGAGGGTCCCTTTCCTTATCTATGGTCTTCTGATGGCCTGGTGAGATCATCTAGGTGGCCTTTGAGGGTCTCTTTCCTTATCTATGGTCTTCTGATGGCCTGGTGAGATCATGTAGATCGCCTTTGAGGGTCCCTTTCCTTATCTATGGTCTTCTGATGGCCTGGTGAGATCATCTAGGTGGCCTTTGAGGGTCTCTTTCCTTATCTATGGTCTTCTGATGGCCTGATGAGATCATCTAGATAGCCTTTGGGGGTCCCTTTCCTTACCAATGGTCTTATGAGACCATCTAGATGGTCTTTTGAGGTCTTTTTGTTTACCTATGGTCTTATGTTAGGGTTGACCTTAGTCTGAAACGGCTTGAAGACACACAAAAACAACAACCCTCATTTTGGACTATTTCATCATAGTGAATCGGCCCTCCACTTAAAAAGTTTGAGGACCCCTGCTATAGACATTCTGAAAGAGACTGACAATGAATGACTGCTATTCACATTTCTCGTCGGATAGCTTAATGATGATTATAACAGAAAGTACGACATATTATTTAAACGATCTGTGCTCGCGGTCAAGGTATCGGCTTCACTATACTCAGGACGGGAGCAATTTCCCATTGAGCTTGCTGAACTTTTCTCCGTCGGTTCTAGTTTCGTTGCCCACATCCGGAACAATCACATCCCTATAAAGAAGCGACGGACACGTTTAGTCTGAAGGATCGACTCTTTGGAGACATTGAAATACAACAGGCGACCGGCGACTCCGTGATGGTGTTGTTGTGAATCTTTCACACACAAAAAATTCAGTCCAAGATGGATTTTGGTCCAACTCTGGGACAACACTAAGTTGTGTCAAAACTCATTGTACTCCTTGTTGTGAAATGGAGTGTTCCTTTATTTTTTCCCCACTTTGGACAGTAAGCAGATTGAGAAAAGACGGATTTTTAGAAAGTCTTAAGGGCTTTCCAATCCCAGAAGAACATGGACCTTCTCTCAATGAAGGTCTCCTCACCTTCATGAGAAGATCTCTTCGTCGGAAATTGGAAGTAACTCAATGCAAGTTGCAAGTTAGTTACTTGTCATGCTGCCCTAACTGGTTAATGACCATTTGTAATCCTCTTAGCGGTCCACAACTCCATCCTATAGAAATTGGGACTTGTAGTTTGCTGAAATATCTATAATTCTATGTTTGGGAGCTATAGTTTCTATTGAACCAAAACCTCGCACCATGTTTATTCTCATGGGCTACAACATGCTTTCTTTTCCGAAACTCACTTCTGACCAAATAATATTAGAAGAGCCCCCCAAGTCCCTCATCAAACTACAAATCCCAGAATTTCCTAGGACGGAAATACAGCAAACGTCTAGAACTATGTATTATAGATAATATATATATGTATATATTCGAGCTGCATTACAATCCTAATACAACTTCTTTTGTGGTGTAACTATAACTGTCAATTACTTTCATAGTTACACTAGTTTGGGTACCTTGGTCATTTGAAAAAGTCCGTTTTTAATTGTACAAAATGCAAAGGTTGTGGGTGAACTACAACTCATATCACGCCAGGTTAACCCCCAGAAACCCATCAGTACATAAAATTTATTATGTCAGGCAAAATTGGTTTTTTAATAACTGTAACTACTTGAGGGTGTATGTGAAAGTAGTTTGGGAACTTGTTACTTCTGAAGAGTAACTTTGAAAGCTCTGGGGTTCAGAAACACTCAACGTGACCTGAAGATATGGATCCAGTTGTAAGAGGATATGGAATTGGCATTTTGAACCACAATGTCACCGCTCAATTAATATTCAGGGTCCTAAAATGAAAGTATTTCCGTTGGCATTAGTGACATAAACAAGCATTGCAAAGCAGAGGGCAAAAGGAAAAAAAAAACCCAGCGAGCGCAATTCTTATAGGAAGTTTCTGGGATCCAGTTGTAAAAGGTACAATTAATGGAATTGGCATTTTGGACCGCAATGTCATCATTCAAATAATATTCAGGGTCCTAAAATGATAGTATTTCCGTTGGCATTGGTGACATAAACAAGCATTGCAAAGCAGAAGGCAAAAGGAAAAAATTCCAGCAAGCACAATGCTTATAGGAAATTTCCAGGATCCAGTTGTAAAAGGTACAATTAATAGAATTGGCATTTTGGACCGCAATGTCACCGCTCAATTAATATTCAGGGTCCTAAAATGAAAGTATTTCAGTTGGCATTGTCGACATAAACAAGCATTGCAAAGCAGAGGGCAAAAGGAAAAAGAAATCCCAGTGAAGTTTCCGGAATCCAGTTGTAAAAGGTACAATTAATGGAATTGACATTTTGGACCGCAATGTCACCGTTCAAATAATATTCAGGGTCCTAAAATGAAAGTATTTCCGTTGGCATTGGCGACATAAACAAGCCTTGCAAAGCAGAGGGCAAAAGGAAAAAAAATCCCAGCGAGCGCAATGCTTATAGGAAGTTCCCGGGTTCCAGTTGCAAAAGGTACAATTAGTGGAATTGGCATTTTGGACCGCAATGTCACCGCTCAATTAATATTCAGGGTCCTAAAATGAAAGTATTTCCGTTGGCATTAGTGACATAAACAAGCATTGCAAAGCAGAGGGCAAAAGGAAAAAAAAATCCCCGTGAGCGCAGTGCTTATAGGAAGTTTCCGGGCTCTTCTTGATCGTTTTATGTTTTAATAAGATATTCAAATAAGTCTGTATATTTAGTCACGCTGTATACACAACAGCCCTCGGGGGCACATATAAAGTTGTAAACCTTTCAGCACTTGCTGTTCGGATGCCAAACTGGCACAGAAATCGGCTGACTGGCAAGACGAGTGTGGAATTCTTGCCTTGGCAGAGATGGCGGTAAAAACATGTGTTTGTGTGGTAGGACTTTGTGATATTATATATTATTTTTCTCAGGAGGAGGCAATGATTCACAGTATCATAATCTGCTGCCTTTGTGATACAAACCAACACACATACACACACACACACACTATATATATATACACACACACTAGTTGTGCCCAGCCACGTGTTGCTGTGGCATCATCCTAAGTGAGTTTTTGTTTGTGGATGCAATTATGAATGTTGTAATTAATTACCTTGATTAGCACTGAATGGGCTTACAACTTCAAAGCGTGGTTGTTTCCTCCATGGGGGAATCCTTTGTTTGGAGGTGCTAGCTGGCTCTGGTTGTTTCCTGTCTGGAATACCCTTATTTTCAGAGTGTTGTTCTTTATTTACTATCCAGATTGTAGAGTTTTTTAAAAATGGTGGATGCCAGGTTTTGTTCATTTTGATGGTTCCCAGGAACCCAATAATAATAATAATAATAATAATAATAATAATAATAATAATACACAGCAGACAAAAAATCAGTACAAGAAAACCGACTACAAACTAGAGCTGACAGCTGGCACAACAAAACATTGCATGGAAAGTTCCTTGACTATCCTCAGCTGCTGTAAGAAAATTGCACAGACAGACTACAAACAGAGGCACAACTATGTGGCCCAAATGATTAATGAATAATAATAATAATAATAATAATAATAATAATAATAATAATAATAATGACTGAGGAAAGAGAAGGAAGCCTTGCCCACTTGGCTAGCATCACGAAGTTTCCCGGGGCGCTTCTGCGCATGCGTAGTTAGTAATTTTTGGTTTTGGTTTTTTCCCCCCGTAATTTGGATCTAATTTTTAGGGTTTTTTGATTGAAAGACATAGATGGGATGACGATGTCTTTTGTGGTCAAATTTGGTGTGATTTGGTTCAGTGGTTTTGTTGTTTACTCCATGGGAAAAACACACATAACATTTATATATATATATATAGATATTTCTTGTTGTTGTTCAATCAGTCGTTTCCGACTATTTGTGACCTCATGGACTAGTCCGCACCAGTATACATACATACTTTGACTTTTGTTCGGTGGTGCAGTGGGTTCAACCCTTGTGCCGGCGGGACTGATGACTTGAAGGTTGGGTTGCTGACCTGCTTTGAATCCAACCCGCGGAGAGCGCGGATGAGCTCCCTCTGTCAGCTCCAGCTCCATGCGGGGACATGAGGGAAGCCTCTCACAAGGATGGTAAAACATCAAAAACATTGAGGTGTCCTCTGGGCAACGTCCTTGCAGATGGCCAATTCTCTCACACCAGAAGCAACTTGCAATTTCTCAACGAAAACGAAAAACTTTGATATAGAGAGATAAGGATAGGTTGAGCTTTGAGTTGAGACCAGGGTTCGAACTCTTACTCAGCCATGGTTTACCTTGAGCAAGTCACACTCTCTCAGCCTCGGAGGAAGGCAATGACACACCTCTTGTGTATCAATCTTTACAAATTCCATAAATTGAAATTGACTCAAAGGTATCAATCAATCAAATACGAACACTTCCCAAGTGTCTAGGACTGTGTGATGTATTTTTGGATGATCCGTGCAGATCCCAGTAGGGTGGCCTTTTGCAGTTTGCAGATCGTGATTTTGTCAATGTCTATTTTATTATTATTATTATTATTATTATTATTATTATTATTATTAATACATTTATTATTTCACTCTGATCGTATTATTATTATTATTGCATTTATTATTCTACTCTATTTATTGTTACATGTATTATTTTCCTGTATTATTATTATTATTATTATTATTATTATTATTATTATTATTATTATTATTACATGTATTATTCTACTCTATTATTATTAAAAGGATACATAAGTACATTTACATTGAAGAAGATGAGAATAATGATTTGATCAGAGTTGAACAGTCATATCTTAAATCTGAGCTTGATGTAAATATTCAAAAACATTCAACCTACTGATGCCTCAATTAATGTCATTTTATTGGTATCTGTTTTTATTTCTGAAATTTACCACCCTCGGCTTATACTTGAGTCAATGATTTCCTAGTTTTTTTTGTGGTAAAATTAGGCTTATATTCGGGTTGGCTTATATTCGAGTATATAGGGTAATTTATTTTGGTCATAGGAAATAAAAGTCACAGTTACATACAAATGTGGTACTCAAAGCTATGGAAAACAACATGATATGAAACCTTTTGTCGGCATGTTTTGGATGCTCGGCCTCAAAACAGGAACTTCAGCATTTAACTCAGATACCTATATAAACAAACACTTTCTTTCCATGGAAAAAAAAATCCAAATATTCCCTGCCTTCCACTAAGTGCTTTTGTTCCTTTCCTCGACGCTTCAAAGTCTGGCTGCAGACACCAAATTCCTCAGATGTTTTTCCGTTCGTTGCCGCTTTTGCTCCGGGCCGGAAATTGTTGATGGGAATTGTAATATCAGATAAAAAGGAAACAAACAGGATATTATTGAAGGTGGCAGGTGGAGGCTGAAGGAGGATCTTGGCTGCGGGACAGAGGGAAGCTTTTGTTCCAGGGAGTTATAGTTTCGTATCACAAAATCACAAGTCGAACACTTCCCAAGTGTCTAGGACTGTGTGATGTATTTTCGGATCCCAGTAGGGTGGCCTTTTGCAGTTGGCAGATCGTGATTTTGTCAATGTCTATTGTTTCCAAATGCCGGCTGAGATCTTTTGGTGTGCCCATCACCTGCACTGAGTCTTTGAAGTTGAATCTTGAGGTCCTGATAGCGGCTGAGTTTTTCCTGTTGTTTTTCGTCAATGCGACGGCGACATCAATGATCCAGACCTTTTTCTTTTCCACAACTGTGATGTCTGGTGTGTTGTGTTCCAGAACTTTGTCAGTCTGGATTCGGAAGTCCCACAGTATCTTTGCGTGCTCATTTCCCAATACTTTTGCAGGTTTGTGATCCCACCAGTTCTTTGCTGCTGGGAGGTGGTACTTGAGGCATAAGTTCCAATGAATCATTTGGGCCACATAGTTGTGCCTCTGTTTGTAGTCTGTCTGTGCGATTTTCTTACAGCAGCTGAGGAGATGATCCATGGTTTCGTTGGTTTCCTTGCACAGTCTGCATTTTGGGTCATCAGCTGATTTTTCGATCTTGGCCTGAATTGCCTTTGTCCTGATGTCTTGCTCCTGGGCTGCAAGGATCAGGCCTTCTGTCTCCTTCTTCAGGGTCCCATTCGTGAGCCAGAGCCAGGTCTTCTCCTTGTCAGCTTTTCCTTCAATTTTGTCAAGGAACTTTCCATGCAATGTTCTATTATTATTATTATTATTATTATTATTATTATTATTATTATTATTATTATTATTAATTGCCTTTGCCCTGATGGCTTGCTCCTGGGCTGCAAGGATGAGGCCTTCAGTCTCCTTCTTCAGGGTCCCATTCGTGAGCCAGAGCCAGGTCTTCTATTATTATTATTATTATTATTATTATTATTATTATTATTAATAATTGCCTTTGCCCTGATGGCTTGCTCCTGGGCTGCAAGGATGAGGCCTTCAGTCTCCTTCTTCAGGGTCCCATTCGTGAGCCAGAGCCAGGTCTTCTATTATTATTATTATTATTATTAATTGCCTTTGTCCTGATGTCTTGCTCCTGGGCTGCAAGGATCAGGCCTTCTGTCTCCTTCTTCAGGGTCCCATTCGTGAGCCAGAGCCAGGTCTTCTCCTTATCAGCTTTTCCTTCAATTTTGTCAAGGAACTTTCCATGAAATGTTTTGTTGTGCCAGCTGTCAGCTCTAGTTTGTAGTGCGGCTTTCTTGTACTGGTTTTTTGTCTGCTGTGCTTTGAGGAGTTTCTGATTTTTGACTTCAATCAAAGCAGGTTCTTCACTTTGCTTTACATATTATTATTATTATTATTATTATTATTATTATTATTATTATTATTCCATGTCTCCATTCTGTTTAGTCTGGGAGCTATAGTTTCTCAAGGTCCATCTCCTTCTCTTGGTGCATTTACACTATGGAATGAATGCTGTTGGACCTCACTTTAAATGCCACAGCTCCATAGGATGGAGTCCTCCTGGGAGTTATAGTTTCCCAAGGTCCATACCCTTCTCTGGGTGCATCTACACTGTGCATCTATTCTGCATTGTGAAATGAATGCAGGCGGACCTTACTTTGAATACTATAGCTCCATTCTATGCAGTCCTGGGAGTTATAGTTTCCCAAGGTCCACACCCTTCTCAGTGGGGCAGCCGAGAGAGAGAGATGGGGAGTTCAGTGACAACATTTCTAGCATAACACAAAGGGCAGAATTCGGCAAAACGATATGGATGACGTGTGGATCCATATCTATATATAAAAGAGTGATGGCATCACGGCGACCCACAAAACAACAAAACTACAGGCCCCCCAACCTCGAAATTTGACAACACAACCCATCATCCATGCCTCTAGGTTGATACAACAAAAAGAAAACAAAAATAAAGTCCTAATTAGAGAGAGAGGAATAATTGCTTTTATCCAATTGCTGCCAGTTAGAAGGCTAAGCTCCTCCAACTTGGTCTCCTAGCAACCCAATAAAAAATAATAATAAACACTAAAAAATTGATACAATAAAATACTATAATAACAGAAAATAACTAAAAATAATACAAGAAAATAATAAAATATAATAAATAAAAGATAACTTACAATAAAATTAATTAAAAAATACAAATAACGTCAAATAAAAATTACACAACAATTTTTAACCAATACCACCACCACTTTGCCACAGCAACGCGTGGCCGGGCACAGCTAGTGTCAACTAAATTGAGTTAATTGAGCAAATTGCAACAGAAGATCTCATTCTTACATTACGTCAGTAATGTAAAATTCCCGCTTCTGCACAACCTTGAAAGGCACAGTTTTCAATCTGATTAAGAGTGAACATCGTCCTTTGGCTTCCGTATCTGGAACGGGGTTGCCAATGTGTCCAGAGAAGACCCATGTACGTTGTTACAAGAATGTCCTTCCACACCAAGTCTTTGAGAGGGGAAAAATCGTGGTTATCAGTGGAGATCCCTATCACGCCGTAATATGGCCTTAATTTTCTGAAATTAGCAGGAAAAGGCTCCAAGAATGTGGCCCGTTGACGGCTGTAGATCCGAGACGAAGATGTCTCGCGGCTCAGACCAGCCGACCTGCCAATTTCCCTTTGGCTTTCCCGGCGCTCTCTCTTTTCATGGAATTTCTCTGTTAAATTGAATTCAAGACGAATCAGCGCTCTCTCCGACGGGCCAGTCGATTTGTGAGGTTAATAGCAGTACAATGATGGGGTGGAATGTAAATAGAACATCGCATAGCATGGCCCGTCCATGGCTGAATCCGTTGCCGGAGAGGACGTTAACGCTTTAGTAAATCCAATGAACGACGGTTGAATGAAAAGTAAGGCCGCCACCTTCGTTACTTGGGTTTGGGTGGGAATATTTTAATAAATCAAACACAGAAATCATCCTTAGAACGTGCTCTGTAACTACTACTATTTGCTTTTCCACATCATCACCAGACAATTGGATATATTTCTGCCAACGATGAACAAGTTTTCTGAAGCCGTCACGGAAGAAGTCGACACTCTGTTTCCGCAACCGGCGTCTCACAGGACTCACCGTGCACAGATCTTCCGATAACCAAGCAAAGCCATAATGGGACCCACACATTCTTGTGAAATGCCGATTATGCTTGAAAAATTTCTCTCTGAGTGATACGACGGTCGTCCTGAATCAATCTGTCGACCTTTTGCTTGTGAAACTTGGTGGTTGCTGTCACAGGACGTCCAACTCTTTGTTTGTCATGCAAGTCAGATGTTCCCACCTCAATATCTTTAAACTTACTTGCCCAACAACTCACAGGACTCACATCAACACAATCATCATAAACAGCTTGCAATCTCTGATGAATCTCCTTTGGGGTGACACTTCTGCAGTGACTCTACGTTGCTTGAGTCGCATTGGCCGACTGTCTGCGCAGGGTTCCATACTTCGCTCTTTAACAACACAACCATTCAATGCTAAGGCTTCTCCGTCTGCGCAGGGTTCCCTACTTCACACTTTAACAACACAACCGTTCAATGCTAAGGCTTCCCCATCTGCGCAGGGTTCCATACTTCGCTCTTTAACAACACAACCATTCAATGCTAAGGCTTCTCCGTCTGCGCAGGGTTCCCTACTTCACACTTTAACAACACAACCGTTCAATGCTAAGGCTTCCCCATCTGCGCAGGGTTCCATACTTCGCACTTTAACAACACAACCGTTCAATGCTAAGGCTTCCCTCCAAAAGGAACTTTTCCTTACTTTCAATGCCATGTCTCCATGAGATGGAGGTGCCGCAGGACCGGGATAGAAGCTCAGCCCTGCCTCAGAGCTCGTAACTCCGCCCTTTCCAGTCCTGGCTGCCCATCTGTGGCCCCGCCCACCTCCCCCTCTCAGCCCCGCCCCCTTGAGGAGCCACACCCACCCCATAAGCCACGCCCCCTTTCCAGGGGCGCACTGAGTAATATTTTTTCTGGAAAGGGGGGTGGCAGGCCAAATAAGTTTGCGAACCACTGGTGTGGATCATAATAAATTGTGGAAAATTTTTTTTATGGGATCAGGATCCAAAATGTCCTTAGAGAGCCGGGCCAAGACTAACAAAATGGATTGCAACTGGGAGAACTGTTTGGTACTACACTTAGGCGACGAAATGCACAGATACATATGACGGGTGTTCAAGCCATGCGAAAGGGATCTAGGAGTCTTTGCAAACCACAAGCTGGGCATGCTTCGGATTGTCTTGGTAAAGACAAGGAAGGCATGCCTCCCGAGACCAGGCCTTGCGTCCTAGAGCGAGGAAGAGAACGAGCGAGGGGCTATCTGCTCCCGGCATCTCTCCTCCCGTTCGGAGCCGCTAATGCACCCAATCCCTCTGGCACCCAGACAGCGCTCTGTCTCCGCTCTCATGGAATATTTTCCCTGGCAGGGACTTGACAGGTTACGGGCTTTTCAAGCCTCTTCGGGTTTCAGGAGGTTTTTTTTTTTTTGTTGTAAACGACAACGATGCCACGCTCCAGACTGACTCCAAGGGTATTTACATTGGATTATGGGTGGCTCGTTGCTTTCGCGTGCCCAAAGGATGAAGGCACAGAATATGTAAACTCCTTACGACGGGCAAAATCCGTCGCCGAAACCAACACCAGCATCAAAATCAACAAATATCGAATGACCAGAGATAAGAACGAGCCGCCTGTTTGTGGATTATAACTTCCAGAATGTCCCCAGCCTGTATACAGATACTGGGATGTGTAGTCCAAAAAACTGCCTTTTCTCTAGAGCGAGAGTCTGGAAGGAAACATATACAGTAGATCAGGGGTCCCCAAACTAAGGCCCGGGGGCCGGATGCGGCCCTCCAAGGTCATTTACCTGGCCCCCGCCCCCATTTATAATATAATATTTTTATATCAGTTTTAATAATATAATATATATACATGTGATATTGATAATATTATCATGTTATACAATGTAATAATAATAATACCATATAATAATATTAATTACATGTTATATATTACATATAATATAGCAGGGGGTCCCCAAACTTTTTAAACAGGGGGCCAGTTCACAATGCTTTGGACCGTTGGAGGGCCGGACTATAGTTGGCCACTGAGCAATAATAATCATTATTATTATTATTATTATTATTATTATTATTATTATTAATAATAATAATAATAATAATAAAGAGGATTGGAAGAGACCCCTTGGGCCATTGAGTCCAATCTCCTTCTGCCTTTGTGCACAAAAGGAACAAGCTGAGCATCCATGACAGTTGGCCTCCCAGCCTCAATGTTAATAATAATAATAATTAAAAACCAACCCCCTTCTGCCTTTGTGCACCAAAAGCACAATCAAAGCACTCCTGACAGATGGCCTCCCAGCCTCAATATTTTTATTATTATTATTATTATTATTATTATTATTATTATTATTATTATTATTATTATTATTACCTGGTGGTGATGGGCACACTGGGTGCCGTGCCAAAAGATTTCAGCCGGCATTTGGAAACAATAGACGTTGACAAAATTACAATCTGCCAACTGCAAAAGGCCACCCTACTGGGATCTGCAGCATCATCCAAAAATACATCACACAGTCCTAGACACTTGGGAAGTGTCCAAGTTGCGATTTTGTGATATGAAATCCAGCATATCTATCTTGTTTGCTGTGTCATAATAATAATAATAATAATAATAATAATAATAATAATAATAATAATAATAATAATAATACATCACACAGTCCTAGACACTTGGGAAGTGTTCGACTTGTGATTTTGTGATACGAAATCCAGCATATCAATCTTGTTTGCTGTGTCATGATAATAAAATAATAATAATAATAATACATCACACAGTCCTAGACACTTGGGAAGTGTTCGACTTGTGATTTTGTGATATGAAATCCAGCTTATCTATCTTGTTTGCTGTGTCATAATAATAATAATAATAATAATAATAATAATAATAATAATAATAATAATAATAATAATAAGGGTTGGAAGAGAAGAAGAGATCCCTTGGGTCATTTCGCCCAACCCGCTTCTGCCCTTGTGCCATGGGGGCCGGATAAATGGCTTCGATGGGCCGCATCCGGCCCCCGGGCCTTAGTTTGGGGACCCCTGTAATATAGTATAGTGGTATAGTTCAATATAGTTCAATGGCTCTTCCGGTGTGCTTTCGGAGAGTAAATGTTCTATGCTACTCCCCCCCGATATTTATCCTCTAGACTGGTTCACTATCTGATGTCCCGTCCCTCGAGGTTTTATTCTGATCCCTTTCTCACCCAGAGTTTTAATTTTTAATCTAGTTTTTAAATGTAGTATTCATGCGGCCCGCTCGTGTTATATTGCTGTTTTGATCTTATGTTGTACTGTTTATTTTATGTAATGTATTATTTAATTGTATTATGTTATGGTTTATTGTATTGTCTTGGGCATGGCCCCATGTAAGCCGCCCCGAGTCCCCGTTGGGGAGATGGTGGCGGGGTATAAATAAAGTTTTATTATTATTATTATTATTATTATATTATTATATAGTAATATATAATGCTAATATTGTGCTTTGTTAATAATATAATATATTGTATGTACATACAGCTGCTCTGAGTCCCCTTCGGGGTGAGAAGGGCGGGATATAAATGTAGTAAATAAATGTAGTAAATGAATAAATAAATAATTTTAGGCTTGTCCAAAGTCTGAAATGACTTGAAGGCACACAACAACAACAATCCTACTTAACTTGACTATCTCATTGGCCAGAAGCAGGACCACACTTTCCATTGAAATCCTGATAGGTTTATGTTGGTTAAAATTGTTTTCATTTTTAAATATTTTATTGTTCTTTCATTGTTGTTGTTTTGCACTATAAATAAGACACGTGCAGTGTGCATAGGGATTTGTTCGTATTTCTTTTTCAAATGATAATTCGGCCCCTCTACAGTCTGAAGGATTGTGGACCGGCCCTCTGCTTTAAAAGTTTGAGGACCCCTGCAGTAGAGTCTCACTTATCCAAGCCTCGGTGATCCAAGTTTCTGGATTATCCAAGCCATTTTTGTAGCCAATGTTTTCAATATATCGTGATATTTTGGTGCTAAATTCGTAAATACAGTAATTACAACATAACATTACTGCGTATTGAACTACTTTTTCTGAGAAATTTGTTGTCTAACATGATGTTTTGGTGCTTAATTTGTAAAATCATAACCTAATTTGATGTTTAATAGGCTTTCCCTTAATCCCTCATTATCCAAGATATTCACTTATCCAAGCTTCTGCCGGCCTGAGACTCTACTGTATTCTCAAGGGGCTTAATGGGAAGTTTTGGGTCCGGTTCTGGGAGAGGTATATAAATTAAATAGATAAATAAATAATGAATATGGACGCTACGTTCTATCAAGGGATATTGTTTGTGCTCAGGTGTTGAGGTGATCTTCCAGGACCTTGTGATAAACACAACACCGCAAAGCAGGTTGGCCCGACTCTTCGGTGTTGAAATGGCTCTGGCCGCACCTCACAAAGCCGTCCTGGGTTGAGGCAACAGATGCTTGGAGAGGAATCAAAGCCAGGAATGTATGCGTGGGATGGAGGTGCGTAACCTTCCCGAGGATGGGGATAGGTGTGGCGCATGGGCCTGCGTTCGTGCCACTTTGCTTGCATGCACCTGGGATATTACTTGGAAGCGCTGGGTTGGCAAACATCTGGGCAAGCTTTGGCCCTCCCACCATTCCTAACAGCCTCAGGCTCCTTCCTTTTCCCATCCAAGTCCAAACCAGTGCCGAGCCTGCTTAGCATTCCTGCTTCGATAAGCACAGAACGGTCATCACCGGGGCGGTTCAACCGCGAGGCAAACTAGGCAGTTGCCTGTGGCGCCATCCTCCTGGGGGCACCGTCTGTTTTCGGAGTGTTGTTCTTTATTTAGGCTTTTCTTTAATCCCTCCTTATTATCCAACATTTTCGCTTATCCAACGCTTTTATTTTTCAGTGATTGGTTTTGGGGGGGGGGGCGTGCCAAAATGCTGTTCGCCTACACTTGAAAATTACCTTGGGCCGGCCCTGGTCATCACAGACCAGTTTCAGCCCCACCGCAAAAGTAAAACCCAAGAGGCTGGGTGCGGGAAACACTAGCCTTTCGAGATCGTAAATCAAACATATTTGCGTCACTCTTAATTACCGATGGATGTGTACAAAGCAATCACCAAAGCAGGGATGGGGTTTCTCATGCTCGCCTCCAATTTTTGCAGCTGCCACCGAAGATAAAAACCTCTTTCGCAAGGGATCTGGTTATCAACAGCCCATTAATAAACCCCGTCTGGAGGAGTTACCGTCCGTGAAATATTTCCAAACAGTGCCGGAAGGGATCAGTCTTGGAAAGCCTTCTGCGGTTGGAGAAACAGCAAGCTGGCATTGTGGTTATAGCAGGAGCGAGCAAAGTGTTTTGGACTTCAACTCTACCTTTCCTAACAGCCTCAGGCCCTTGCCTTTTCCCTCTCAACAGCTTACCTATTTATCTACTCGCATTTCTGCTAGATGGCCAGGTGAGTTGGGGCTGACAACAGGTGCTTACACTGACCCGGGTTCAACTGCTGACCTTTCATTTGGCAGGAATTTTAAGACCATCCCCTCTTTGCATTCCTCACCACTGACAAGGGCAGCAACGGATGCTGGGACTTGCAGTCCCATAGCGTCACGATTCCGCTTCCTGGCTTCAATCTAATTCCTATTCCCATCTAGAACAGATGTAATAAACACGAGGGTTGAATGAAAAGCAATGCTTCCACCTTCGTAACTCCACAACAGATGGCAGTCCTGGTTTGCAGCAGGTACTGGCTTGTTCAGTAGACTCTCCTCCACAGTTCCATTTGGCAGGAAGTCTTAGCATTGAACGGTTGTGTTGTTAAAGTGCGGAGTATGGAACCCTGCGCAGACGGGGCAGCCTTAGCATTGAACGGTTGTGTTGTTAAAGTGCGAAGTATGGAACCCTGCGCAGACGGGGAAGCTTTAGCATTGAACGGTTGTGTTGTTAAAGTGCAAAGTATGGAACCCTGCGCAGACTGGGAAGCCTTCGCATTAAACGGTTGTGTCGTGAAAGTGTGAAGTATGGAACCCTGCACAGACGGGGAAGCCTTCGCATTGAACAGTTGTGTTGTTAAAGTGCGAAGTATGGAACCCTGCGCAGACAGGGAAGCCTTCACATTGAACAGTTGTGTTGTTCAAGTGCGAAGTATGGAACCCTACTCAGATGGTCAGTCATAGAATCATAGAATCATAGAATAGTAGAGTTGGAAGAGACCACATGGGCCATCTAGTCCAACCCCCTGCTAAGAAGCAGGAAATCGCATTCAAAGCACCCCCGACAGATGGCCATCCAGCCTCTGCTTAAAAGCCTCCAAAGAAGGAGCCTCCACCACGGCCCCGGGGAGAGAGTTCCACTGTCGAACAGCTCTCACAGTGAGGAAGTTCTTCCTGATGTTCAGGTGGAATCTCCTTTCCTGTAGTTTGAAGCTCAATGCGACTTAAGCCACGTGCAGTCACTGAATTCTTGATAGCAGAAGGTGTCACCCCAAAGGAGATTCATCCGAGAATGCAACCTGTTTGTGATTATTGTGTTGATGTGAGTCCTGTGTATCATTGGGTGAGTGCGTTTAAATATGTTGAGGTGGGAACATCTGGCTTGCGTGACAAACAAAGAGTTGGACGTCCTGTGACAGCAACCACCGAGTTTCACAAGCAAAAGGTCGACAGATTGATTCAGGACGACCGTCGTATCACTCAGAGAGAAATTTCTAGCATAATCGGCATTTCACAAGAACGTGTGGGTCACATTATTGCTTTGCTTGGCTATCAGATGTTGAGAGAACTGTGAGACGTTGGTTGCAGAAACCGAGTGTCGACTTCTTCTGTGACGGCTTCAGAAAACTTGTTCATCGTTGGCAGAAATGTATCCAATGGTCTGGTGATGATGTGGATAAGTGAATAGTGGTAGCTAAAGAGCACGTTCTAAGGATTATTTCTGCGTTTGATTTATTAAAATATTCCCACCCAAACCCAAGTAATGAAGGTAGAGACATTACTTTTCAGTCAACCCTCGTACTGAGTTTAACCCATTGCCATTCGTCGTTTTGATGGGCAATTGTAGAACTGTAGAGTTGGAAGATTGCAGCAATTGAAAAGTAGTTGAAATAGGCATACAGGAAAAGCACAACACTTGGAAGATGCTCATCCAACTTCCAAGAAAACTGTGCTTCTTGTATAGGAAAACTCGATTTTTGCAAACGGCTCGGTCGGGTTGCATAAACACAGCGTTCTCTTTCCAGCGGAGGCATTTCGAAGGGATCCGATGCGTCTCGACCTGCCCTTGAAAAGGAAAGAAAGACCTTTTGCCATATTCTGGAGGAACCAGAAAAAGCGTGTGTGTTTGTGTGTGTAAGCATTAAGTGTTCGCAAGCACACACCAAAAGCCCCCGGGCGATGGCTATATGTCATCAATGTGATGTTGAGAGGCGAAGACAGATCCTTTCAGCAACGTGTCAGTATTGTTACTAATTTAGATGGCAAATAACTCATTCGCTCTTTCTCTCCATATTCCTCTCGTAGGATACTTACGCATCTTCCCTTCTCCTTGTTCTCCTTCTAGGCTGGTCCGCTTCCAAATATTTCAGAAACTAGGTTTTTGTATAAAGAGAAGCCCATGTTGAAGTCCTATGCCTGGGACGTATGCTCCATCCACAACATGACACCCTTTCACATATTTCAACATGGCCGTCATGTTCCTTCTCAACCATCTCCACTCCAATCGGAACATAGCCAGCTCCTTAAGAGGGATTCATTGTTTCCAGGATGTTAATCATTTTGGTGGACACCATGCATCTTGTCCATCTCCTTGAATGGCTTTGCCCAGAACTGGGTTATTATTCCAGGTGAGGTCTGACCAAAGCAGAAGAGAGTGGACTATGATTTCCCTCCATCTGGACCAGCAGTTCCCAACCTTTTCTTGACCAGGGTTCACTTTAACCAGGAACCACGTTGATCAGAAACCACTTTGATGAGGAACCACTTTGACCTGAAACCAATTTGATGAGGGACCACTTTGATGAGGGACCACTTTGACCAGAAACCATTTTGATGAGGAACCACTTTGACCAGGAACCACTTTGATGGAGGGACCACTTTAACCAGGGACTACTTTGATGGAGGGACCACTTTGATCAGGGACCACTTTGACCAGAAACCACTTTGATGAGGAACCACTTTAACCAGGGACTACTTTGATGAGGGACCACTTTAATCAGAATCCACTTTGACCAGGAACCACTTTGATGAGGGACCACTTTAATCAGAGTCCACTTTGACCAGGGACCACTTTGATGAGAGACCACTTTAATCAGAGTCCACTTTGACCAGGGACCACTTTGATCAGGGACCACTTTGACCAGAAACCACTTTGATGAGGAACCACTTTAACCAGGGACCACTTTGATGAGGGACCACTTTAATCAGAATCCACTTTGACCAGGAACCACTTTGATGAGGGACCACTTTAATCAGAGTCCACTTTGACCAGGGACCACTTTGATGAGAGACCACTTTAATCAGAGTCCACTTTGACCAGGGACCACTTTGATGAGGGACCACTTTAATCAGTGCCCACTTTGACCAGGAACCACTTTGATGAGGGACCACTTTAATCAGAATCCACTTTGACCAGGAACCACTTTGATGAGGGACCACTTTAATCAGAGTCCACTTTGACCAGGGACCACTTTGATGAGGGACCACTTTAATCAGAGTCCACTTTGACCAGGAACCACTTTGATGAGGGACCACTTTAATCAGAATCCACTTTGACCAGGAACCACTTTGATGAGGGACCACTTTAATCAGAGTCCACTTTGACCAGGGACCACTTTGATGAGAGACCACTTTAATCAGAGTCCACTTTGACCAGGGACCACTTTGATCAGGGACCACTTTGACCAGAAACCACTTTGATGAGGAACCACTTTAACCAGGGACCACTTTGATGAGGGACCACTTTAATCAGAATCCACTTTGACCAGGAACCACTTTGATGAGGGACCACTTTAATCAGAGTCCACTTTGACCAGGGACCACTTTGATGAGAGACCACTTTAATCAGAGTCCACTTTGACCAGGGACCACTTTGATGAGGGACCACTTTAATCAGTGCCCACTTTGACCAGGAACCACTTTGATGAGGGACCACTTTAATCAGAGTCCACTTTGACCAGGAACCACTTTGATGAGGGACCACTTTAATCAGAGTCCACTTTGACCAGGGACCACTTTGATGAGGGACCACTTTAATCAGTGCCCACTTTGACCAGGGACCACTTTGATGAGGGACCACTTTAATCAGAGCTCACTTTGACCAGGAACCACTTTGATGAGGGACCACTTTAATCAGAGTCCACTTTGACCAGGAACCACTTTGATGAGGGACCACTTTAATCAGTGCCCACTTTGACCAGGGACCACTTTGATGAGGGACCACTTTAATCAGAGCTCACTTTGACCAGGAACCACTTTGATGAGGGACCACTTTAATCAGAGTCCACTTTGACCAGGAACCACTTTGATGAGGGACCACTTTAATCAGAGCTCACTTTGACCAGGAACCACTTTGATGAGGGACCACTTTAATCAGAGTCCACTTTGACCAGGGACCACTTTGATGAGGGACCACTTTAATCAGAGCTCACTTTGACCAGGAACCACTTTGATGAGAGACCACTTTAATCAGAGCTCACTTTGACCAGGAACCACTTTGATGAGGAACCACTTTGACCAGAAACCACTTTGATGAGGGACTGCTTTGATGAGGAACCACTTTGATAAGGAACCACTTTGACCAGGAACCACTTTGATGAGGGACCGCTTTGACCAGGAACCACTTTGATGAGGGACCACTTTAATCAGAGCCCACTTTGACCAGGAACCACTTTGATGAGGAACCACTTTGACCAGGAACCACTTTGATGAGGGATCACTTTGACCAGAAACCACTTTGATGAGGAACCACTTTGACCAGAAACCACTTTGATGAGGGACCACTTTGACCAGGAACCACGTTGACTAGGAACCACTTTGATGAGGAACCACTTTGACCAGTAACCACTTTGATGAGGAACCACTTTGACCAGAAACCACTTTGATAAGGGACCACTTTGACCATGGACCGCTTTGACCAGGGACCACTGGTGGTCCATGGACCACAGGTTGGGAACCACCGATCTAGACACTATACTCCTATTGATGCAGCCTAGAATCGAATTGACTTTTTGAGCTGCCGCTTGACACTGTTGACTCATGTTCAGCCGGTGTTCTACTAAAAACCTTGTAAATCCTGTAATTGCCAAAGTTACTATAACCTAATTACATTTGGAATGGAATGAAGGCATCCTGTTGTTTGGTTAACACCTTAATTTTAATTGAAACCATGCCTAACGCATTGGAAGAAGGATATCATTCCGAGCCGATTTGTAACGTTTTGCTCCTGCGCTCTCTTTTGAACTGAAGCTCCCATCAGCGGTGAAATCTGGCTCTCCAACGTTTTGGAAGAGGAAGGTTTTCCCAGGCTTTTATGGCCTCAGTCCAACCTGGAACCTTTTGCATGGAAAGCTGGCGCTCCGCCTGGAAATCCAAGGCCCCTCCCCGATGAATGTGGAAATTGTTCTCATTCCTGAATTAAAATTTGGATCGGTTACCTGAAGCCAATTGTATTTGGAGATGGTGCGGGATTTGCCAATCCGGAAGGCAGTGGTTCAAAGGTGCCATTGGTTGGAAGAAGATCAGTATCTCAACCAATATTTACCCCAAGGCTTCGAGACCAAGGACAAAGGTGTTTCCGCCTTGCAGAATTATACCAGTTTCAGACCGCTTTTCAATGGCCCTGTCCCAACGAAACCCGGGAGTTAGAGTTTAGCAAAGAATTTCGATATTTTCCTAAGAACACCAGGACCCAAGGACTGTTTTGAAGGTGTGGAGGACTCAAAAATTCATGAAAGTAGGAGTCTCACCACGCTGAAAGCAACAGCAAAATAAAAACCAGACATTGCAGAAGGGAGAACGTTGTTTAGAAGCACAAGGAAAGGAGGAAATAGATACTCAGAGATGGAGCGAACAGGTGCTCTACAAATTCTCCGTATTTCCACATTGATGCTTTGAAAGGAAAAGCTAGGGAGATAGATGAGAAGATACAGCATGACACTGGTAATGCTGATGAGAGCAAAATAATGTGAGACTATGGCTTTCATCGATCTAAACGAGTGGTTCCCAGGGACCACTTAACCTAGGACAACTTTGAACAGGGACTACATTGACCAGGGACCATGTTGACCAGGGACCACTTGGACCAGGGACTATGTTGACCAGGGACCACGTTGAACAGGGACCACTTGGAAGAGGGACTAAGTTGACCAGGGATCATGTTGAACAGGGACCACTTGAACCAGGGACCACTTGGACCAGGGACTATGTTGACCAGGGATCACGTTGACCAGGGACCACGTTGACCAGGGACCACTTGGACCAGGGACTATGTTGACCAGGGACCACGTTGACCAGGGTCCACGTTGAACAGGGACCACTTGGACCAGGGACTAAGTTGTCCAGGGACCATGTTGAACAGGGACCACTTGGACCAGGGACCACATTGACCAGGGACCACTTGGACCAGGGACCACTTGGACCAGGGACCATGTTGAACAGGGACCACTCGGACCAGGGACTAAGTTGAACAGGGACCACTTGGACCAGGGACCACGTTCACCAGGGACCACTTGGACCAGGGACTATGTTGACCAGGGACCACGTTGACCAGGGACCACATTGAACAGGGACTACTTGGACCAGGGACTATGTTGACCAGGGACCACGTTGACCAGGGTCCACGTTGAACAGGGACCACTTAGACCAGGGACTAAGTTGACCAGGGACCATGTTGAACAGAGACCACTTGGACCAGGGACCACATTGACCAGGGACCACTTGGAGCAGGGACCACTTGGACCAGGGACCATGTTGAACAGGAACCACTCGCACCAGGGACTAAGTTGAACAGGGACCACTTGGACCAGGGACCACGTTCACCAGGGACCACTTGGACCAGGGACTATGTTGACCAGGGACCACGTTGACCAGATACCACTTTGACCAGGGACCACTTGGACCAGGGACCATGTTGACCAGAGACCACTTTGACCAGGGACCACTTGGACCAGGAACTACTCTGACCAGGGACTACTATGACCTGGGACCGCTTTGACCAGGGACCACTCTCCATCATTTGTACGAAAAAGTTTACGAATCAGTTTTTGGTCAACTTTAGGTTCGGTTTGGTTATTTGTGGTGCTGATTCAGGAAATTGCATTGGACAGACCACATCAGCTCTAGTTTCTGATACAGAATATGTGCCATCTTGTAGTCATCATCTGCTCACCCACAGAAAACTATATTTAATAATCTAGAGCTGATTTCCCTGCATGTCTTGCAGAGCTTATTTTAAGTCTTGTGACCCACTAATCTAAACACTATGTTCCCCTTGATACAGGCTAGAATTGCATTGGCTCCTTTAGCTGCTGCATCATTGTCGGCTCGTGTTCAGCTTGTGGTCTACGAAGACACCTAGATTCTTTTCACATGGACTGTTTTCAAACCAGGTGTCCCTCATCTTATACATTACATTGAGAAGCATTGTTCAGCCCACATTTTCCTGGCTTCTTTGTGAGACTCTCGAAAGCCTTACAGAAATCAAGATATGTGACATCTACAGCATTCCCTCCGTCTACCAAGCTTGTAACTCTATTCTCCCGAAAAAGAGACAAGGTTCATCTGGCACGACTTGTTTCTGAGAAAACCAAGTCGGCTTTTTGTGGGTAGAGCAATCCTTTCTACACTTAAGCAAGCCAATCAGTTTTTGATCACAATCTCATCTCCGCCACCTGGTTCCCTTCCTCGTCCAATAACATCTTTTCCCATTGAAACTAGGAGCTAGGAATTGATTCTTGTTTGTGATCTGAACACAATGAGACAAGCGAGTTGGGCCCACTGTCAGTTCGGACCCCGCAAACTTCCCTCCTTTCTGGTCCCGGAGCAAAGAATGTCAATTTGCCTTGCGAGAGCAAGTACGCCTGGGTCCGTGCCAACGCTTTACTCAATATCCTTCTTTTACTCTTTCTGGCTTGGCAGGAAACGGCAGGTGGTTCTTGACGGGACCCCCCTCAGGCGTTTCAGAAGTGCAGCGAACAAAACCGGTGCCAACGCACTTCCCGTCTTCCTGAAATGCTCATCAAATCCTGGGTGCAACCTTACTCTGCGTGTCTTAGGCACACATCTGCACTTTCAACATCTTTATCATTCCAGAGGGCTCTCAGCTGCTGTGTGCCTTTTCCGAGCCGTCCTCCCAGCATAAGCATGGGGACACTTGCATTGTCCTTATGCCAGGAGGAGGATGAGACAAATGGTGGCTGAGAGCACTCCAGAGGACTCTCAGCTGCCGCGTGCCTTCTCCGAGCTGTCCTCCCGACATAAGGATGAGGACACTTGTATCGTCCTTATTCCAGGAGGAGGATGAGACAAACGGTGGCTGAGACCAATCCAGAAGTCTCTCAGCTGCCACGTGCCTTCTCCGAGCTGTCCTCCCGGCATAAGGATGGGGACACTTGCATCGTCCTTATGCCGGGAGGAGGATGAGACACGCAGTTGCTGAGAGCAATCCAGAAGGCTCTCAGCTGCTCCGTGCCTTCTCCAAGCTGTCCTCCCGGCATAAGGATGGGGATGCTTGCATCGTCTTTATGCCAGGAGGAGGATGAGACAAATGGTGGCTGAGAGCACTCCAGAGGGCTCTCAGCTGCCGCGTGCCTTCTCCAAGCTGTCCTCCCGGCAAAAGGATGGGGACACTTGCATCGTCCTTATGTCAGGAGGAGGATGAGACAAATGGTGGCTGAGAGCAATCCAGAAGGCTCTCAGCTTCCACGTGCCTTTTCCGAGCTGTCCTCCTGGCATAAGGATGGGGACACCTGCATTGTCCTTATGCCAGGAGGAGGATGAGACACGTGGTGGCTGAGAGCACTCCAGAGGGCTGTCAGCTGCCGCATGCCTTTTTTGAGCTCTCCTCCCGGCAAAAGGATGTGGACACTTTCATCGTCCTTATGCCAGGAGGAGGATGAGACAAACGGTGGCTGAAAGCAATCCAGAAGGCTCTCAGCTGTCACGTGCCTTCTCTGAGCTGTCTTCCCAGCATAAGGATGGGGACGCTTGCATCATCCTTATGCCAGGAGGAAGATGAGACACACGGTGGCTGAGAGCAATCCAGAAGGCTCTCAGCTGCCACGTGCCTTTTCTGAGCCATCCTCCCGGCATAAGGATGGGGACGCTTGCATCGTCCTTATGCCGGGAAGAGGATGAGACAAGCGGACACTTGCATCATCCTTATGCCGGGAGAAGGATGAGACATGTGGTGGTTGAGAGCACTCCAGAGGGCTCTCAGCTGCCGTGTGCCTTCTCCGAGCTGTCCTCCCGGCATAAGGATGGGGACACTTGCATCATCCTTATGCCGGGAGGATGAGACACGTGGTGGCTGAGAGCACTCCAGTGGGCTGTCAGCTGCTGCATGCCTTTTTTGAGCTTTCCTCCCGACAAAAGGATGTGGACACTTTCATCGTCCTTATGCCAGGAGGAGGATGAGACAAATGGTGGTTGAGAGCAATCCAGAAGGCTCTCAGCTGCCACGTGACTTCTCCGAGCTATCCTCCCAGCATAAGGATGGGGACATTTGCATTGTCCTTATGCCAGGAGGAGGATGAGACACGTGGTAGCTGAGAGCAGAGGGCTCTCAGCTGCTGTGTGCCTCTTTTGAGCTGTCCTCCTGGCATAAGGATGGGGACGCTTGCATCGTCCTTATGCCGGGGGGAGGATGAAACATGTGGACAATTGCATCATCCTTATGCCAGGAGGAGGATGAGACATGCGGTGGCTGAGAGCACTCCAGAGGGCTCTCCGCTGCTACGTGCCTTCCTCTCCCATCTTTTTGGCATAAGGATGTAGCAGGTCACTGTGTCCTTATGCTGAGAGGACAGGGAAATGAGGCGGGCCTGAGGTAAGCACCCAGGGGGCTGCATCCGGCACCCAGGCCTTAATTTGCCTATGTCTGATTTAGACACTGGAATCGAAGTCATACTTATCCTATTTGCAAATGACACTAAATTGAAGGGATAGCTCAGGCATGGGCAAACTTTGGCCCTTCAGGTGTACAATTCCTAACAACCTGGAGAAGAACTTCATGACAGTGAGAACTATTTGACGGCTGATGGAGTCTGATGGAGGTTGGATGGATGGCCATCTGCCAAGATTGTGTCTTCCTGCATAGCAAGGGGCTGGATTGGGTAGCCCTCGGGGTCTAGGATTCTTTGTTTGCTTCATGCCTCTTGACACCACTACAGCTCCAGATAAGGGTCTCTTTGGCCGATTACCTGGACTGACAGCCCGGAGAACAGGAGGCAAGCGTCTGGCTCCAGCCGAGTCAGCCGAGCAGAAAGCCTCCTTCTCCAGGTCAAGTGGCCTGGCGCCTCGGGTGTATTAAAGCTATTTACAAGCCAAAAGAGGGATTTATAGGGTCTCGGAGAGAAAGGGATGGCTTCTCCCTTCTCGGAGACTGTTATGTTCCCGAAAACAGCCCCGTGCTGTTCTTGCATGACCAGATACAAAGGCTATCCAGAGACGGAGGCTGACTTTTTCTTGGCCTGCTCTTCCTTGAATCCATGACCTTCTCCAACGAGGGGGAAAACACTCAGAAGGAACTCGCCCCAGGCTTGATGGAGAGCAATTGGCGAAGGAGGACAGGACAGGCTCGCCATAAATGTATTTTTAGCTGCCCAGAACAATGTATGCATCTGGAGTTTTCTTTCACACCTTTCTTGGCAGCGTGGGACGAATTTGGTGAAAACAGGACGATTAGAGTGGAATGCGTTCTGGGAAAAGTCTTCACAGAAATCCTTTCCGTCCTTCTGCTTTGTAATGACTTGCCATGTTGGTTTGGTACCTTCTCGAAAGTTTTAGGCGATCCCTTGTTGTCCAAATATGATGGACGTCCTTATGCCAGGAGGAGGATGAGACACACGGTGGCTGAGAGCACTCCAGCTGAGTGCACTCCAGCACTCAGCTGCCGCATGCCTTTTTCGAGCTGTCCTCCCAGCATAAGGATGGGGACACTTGCATTATCCTTATGTTGGGAGGAGGATGAGACATGCAGACACTTGCATCATCCCTATGCCGGGAGGAGGATGAGACATGCGGTGGTTGAGAGCACTCCAGAGGACTCTCAGCTGCCGCGTGCCTTTTTCGAGCTGTCCTCCCGGCATAAGGATGGGGACACTTGCATCGTCCTTATGCTGGGAGGAGGATGAGACATGCGGACACTTGCATCATCCCTATGCCGGGAGGAGGATGAGACATGCGGTGGTTGAGAGCACTCCAGAGGACTCTCAGCTGCCGCGTGCCTTTTTCGAGCTGTCCTCCCGGCATAAGGATGGGGACACTTGCATCATCCTTATGCTGGGAGGAGGATGAGACACACGGTGGCTGAGAGCACTCCAGAGGACTCTCAGCTGTCACGTGCCTTTTTCGAGCTGTCCTCCCGGCATAAGGATGGGGACACTTGCATCGTCCTTATGCCTGGAGGAGGATGAGACACACAGTTCTGGTTTTTCAATGTTCAATGAGAGGCCGAGCTTCTTGTATGCTTCTGCAAAGGTGTTTAGCGTGCCTTGTAGGTCTGCTTCTGAACGTGCACAGACTACGTTATCATCGGCATATTGGAATTCTATAACAGATATTGTTCTGACCTTAGTTTTGGCTTTAACTCTGTCGAAATTAAATAGCTTGCCATCAGTCCGATAGATAATAAGTTTGCAGCAATAACACATCCCTGTTTGACACCTGATTCCACCTTAAATGGGTCAAGAGTGTGAGACAGGGCTGAGCCTCTATATTTTGCCTGAGAGGCCTTTTAGGACTAAAGGGCGGGGCTAGGGATGGGGGCGGGGCCTCTTCCCAAGAGCATGAGACAGGGCTGAGCCTCTATATTTTGCCTGAGAGGCCTTTTAGGACTAAAGGGTGGGGCTAGGGACGGGGGCGGGCCTCCTTCCAAGAGCCTGAGACAGGGCTGAGCCTCTATACTTCTCCTGAGAGGCCTTTTAGGACTAAAGGGCGGGGCTAGGAATGGGGGCGGGGCCTCTTCCCAAGAGCATGAGACAGGGCTGAGCCTCTATATTTCTCCTGAGAGGCCTTTTAGGACTAAAGGGCAGGGCTAGGGGTGGGGGCGGGGCCTCCTTCCAAGAGCACAAGACAGGGCTGAGCTCTATATTTCTCCTGAGAGGCCTTTTAGGACTAAAGGGCGGGGCTAGGGGTGGGGGCGGGGCCTCTTCCCAAGAGCACGGGACAGGGCTGAGCCTCTATATTTCTCCTGAGAGGCCTTTTAGGACTAAAGGGCGGGGCTAGGGGTGGGGGCGGGCCTCCTTCCAAGAGCCTGAGACAGGGCTGAGCCTCTATATTTCTCCTGAGAGGCCTTTTAGGACTAAAGGGCGGGGCTAGGAATGGGGGCGGGGCCTCTTCCCAAGAGCATGAGACAGGGCTGAGCCTCTATATTTCTCCTGAGAGGCCTTTTAGGATTAAAGGGCAGGGCTAGGGGTGGGGGCGGGGCCTCTTCCCAAGAGCATGAGACAGGGCTGAGCCTCTATATTTCTCCTGAGAGGCCTTTTAGGATTAAAGGGCGGGGCTGGGGTGGGGGCTGGGCCTCTTCCCAAGAGCATGAGACAGGGCTGAGCCTCTATATTTCTCCTGAGAGGCCTTTTAGGACGAAAGGACGGGGCTAGGGATGGGCCGGGGCCTCCTTCCAAGAGCCTGAGATAGGGCTGAGCCTCTATACTTCTCCTGAGAGGCCTTTTAGGACTAAAGGGCGGGGCTTCTTCCCAGAACCCGAGACAGGGCTGAGCCTCTATATTTCACCTGAGAGGCCTTTTAGGACTAAAGGGCGGGGCTTCTTCCCAGAACCCGAGACAGGGCTGAGCCTCTATACCTCCCCTGAGGCACTTGTTAGAACACAGGGGCGGGGTGTAGAGGTTCAGCCCCATCAGGCACTTGGGAAGAGGCCCCGCCCCCTGTGTCCAGGACAGGGATAGAAGCTCAGCCCTACTTCAGAGCTCATAACTCTGCTCATCCCAGTCCTGGCCGCCCATTTGTGGCCCCGCTCACCATGGCCATGGGAACCAACTGGGTAACATGGGAGGAGCTGTACTCTCTCAGCCTCTGAGCAAACCTTATCTGAAAGTTGCCATGAGTCAAGAGCAGGTATCATGATATGGTCAACTTCCCTTCGACTGTTGATTTTAAAAGACTATGTTCATAAACAGGATGTGTCTTTTCGTAACTATATCCGTATCGAAGCGGGTGGAAACACTCCACCAAGACTTGGACAAGAAATCCAGAAGCAAACGAGACGGGTTTACGGGTCAACGGGCCGGCGTTTATGAGACTCCAGTGAGCTTGTTCGCTGGCTCTGCAGCCCACAAAATGGAGCCAAGAGAGTTGGGTTTCATGGCACATTCTCCAGCGTTGGCTTGGAAGACTACATCTGGACATTGGGAATGAAACGTCCAATAAAAGGGCCCTCTTTCCTTAGCAGAAGGCCATCTGGAACCTGCTGGCTCCGGGCGCAAGGATAGAGGTGTGTGAGTAATAGGCATGTCCAATCGATGAAAAAAATGTTTCAATTCTCGTTTCTAAAGTAGGGGCACTGGCACTTCGATTTAGAAAGTATTTCTGAATTTTTCACCCAAAAATTTCGGATATTTCCGAAAATTCGTAATGATTCTAAATGTTTCTAAAATGGCGGACGCGCATGCGCAATCGCCAAAAATAGGAACCGGGGGGGGGGGCTTTTACAGGGCTCTCCCCCCCCTCATTTCTTGAGCTATCCTCATCAAATTTGGTTCAGTGGGAGAACACATTCAACACTCTTAGCTCAACAAATTGCAGAACATTTCCTGTCTCCTATGATTTTTGGCGAATTTTCATGACTTTTTATAATACACTGGACCAGTGACCACGCCAAGCAATGCCCTGGCAAGGAGTGCAAAGATACTTTGAAAACTATAAATTCCCTTGCTATATTTGTAAGCAAGAACTCTGGAAATCAATGGTGTTTCTGGCTATGTGATCCCACAAGCCTGAAAGGCAATGCCTTCTTAATGAAATAGACTACTGATTCTGCAAAGGTATGCTATGATCCAACAAGAACTATTCTTAACGAAATTGAAAGCTAGATATTTTTTTTTAATAATATGGAAAAAAAATTAACGAAACATTAAGAGACAATTAGAGAATGGGCCAACGATGGTTCAAATTGCATTCCGGTTGCGCTGTGAGACAACGTCTCGGAATGCGTCTCAAAAAGCGAGAACAATCCAATATAAATCCGATATAAGATTCAAAACGATTTTTTGGACATACCTAGTGAGTAATGCCAACGTGGAGAAATCCCTGGCTCTGGTGAAACATCTGAGGACTTTCCAAAGACGCAGACATGCTTTGGGCCCAAGTGATGGGATTTCCCTATAGATCTAAACACCTTATTCCTCCCGTTCTAGGCAACAGAGGCTGTTGGCTCCCAGGTTAGGATGTATCCACTCCAGCTGGTCCTCTGTATCCGTGGATTTTGCATCCAAACATGGCTCAAAATATATTCCAATGAATGTTAGTATCCACAAGGATCCTGGTATCAAACTTTAATAGATACCAAAGGCCAACTGAACATATTTTGGACAGCTCTGAAGGTGCTCTCCAAGGTACTAAATATATTTAGGGGACATAATTAAGCACTGGAGCCCCAGGTGGTGCAGCATGTTAAAGCACTGAGTTGCTGAACTTGCAGACTGAAAGGTCGCAGGTTCAAATCCAGGGAGCGGAGTGAGCACCCGTTGTTAGCCCCAGCTTCTGCCTACCTAGCTGTTCGACTTATACTCGGGTGAGGGTCCTGGTTGGCTTATATTTGGGTCAGCTTATACTCGAGACTATATGGTGCATTTATTATTTTTCTATATTATTATTGGTATTATTGCATTTAATATTTTTCTCTACTATTGTTGCTACTATTACATTTATTTTATACTATTATTATTATTAATACATTTATTATTTCACTCTGATATTATTATTATATTTATTATTTTACTCTATTTATTACTACATGTATTATTTTCCTGTATTTATTATTATTATTATTATTATTATTATTATTATTACATTTATTATTTCACTCTGATCTTATTATTATTATTGCATTTATTATTTTACTCTATTTATTACTACAGTAGAGTCTCACTTATCCAACACTCGCTTATCCAACGTTCTGGATTATCCAACGCATTTTTGTAGTCAATGTTTTCAATATATATTTTGGTGCTAAATTTGTAAATACAGTAATTACTACATAGCATTGCTGCGTATTGAACTACTTTTTCTGTCATATTTGTTGTATAGCATGATGTTTTGGTGCTTCATTTGTAAAATCATAACCTAATTTGATGTTTAATAGGCTTTTCCTTAATCCCTCATTATCCAACATATTCACTTATCCAAAGTTCTGCCGGCCCATTTACGTTGGATAAGCGAGACTCTACTGTATTATTTTCCTGTATTATTATTATTATTATTGTTATTACATGTATTATTACTAAAAGGATACATAAGCACATTTACATTGAAGAAGATGAGAATAATGATTTGATCAGAGTTGGAGAGTCTTATCTTAAATTAGAGCTTGATGTAAATATTCAAAAACATTTAACCTACTGATGCCTCAATTAATGTAATTTTATTCATATCTATTTTTATTTCTGAAATTTACCACCCTCGGCTTATACTGGAGTCAGTGTTTTCCCAGTTTTTTTGTGGTAAAATTAGGTGCCTCGGCTTATATTCGGGTCAGCTTATACTCGAGTATATACGGTAGCAGTGGTCGTACAGGCCGCTCAGAGGCTACAGTGACCTGAAAGTGGACGCATGGGATCAGTGCGCAATATCTGGCACTTCCAACAGTTAATCTAGAAAGAGTCATGAAGTGGGTGTTGTTGTTGTTGTTGTTTATTTATACCCTGTTTTTATCTCTCCACAAAGATGTGATATGAGCGTTGTTGGGGCTGTGAAGTTGTGGAGGAAATGTTCACTGCTACACCGAACTTCCAAACGGCGAGAGTCTCACAACCTGTGAGGATGCCTGCCGTAGATGTGGGCGAAACGTCAGGAGAGAATGCTTCTGGAACACGGACATATATTCCTCACAACCTCTGAGGATGCCTGCCATAGATGTGGGCGAAACGTCAGGAGAGAATACTTCTGGAACATGGACATATATTCCTCACAACCTCTGAGGATGCCTGCCATAGATGTGGGCGAAACGTCAGGAGAGAATACTTCTGGAACATGGACATATATTCCTCACAACCTCTGAGGATGCCTGCCATAGATGTGGGCGAAACGTCAGGAGAGAATACTTCTGGAACACGGACATAAACAGAGGGCTGCACAAACACAGCAAGGACCAAGTACGGAGAGCACAATAATCCCAAATAAACAGCTCAAGGGGAGGTCACAGGGGCTTACATGTCTTTACACCAACGCTCAGAGCATGGGAAATAAGCAAGACGAACTCCAACTCTTAGCACAGCACCACACATACGATGTCATAGGCATCACTGAAACCTGGTGGGATGACTCCCATCACTGGAATGTAGCCATTGAGGGCTATAACCTCTTTCACAGAAATAGAACAAAAGGGAGAGGAGGGGGAGTAGCTTTATATGTCAAAAACAGTTACGTTGCAGAAGAAATGCAAGACTGTAATCTGGGAAACCAGCTAGAAAGCATCTGGATAAGAATCAAGGGAACCGGGACTCAAAAAGATCTTGTTGTGGGTGTCTACTACAGACCTCCGAGTCAGGATGAAGGACTTGATGAAGCCTTCTGTCAACAGCTGACCAAACAGGCACAAAGAAGAGATATAGTAGTCATGGGCGATTTCAATTATTCCGATATCTGCTGGAAAACAAACTCAGCCAAGAGTACAAAGTCCAACAAATTCCTCACTTGCCTTGCAGACAATTTTATGGTCCAGAAGGTAGAAGAGGCAACAAGAGGATCAGCAACTCTTGATCTAATCTTAACAAATGTGGAAGACCTGATCAATACAGTTGAAGTGGTTGGATCCTTAGGGGCAAGTGACCATGTGCTCCTGCAGTTTGCAATACAAAGGAATGCTGAAACTAAGACAAGTCAAACACGCATTCTCGACTTTAAGAGAGCTGACTTCCAAAAAATGAAGGAATTACTGAGCGGCATTCCATGGACACCAATATTAAAAAACAAGGGAGTTAAGGATGGATGGGAGTTTTTCAAAAGTGAAATACTCAAGGCGCAAATGCAAACAGTGCCAACAAAGAAGAAAAATAAGACAAGTGCAAAGAAGCCAGAATGGATGTCCAAAGAACTTCTAACTGAGCTAAAGCTCAAAAGTGACATGCACAAGAAGTGGAAAAGGGGAGAAATCACCAAAGAAGAATTCAAACGTATAGCCAACACCTGTAGGGAAAAGGTTCGCAAGGCTAAAGCACAAAATGAGCTCAGGCTTGCCAGGGACATAAAAAACAACAAAAAAGGCTTTTTTGCTTACGTTGGTAGAAAAAGGAAGAAAAAGGAGGCGATAGGGCCTCTGCGAGGAGAAGATGGGGTGATGGCGACAGGGGACAGGGAAAAGGCAGAACTGCTCAATGCCTTCTTTGCCTCGGTCTTCTCACAAAAAGAAAGCCATCTTCAACCTCAGCAACATGGAATGGACGAAGGATTGGGGGAACTCCAACCCCAAATAGGGAAACAAGTTGTCCAGGAACACCTGGCCTCTCTAAACGAATTCAAGTCCCCAGGGCCAGATCAGCTACACCCAAGAGTACTGAAGGAACTAGCGGAAGTTATTTCAGAACCACTGGCAATTATCTTCGAGAGTTCTTGGAGAACGGGAGAAGTCCCAGCAGATTGGAGGAGGGCGAATGTGGTCCCTATCTTCAAGAAGGGAAAAAAGAACGACCCAAACAATTACCGTCCGGTCAGTCTCACATCGATACCAGGCAAGATTCTGGAAAAGATCATTAAGGAAGTGGTCTGCGAACACTTAGAAACAAATGCGGTCATTGCTAATAGTCAACACGGATTTACCAAAAACAAGTCATGCCAGACTAATCTGATCTCTTTTTTTGATAGAGTTACGAGTTGGGTCGATACAGGGAATGCTGTGGATGTAGCGTACCTGGATTTCAGTAAGGCCTTCGACAAAGTCCCCCACGACCTTCTGGCAAATAAACTAGTAAAATGTGGGCTAGACAAAACTACGGTTAGGTGGATCTGCAATTGGCTAAGCGAACGAACCCAAAGGGTGCTCACCAATGCGTCGTCTTCATCATGGAAAGAAGTGACAAGTGGAGTGCCGCAGGGCTCCGTCCTGGGCCCGGTTCTGTTCAACATCTTTATTAACGACTTAGACGAAGGGTTAGAAGGCACGATCATCAAGTTTGCAGACGACACAAAACTGGGAGGGATAGCTAACACTCCAGAAGACAGGAGCAGAATTCAAAACGATCTTGACAGACTAGAGAGATGGGCCGAAACTAACAAAATGAAGTTCAACAGGGACAAATGCAAGATACTTCACTTCGGCAGAAAAAATGGAAATCAAAGATACAGAATGGGGGACGATGCCTGGCTTGACAGCAGTGTGTGCGAAAAAGACCTTGGAGTCCTCGTGGGGAACAAGTTAAACATGAGCCAACAATGTGATGCAGCAGCTAAAAAAGCCAACGGGATTCTGTCCTGCATCAATAGGGGAATAGCGTCTAGATCCAGGGAAGTCCTGCTCCCCCTTATTCTATTCTGCCTTGGTCAGACCACACCTGGAATACTGTGTCCAGTTCTGGGCACCACAGTTGAAGGGAGATGTTGACAAGCTGGAGAGCGTCCAGAGGAGGGCGACTAAAATGATGAAGGGTCTGGAGAACAAGCCCTATGAGGAGAGGCTTAAAGAGCTGGGCATGTTTAGCCTGCAGAAGAGAAGGCTGAGAGGAGACATGAGAGCCATGTACAAATACGTGAAGGGAAGTCATAGGGAAGAGGGAGGGAGCTTGTTTTCTGCTGCCCTGCAGACTAGGACACGGAACAATGGCTTCAAACTACAGGAAAGGAGATTCCACCTGAACATCAGGAAGAACTTCCTCACTGTGAGAAGGGCTGTTCGACAGTGGAACTCTCTCCCCGGGGCTGTGGTGGAGGCTCCTTCCTTGGAGGCTTTTAAGCAGAGGCTGGATGGCCATCTGTCGGGGGTGCTTTGAATGCGATTTCCTGCTTCTTGGCAGGGGGTTGGACTGGATGGCCCATGAGGTCTCTTCCAACTCTACTATTCTATGATTCTATGATTCTATGATATATTCCTCACAACCTCTGAGGATGCCTGCCATAGATGTGGGCGAAACGTCAGGAGAGAATACTTCTGGAACACGGACATATATTCCTCACAACCTCTGAGGATGCCTGCCATAGATGTGGGCGAAACGTCAGGAGAGAATACTCCTGGAACACGGACATATATTCCTCACAACCTCTGAGGATGCCTGCCGTAGATGTGGGCGAAACGTCAGGAGAGAATGCTTCTGGAACATGGAGATATATTCCTCACAACCTCTGAGGATGCCTGCCATAGATGTGGGCGAAACGTCAGGAGAGAATGCTTCTGGAACATGGCCAGACAGCCCGGAAAACACACAACAACCCTGTGATGCCGACCATGAAAGCCTTCGACAAGATGGTGAGTGTCTCTCCAACGTCCTTTGACTAAGTTGAGTGCATTTCTCCTTTCTGTCTCTCTCGTGGTTTCAACCTTCCCATCCCGGTGGTGGTGGTGGTGAGCGACTCCATCGCTTAGGCTGCAAATCTTTCAAAGGATTAGGGTTTAAACTTCAAATAGAAGAATGTAAATGTGTCTGGCTCCACAGTGGCTGGAAATTTCTCGCCGGAGCCAAAGTTGGTCCGTACTTGGCGATGAGGACGAGCCGTGTGTCTGCCCACCCTGGGGTTGCATTCCAGTTCCCGAAAGCTGGAAAGCCTTTAGAAACGGGCTGCGCTCGCTCGTGGGTGTTGCCGTGCGTGCCAAGAGACGGAAAGGGGGGAATATGGTGGGTCTGCTGGAGGGGAGCACGCTTCAGAAAGGAGACCTATACACCGCTGACATAACATCACTGTATTCTGTGTTATATCTTATCTGCCCTCCCTTCAGCTAAGTCATTAGAATAGAGTGGGACTATGTATCTCTTCAATCTATAATAAATAAATAAATAATAAGAAAACCGCACTACAAACTAGAGCTGAAAGCTGGCACAACAAAACACTGCATGGAAAGTTCCTTGACAAAATTGAAGAACATGCCCTGGCAGAATATGTAAAGCAAAGTGAAGAACCTGCTTTGATTGAAGTCAAAAATCAGAAACTCCTCAAAGCGCAGCAGACAAAAAAACCAGTACAAGAAAACCGCACTACAAACTAGAGCTGGCAGCTGGCACAACAAAACAATGTATGGAAAGTTCCTTGACAAAATTGAAGAACATGCCCTGGCAGAATATGTAAAGCAAAGTGAAGAACCTGCTTTGATTGAAGACAAAAATCAGAAACTCCTCAAAGCACAGCAGACAAAAAAAAACAGCACAAGAAAACCGCACTACAAACTAGCGCTGGCAGCTGGCACAACAAAACACTGCATGGAAAGTTCCTTGACAAAATTGAAGAACATGCCCTGGCAGAATATGTAAAGCAAAGTGAAGAACCTGCTTTGATTCAAGTCAAAAATCAGAAACTCCTCAAAGCACAGCAGACAAAAAAACCAGTACAAGAAAACCGCACTACAAACTAGCGCTGGCAGCTGGCACAACAAAACACTGCATGGAAAGTTCCTTGACAAAATTGAAGGAAAAGCTGACAAGGAGAAGACCTGGCTATGGCTCCTGAATGGGACCCTGAAGAAGGAGACAGAAGGCCTGATCCTTGCAGCCCAGGAGCAAGACATCAGGACAAAGGCAATTATTATTAATAATAATAATAATAATAATAATAATAATAATAATAATAATAGAAGACCTGGCTCTGGCTCACGAATGGGACCCTGAAGAAGGAGACAGAAGGCCTGATCCTTGCAGCCCAGGAGCAAGACATCAGGACAAAGGCAATTATTATTATTAATAATAATAATAATAATAATAATAATAATAATAATAATAGAAGACCTGGCTCTGGCTCACGAATGGGACCCTGAAGAAGGAGACAGAAGGCCTGATCCTTGCAGCCCAGGAGCAAGCCATCAGGGCAAAGGCAATTATTATTATTAATAATAATAATAATAATAATAATAATAATAATAATAATAGAAGACCTGGCTCTGGCTCACGAATGGGACCCTGAAGAAGGAGACAGAAGGCCTGATCCTTGCAGCCCAGGAGCAAGCCATCAGGGCAAAGGCAATTATTATTATTAATAATAATAATAATAATAATAATAATAATAATAATAATAATAATAGAAGACCTGGCTCTGGCTCACGAATGGGACCCTGAAGAAGGAGACAGAAGGCCTGATCCTTGCAGCCCAGAGCAAGACATCAGGACAAAGGCAATTCAGGCCAAGATCGAAAAATCAGCTGATGACCCAAAATGCAGACTGTGCAAGGAAGCTGATGAAACCGTGGATCATATCCTCAGCTGCTGTAAGAAAATCTAGCCTATAACTTGGAGATATTCTTCCAGTTGGACTACAACTCCCAGAATCTCCCAACCAGTTGTAAGTAAAATAAGTGGTCAAGATAGGTCTTTAGCCTGAACTCCCAAGGCAATGTTTGGATTTCTACCACAAACAGGAGAGTGCCGTCGCCATAAAATGGAAGAGTTATCGTTTGAGTTATAAATAGGACGGGAACGACACAACCAGACCACACAGCACTGCCAGCCTGGATTGTATAATATTGCATATAGACATAATGTATATACAGAGAGACAGCTTCGTTTGCTGTTGTTGTTGCAAATCGCGAAGAGGCTGAGTGTGTGGTCTGGATGAAGCGAGTCTCCGCTCCGACTCCGCTCCGTCTCCTTCGCACCTGACGGCATGGGGATGTCTCTGCCAAGAGGCGACTGAGTCGTTGTCATAACATTTCAAGGGTCACCCATGAAGTTTATCAATCCATCCCAAGCTTGGGAATATTTTCTTTCCCTTTTTTGGACTACAAATTCCAGCATCCCCTAGACCAGGCATGGGCAAACTTTGGCCCTTAACTCGTATCAGTACTTAAAGTTTGTTATGTTGGGCTAGTTTGCTCTAGTTTGCTCTCTGGATGTAGGTGAACTACAACTCCCCCAAATTAAGGTGAATTTCCCTCAGAGACATCCAGAAATTGTTGCTAGTCATGGGAGCTCTGTGTGCTAAGTTTGGTCCAATTCCATCTTCGGTGGAGATTCTCATTGCTTGCAGATGAACTATAAATCCCAGTACCTACAAAATGTCCAGGCAATTCCCCTCAAAATCTACCAGTATTCCAATTTGGATATATCGGGTGTGCGTGCCAATTTTGGTCCTGATCCATCATTGTTGGGTTTATAGTGCGCTCTGGATGTAGGTGAACTACAACTCCTATAAATATTTACAGCATTTATATTCCGCCCTTCTTTCTCACCCCGAAGGGGACTCAGGGCGGATCACATTACACATATAGGCAAACATTCAATGCCTTTTAACATAGAACAAAGACAAGACAAACATAGGCTCCGAGCGGGCCTCGAACTCATGACCTCCTGGTCAGAGTGATTCATTGCAGCTGGTTGCAGCTGGCTTGCTCTCCTGCCTGCGCCACAGCCCAGGGCCTAAAGTGTCAGCTCTTGAAAGCTATAGAACTCAAAGCAGGCTCATACAGGCAGTTCCGTGGAAACGCTTTATTGAAGACCTTCTTTACACGTTGAAAACGAAGCTAGAGCTAACATATTCCCGCCAAACCCTGAGTATATCCACCTCCTACCTCCCCGCCTTTCCATATTCACATGTATCTGTTATATAGTCCTTTCCCAAGCTTGAAAAAACAGAGCTGGCCATAAAACCCATCATCCTGGTCAGATGGCTCTTATCATTTAGATTATCTCCCACCACCCATTGCTGTGACGGGATGTGGAGAGTTCAGCTGCTATGAGTGCTGGGTGTCGGGTTCTCTTCTCCCAGTTGTGCTGTGGGCCAGTCTTCCACCAGAAAAAGCACCAAGACACACGCTGGTGGATTCCAACAGGTTTTATTGTACAGAATACCAGAACCTTCTCTTTGGCCCATTTATATAGGGGCTCTCCCATACCAGAGGGTAATTGAGGTTTTATGGCTGGCCCAAGACACACGTTGGTAGATTCCAACAGGTTTTATTGTACAGAATACCAGAACCTTCTCTTTGGCCCATTTATATAGGGGCTCTCACATACCAGAGGGTAATTGAGTTTTTATGGCTGGCCCAAGACACACGTTGGTAGATTCCAACAGGTTTTATTGTACAGAATACCAGAACCTTCTCTTTGGCCCATTTATATAGGGGCTCTCACATACCAGAGGGTAATTGAGGTTTTATGGCTGGCCCAAGACATACGCTGGTAGATTCCAACAGGTTTTATTGTACAGAATTCCAGAACCTTCTCTTTGGCCCATTTATATAGGGGCTCTCACATACCAGAGGGTAATTGAGGTTTTCTGGCTGGCCCGTTTTCTGGCTGGCATCTGTTCTTTGTCAGCCGACCGGAGATGTCAAAGATTGGAGATCATGATACTGGGCTTTCACATCCTGACATAAAGACCTCCAGTATTTTTTGTTGCTCGTGGTGGTTCTGTGTGCCAAGTGAGTTCCAGGTCCATTTTTGGTGGAGTTCAGTATGCTCTTACATTGCAGGTGAACTATACATCCCAGTCCCTACAATGCCTATAAATCATGGTGTTGTAGGGACGCTAGTATATTCAGTTGCTGATCAATTCCTCTGTTTGCTGTCCTCCATAGAAAAGAATAGGAAAGGGTTATGGGAGAGGCAGTGGGCGGGATCATGCAAATTATACACCAATGGAGAGAGTGAGAAACACTGGGATGTCCGTGGTGGAGGAAAAACAGAAAATCTAGGATGAAATTGTCCCCGAATGAAAGCCTTGACTTGGGTGGTGTTTGTGAAGGACATTGGCAGACTCTTGGACATGTTCATGACGCTCACCATAACCTGCAATGTCATTGGAAGAAGGGCCATTGGTATCTCCTGAGTAGTGGGAGTTATAGCTATTTGTGGAAGTGGCCACATACATACATATTTTCACTTTTGTGTATAGCTCAGGCATGGGCAAACTTGGGCTCTGGACTTCGACTCCATATAAATTGTGCAAATAAACCAATACCGATATAGGGTTTCCACATGCCCCTCTTGGGCTCTCCTTCCCATCTGTCTCACATCAGGGGCGGAAAGAGAAGAAAAGCCTCTCAAACGGAGGACCTCGGTCCACGCAAATCCACACTAAGCGAGGATTAAGAGCGCGTCTTGGGGGCCGTGTCATACTTGGCTCCGTACCAGCGCCTCGGCTCCAAACGCGTGCAAATCAAAAGCCGCCAGTTCGAATGATTGCTTGGAATTAAAAAAAATAAACATTTTCTCTCCCCTAGGATATAGCCTTCGGATTGTGTCAAGGGTTTCGTGGAAGCCGGGAAACATCACAGGGTTGGGATTTAGGGGGAGAAGAAGAAAAATCAAGCAAGGCACATACACGCAAAGGACCCCGGTTTCTGAACTTTCCGATCCGCTCACTGGCCCGCAATTCTGTCATAAAGAAAGCCGTTATTTCTGGGTGTTTTAAGTGAATCGATAACCCAAAGGTGCTTTATAAATACATCTGTGGAAGTGGATTAATTTCTGGGCACGTTGGAGATGTCCCAAAACTTAATCTGGTCCGTGTCTGTCTTGAATTGGATGCTCATTATTGGAATCGGGGTCATTCCAGGCAATGCCTTAGTCTTCTCACAAAAAGAAAGCTGTCCTCAACCTCTGCAAGATGGAGTGGACAAAGGATGGGCGGAGTTACGAGCTCTGAGGCAGGGCTGAGCTTCTATCCCTGTCCTGCTGTGCCTGCCAGGACACAGGAGGCGGGGCTAGAGGAGTGGGCGTGGCTTCTTCCCAAGAGCCCGAGACAGGGCTGAGAATCTATACCTCTCCTGAGGCACTTGTTGGGACACAAAGGGCGGAGCTAGGGAACAAGGCAGGTCCTCTTCCCAAGAGCCTGAGACAGGGCTGAGCCTCTATACCTCTCCTGAGAGGCCTTTTAGGACTAAAGGGCGGAGCTACGGGTGGGGGCGGGGCCTCCTTCTAAGAGCCTGAGACAGGGCTGAGCCTCTATACCGCTCCTGAGAGGCTTTTTAGGACTAAAGGGCGGAGCTACGGGTGGGGGCGGGGCCTTTTCCCAAGAGCCTGAGACAGGGCTGAACTTCTATATTTCTCCTGAGAGGCTTTTTAGGACTAAAGGGTGGAGCTAGGGGTGGGGGCGGGGCCTCCTTCCAAGAGCCTGAGACAGGGCTGAACTTCTATATTTCTCCTGAGAGGCTTTTTAGGACTAAAGGGCGGAGCTAGGGATGGGGGCGGGGCCTCCTTCCAAGAGCCTGAGACAGGGCTGAGCCTCTATACTTCTCCTAAGAGGCCTTTTAGGACTAAAGGGCGGGACTAGGGGAGTGCGAGACAGGGCTGAGCCTCTATATACCTCCCCTGAGGTGCTTGTTAGAACACGGGGGCGGTTCAGCCCTGTCAGGCACTTGGGAAGAGGCCCCGCCCCCTCCTCTAGCCCCACCCCCTGTGTCCTGGCAGGTGCCGCAGGACAGGGATAGAAGCTCAGCCCTGCCTCAGAGTTCGTAACTCCGCCCATCCGTCCTGGCCGCCCATTTGTGGCCCCGCCCACCTCACCCTCGCAACCCTGCATCTTGGACTAGGGGAGAGGCTCAGCCCCGCCCCCTTGAGCAGGAGCCACGCCCAACCCTCTAAGCCACGCCCCCCTTTCTAGGGGGTGCTGAGTCATATTTTTTCTGGAAAGGGGGTGGCAGGCCAAATAAGTTTGGGAACCACTGAACTACAGAAAAGGATATTCCATCTAAACATGAGGAAGAACTTCCTGACCGTATGAGCTGTTCAGCAGTGGAACTCTCTGCTTCGGAGTGTGGTGGAGGCTTTGAAACAGAGGCTGGATGGCTATCTGTCGGGAGTGCTTTAAATGTGATTTTCCTGCTTCTTGGCAGAATGGGGTTGGCCGAACTCTACGATTCTAGGTATCCTTCAGAATCTTTTGGAGGTGGAGAAGGCAATTCCGAAAATAAAAATCCTTGGCAAAGATCCTTTCTCATAAGCATGTAAGAGAAGTAGACTGGCACCAAAGCTGAACCCTGCCAAAAGTCAGCGCAAGTTTAGAGACAGGAGTAGAGTGCAGCTCCTGAATTTACACTTGTTTGCTTTGTGACGTGTACGTTCTTACGCACAGAAGAAGAAAAACACGCAGTAACACTAATTTGTCTTGATTTTGCTTCAGAGGGTAAGAGAACCCAACAGTAAACCATTGACTTCACCCAACGGAGGCCGATGCCAAAGAAGTATTACCTCATGCAAGGCCTGGCACCAAGACCCCAGCTACCTTGCCCGACCTTCCTTTGCCATCGTATTTATAGTCTCTTCAAATGTTTTTACAAGAGACTGATCAAAAAAAGACTATTTATAGGTCATAGTCAGTCTCTGTTTTCTATTTATCTCTCCTTTGGAGTGAAGAAATTAATTTGGAAACGGCATCTGTGGCCCACCCCGATAAAGGACATTTATGGTCAGGAGGGATTAAGAGATGCCTGTGGACAATACTATAGAACACTTTACTGTCCAAGGAACAACGTCCCAAACAACGTTGTTAGCATGCTTGCTCCATCAGTGTTTAACATTTACACAAGTGCCAGAAGGGACAGAGAGTTTCATCTATGCTGACAATCGTGCCATCACCGCTCAAGCAGGGAGCTTTGAAACGGTTGAACAGAAGCTCTCTGAAGCTTTAGGTGCTCTTACTGCCTACTGCAGGGAAAACCAGCTGATTCCTAATCCATCTAAAACACTAACACAGAGTTTCATCTATGCTGACAATCGTGCCATCACCGCTCAAACAGAGAGCTTTGAAATGGAAGAACAGAAGCTCTTCGAAGCTTTAGGTGCTCTTACTGCCTATTACAGGGAAAACCAGCCGATTCCTAATCCATCTAAAACACTAACGCAAAGTTTCATCTATGCTGACGATCGTGCCATCACTGCTCAAGCGGGAAGCTTTGAAATGGAAGAACAGAAGCTCTCCGAAGCTTTAGGTGCTCTTACTGCCTATTACAGGGAAAACCAGCCGATTCCTAATCCATCTAAAACACTAACGCAGAGTTTCATCTATGCTGACAATCGTGCCATCACTGCTCAAGCGGGAAGCTTTGAAATGGAAGAACAGAAGCTCTCCAAAGCTTTAGGTGCTCTTACTGCCTATTACAGGGAAAACCAGCTGGTTCCTAATCCATCTAAAACAGACCAGCCACTGCCAGAAGGGACAGAGAGTTTCATCTATGCTGACAATCGTGCCATCACCGCTCAAACAGAGAGCTTTGAAATGGAAGAACAGAAGCTCTCCGAAGCTTTAGGTGCTCTTACTGCCTATTACAGGGAAAACCAGCCGATTCCTAATCCATCTAAAACACTAACGCAAAGTTTCATCTATGCTGACGATCGTGCCATCACTGCTCAAGCGGGAAGCTTTGAAATGGAAGAACAGAAGCTCTCCAAAGCTTTAGGTGCTCTTACTGCCTATTACAGGGAAAACCAGCTGGTTCCTAATCCATCTAAAACAGACCAGCCACTGCCAGAAGGGACAGAGAGTTTCATCTATGCTGACAATCGTGCCATCACCGCTCAAACAGAGAGCTTTGAAATGGAAGAACAGAAGCTCTCCGAAGCTTTAGGTGCTCTTACTGCCTATTACAGGGAAAACCAGCCGATTCCTAATCCATCTAAAACACTAACGCAAAGTTTCATCTATGCTGACGATCGTGCCATCACTGCTCAAGCGGGAAGCTTTGAAATGGAAGAACAGAAGCTCTCCAAAGCTTTAGGTGCTCTTACTGCCTATTACAGGGAAAACCAGCTGGTTCCTAATCCATCTAAAACAGACCAGCCACTGCCAGAAGGGACAGAGAGTTTCATCTATGCTGATGATCGTGCCATCACCGCTCAAACAGGGAGCTTTGAAATGGTTGAACAGAAGCTCTCCAAAGCTTTAGGTGGTCTTACTGCCTATTACAGGGGAAACCAGATGATTCCTAATCCATCTAAAACACAGACGTGTGCTTTTCATCTTAAGCTTCTCGAGCTCTGAGGATGACCTGGGGAGGAGCATTGCAGCGCACCCAAATACCTAAGTGTCACTCTGGACCATGCTCTGACTTACAAGAAGCACTGCTTGAATATCAAGCAAAAAGTGGGCACTAGAAATAATATCATACGAAAGCTGACTGGCACAATCTGGGGATCACAACCAGACACAGTGAAGACATCTGCCCTTGCGCTTTGCTACTCTGCTGCTCAATACGCATGCCCAGTGTGGAATACATCTCACCACGTTAAAACAGTGGATGTGGCTCTTCATGAGACTTGCCACAGTATCACAGGATGTCCAACATGGCTGAAAAAATTATACTGTTTAGCCGGTATTGCACCAACGGACATCCGTCGGGAAATAGCAGCCAGCAATGAAAGGACCAAGGCAGTGACATCTCCAGCCAGTCCTCTGTTCAGATATTAGCCAGCACACCAATGCTTTAAATCAAGAAATAGCTATGTAAGATCTACAGAGATACTCACAGGAACACCTCAGCAAGCAAGAGTCCAAAAGTGGCAGGTTAATCCGGAACGTCAATCAGTGGCTGATACCAGATGGGAAACTCCCTCCTGGGCACACAGGAGGCTGGGTGACTTAGTGTTTTTAATACTTTTATAATACTGTGTTTGATATTTTTATCATCTGAATCTGGCATTGAATAATTGCTCTAGTTTGTAAGCTGCCCTGAGTCCCCCTTTGAGGATGAGAAGGGTGGGGTATAAGTACAGTAAATAAATATAATAATAAATAAGACGTTGAACAGATTGTGCTCTGGCGCCACGAGATGCACAGCCAACCTTAAGAAATGGGGCCACAAAGTGGAGTCCACGACATGCGAGTGTGGAGAGGAACAAACCACAGAGCTACTACCCTGTTTCCCCTAAAATAAGACATCCCCAGAAAATAAGACCTAGTAGAGGTTTTGCTGAATTGCTAAATAGAAGGCCTCCCCCGAAAGTAAGACCTAGCAAAGTTTTTGTTTGGAAGCATTGCTGCCGAACAGAACACCAGAGCATGCAGGTTTGGTAAATGTACGTACCATAGAGTGTTGTACATGGAAATAATGGTAGTAACAAGAAATTCTTGATAGGATTCAGAGTTTGTCTGGTTATGCTGGTTTGTGATAACTACTGTACAGTATATAATGTTCATTTTTTTGTTCAACAATAAATGTGAATTCTTTTTCATGGAAAACTAAGACATCCCCTGAAAATAAGACCTAGCGCATCTTTGGGAGCAAAAATTAATATAAGACACTGTCTTATTTTTGGGGAAACACGGTACAATGCAACCATACACAATGGAGGATGTTCTTATTGCAACACCAGAGGCACTCCAAGTGGTTGAAGGAAATCTAGTATAATGCCAAGTTTTTAACTTTGTTTGTGTTTTTAAATACATTTCAACTGTATCCTCGGTTCTCTTCTGATACGATGTATAAAAAGAGTTAATGTGCCCTGTGGAAGCTTCAGGGTTCAGTCTTTAGTATCTCACCATGAACGAGCCTTTGGTTCTCCAGATGTATTGGCTGCTTCCGGAAGGGATTGTGGGAGTTGTGATTCAAAGCACGGGAGGTCTATTTGTCCCCGTCGGTGCAGACCACACTGTCTAGGTGGCCTGGAATAGAGCCGCTCCCTGTGTTTCCATAACTCAGTCGGAGTCGGAATTGTGTCATCTGGAGATCATGTCGTGCGCTGCGAGTGTAGACGAAAACAGAAACCGAACCCTCGGACTTAAGCTGGAGGCTGACGGTAAGCTCCGTCCTCCGTGGCCCTTTCTTCCTCAAATCCCTCCCTCGCCGACAAAAATGCCCCGGCGAGTGTTGATCTTTCGGAGCCGCCTTAGAGGGCTAATGAGGAGAAACACAGGGGCTGCCAAGAATAACGGCAGGACGGGAAGGCATGACTCGGTGGGGCAGATCTGCCCCACGGATGGGACCAGGAGAGGCCGAGGAGAAGCTTTGGTGCCAAGAGAAGAGGCTCAAAGACGTCTTGTCTGGGAGAGTCAACAAGACAGTGTTCAGCCTCCCCAAGATGTCTCCAGAGGGTTCGTTGTCCTTCTCGTATCACTCAACATCTCACCGGCTCTGGAAGACCAACGCGTCACCACCTCATCACCTCAGTTGGAAAACGCTCCCCAGAACGTACGTGAGGACCTTCACATGTATCCACATGCCATGCGGACAAACAAGCGGTCATGCTCCCCAGGTGGATCTCGGTGAGGCCAGCCACCATCGCGGTTCCTATTTGGGTAACAGGAAATTTGGTCAACACTCACTCAGGCCCAAACATCTGTGCTTGAAGGGAAAAGTAGTGAGGAGCGCTCTATGAACCACAGACTTGTTCTTGGCCATTCCAAGGTCCTCGCTGTTGATTTTTGGGAGGCCTTTGACAAGCGTCCAAGACTACTCAGTTCTTATTGTGGCAAGATTTATTAGTCCTTTGAGGTAAATTAGGTGGGAAAGGAAACCACAAATGAGAAAGTAGAGTGTGGGTGAGAAGATTCCTCAAGGGATGAGAAAGGTAATGGTTTGTTGGTGGAGCCTCCAACCACAGAGTGGTCTCATTGACCTGGCACCATATGCCATGTCTCATGGACCTAACTCCATTGGTCTCATGGACATAAATCCATTGATCTCATGGACATAACTCCATAGGTCTCATTGACCTAACTCCATATGCCTTATCTCATGGACATAACTCCATTGATCTCATTGACCTGACTCCATAAGCCGTATCTCATGGACATAACTCCATTGGTCTCATGGACCTGACTCCATTGGTATCATTAACCTGACTCCATATGCCTTATCTCATTGACTTAACTCCATTGATCTCATGAACATAACTCCATTGGTCTCATTGACGTAACTCCATTGGTCTCATTGACGTAACTCCATTGGTCTCTTTGACCTGACTCCATAAGCCGTATCTCATGGACCTAATTCCATTGGTCTCATTGACCTGACTCCATTGGTCTCATTGACCTGACTCCAAATGTCATATCTCATGGACCTAATTCCATTGGTCTCATTTACCTGACTCCATATGCCGTATCTCATGGACATAACTCCATTGGTCTCATGGACCTGACTCCATTGGTATCATTAAACTGGCTCCATATGCCTTATCTCATTGACTTAACTCCATTGATCTCATGAACATAACTCCATTGGTCTCATTGACGAGATATGACATATGTCATATCTCATGGACCTAATTCTATTGGTCTCATTGATCTGACTCTTTATGTCTTGTCTCATGGACCTGACCCCATTGGTATCATTAACCTGACTCCATATGCCTTATCTCGTTGACTTAACTCCATTGATCTCATGAACATATCTCCATTGGTCTCAATGACGTAACTCCATTGGTCTCATTGACCTGACTCCAAATGTCATATCTCATGGACCTAATTCCATTGGTCTCATGGACCTGACTCCATTGGTGTCATTAACCTGACTCCATATGCTTTATCTCATTGACCTAACTCCATTGGTCTCATTGACCTGACTCCATAATCCGTATCTCATGGACCTAATTCCATTGGTCTCATGGACCTGACTCCATATGCCTTATCTCATTGACCTAACTCCATTGGTCTCATTGACGTAACTCCATTGGTCTCATTGACCTGACTCCATAATCCGTATCTCATGGACCTAATTCCATTGGTCTCATGGACCTGACTCCATATGCCTTATCTCATTGACCTAACTCCATTGGTCTCATTGACGTAACTCCATTGGTCTCATTGACCTGACTCCATAATCCGTATCTCATGGACCTAATTCCATTGGTCTCATGGACCTGACTCCATATGCCTTATCTCATTGACCTAACTCCATTGGTCTCATTGACGTAACTCCATTGGTCTCATTGACCTGACTCCATAATCCGTATCTCATGGACCTAATTCCATTGGTCTCATGGACCTGACTCCATATGCCTTATCTCATTGACCTAACTCCATTGGTCTCATTGACGTAACTCCATTGGTCTCATTGACCTGACTCCATAATCCGTATCTCATGGACCTAATTCCATTGGAATTACTCCCTCACCAAACTACAAATCCCAGAGGCAAGACGGAGCCTGAACACATTTTAAATAGAGATTTTTGTAGTTGTAGAGAGAGAGCGAGATGGGGGGAGATTGAGCAAGAGAGGGAGAAGGCCCTCCGTCGTCTCCTCCGTCTTCTCATCCTGTTTTCGCAAACCTCAAGACCCCCGCAATTAATCGCTCCATCTCGCATTCCAGTTGTCCCCGGTGACATTTCCAGAGGAGCAGGGATTAAATTAATTTGTGTAAACATTACTCATCCCCCCGCAGACAGAGAGACGGGACACCTTGCCGGGTGGAGCTGGTTGAAAGAGCAAGGAACCTACCGGGTCTCGTGACAACGAGCGGGGATGGCACCACTCGTCTGTTTCCGAGCCGTTGTCTCCACCAGCTACAAAGAACAGACTCCGGAGACAGAAAGGAGGAAGGGATGACATTGACGGAGCATCGCAACACAACACAGACTCCAAGAGTTAAGAGACTCCAAGAGCTGCCCAGTCCAACCCAAGAAGACACCATCAAAACCTTCAGAGAAGATGACTCCACCGGACACCCAGGCAGCATATACCATTGTGGAACATCTCTTAACACCATTAAGTTCTTCCTAATGTTTAGGTGGAATCTCTTTTCCTTCCATATGAATCTGAGAAGAAAACAAGCTTGATGCTCCTCAGATCTCGTGGTGGCCACCTCCATATCAACACATACATTCTTGGGACAGCGGGGATTTATAACCATGTCTTGGATCTTTATTTGGTGTTTTTGAATCAAGGACATAGTTTTCTATACTGTAAATCAGCGATGGGACCCCTGGGGGGGGGGGGGTTGCGAGAGGGTGTAAGAGGGGTCACCAAAGACCATGAGAAAACATATTTCTGATGGTCTTCGGAATCCCTTTGGTAGAATAGGCTGAAGATCTCTTCGCCTCTCCTTCTCTTCCTTCTTGGAAACAGATGGCGAATCCTCCCTCCAAGCCCAGTTTGCCCAGTTCTATCTTTGGTGGGCTCTTTGAGTGTAGGTGAACTATGTTGGTGTTATTATGTTGTAAGTGTAAAATGTTGAATCAAGTGTTTGTGCTGTTGGGTTTTTGCAACTATTCCGGCATGCTTTCCAGCTGCACACGGGTTAATGGCAGCTTGATTGATGGCCTGCCTAGCCAATAGGTCAAGCCTTCCGGTCTCAGAAGTGCGGACAGGACGTTTGTCATTCTGCTATGGAATGTGGGAGTTAGAAGTGCTTCGAATGGCAAAGAGAGAGGACATGCTTTGCCTTGCTTGGGAAAGCATGGGTCCTATGAGCGATGGACTTTGTAGTTGTATATAGTTTGTATATAATAAAGCCTTAGAACCGCTGGGATCAGCTGAATTACGACTGTGGTGTCTAGGCATGTCCGATCGATGAAAAAAAATGTTTCTATTCTCGTTTCTAAAGTAGGGGGTGCTGGCGCTTCGATATAGAAAGTATTTCCGATTTTTTCACCCAAAAATTTCGGATATTTCCGAAAATTCGTAATGATACTAAATGTTTCTAAAATGGTGGACGCGCATGCGCAATCGCTACACACCGGGCTTGTATGGCAATCTTCCATGTGGACGCAGAGGACGTTAGCCCCCACCTTTGCGTCCATCGTGGAAGCTTCTGATTGGCCGGGGAGCGGCAGCCATGTTAGGCTGCGCTAAGCTCCCATTCAAGGTAGGTTGCAGAAACAAAATTTTAAAAAATATATTTTTAAAAATATATTTTTAAAAATGTTATTGGGGGGAAAAAATAACGAAACATTAAGAGACAATTAGAGAATGGGCCCACAATGGTTCGAATTACATTGCTGGTTGCGTTGTGAGACAATGTCTCGGAATGCGTATCAAAAAGCGAGAACAATCCGAAATAATTCCGATATACAATTCAAAACGATTTTTTGGACATGTCTAGTGGTGTCGTTTGTCGGTGCTGCTTGTAGCCAGTTGCTCAAGTGGTCTGATGAAGATGGATTGGTGAGAGGCCTGACTCACCAATAAATCAGGGTGGTTCGGAGCTAATTAACCCCCTGACAAACTATACATCCTAGCAACTACAACTCCCAAATGTGAAGGTCTATTTTCCCCAAACTCCACCACTGTTCAGATTGGGGCATATTGAGTATTTGTGGGAAGTTTAGTCCAGATCTGTTTGAGTCCACAGTGCTCTCTGGATGTAGGTGAACTACAACTCCCAACTTCCAAACTCAACCTTCGAGTATTTTCTGTTGGTCGTTCTGTGTGCCAAGTTTGGTTCAACTCCACCGTTGGAGGTGTTCATAATGCTCTCTGATTGTAGGTGAACTATAAATCCCAGCAACTACAACTCCCAAAAGACAAAATCAAAGTTGCTTCCTCAAGCCCTGTTTCTTGAGTCAGCACCCAAGTCAAACGAGGCCATGCTCAGTTTGTGGCTTTGTGGCCTTCGGTAGTCATGCCTCTCCTGTAGCTCATTTCGCCTGGAACAAGCGCCTCTTCTGTGTTGCTTTTGGGAACCGGCCTCTGCGGCCAGGCAGCTAATGTTGTGTTTATTTGTACCTCGCAGCTTGCGGTGGCGGATGGGGGGGATTTGGGGGGAGAAATGCCCAAACTGGTAGCTACTTAACTGGGTTTTAATTGCCTTTCTGCAGAGATCGGTGTAGGAGATGTTTGGGCAGTAGGCAGAGCACAAACAGCCATCGTAAGCTCATTTTCGGTGGCAAAGAATAATACAAGAGAATGCTTCTAGATCAGGGCCCCCCAAACTAAGGCCCATGGGCCAGAGGCGGCCCTCCAAGGTCATATACCTGACCCCTGTGCTAAACTTTAGACTTAGGGTTGACCTAAGTCTACCTGGTCTTTGGAGGTCTCTTTGCTTACCTATGGTCTTATAAGATTATCTAGATGGTCTTTGAAGGTCTCTTTGCTTAGCTACAGCCTTATGAGACCATCTAGATGGCTTTTGGAGGTCACTTTCCTTACCTATTGTCCTATAAGACAGTCTAGATGGCCTTTGAGGGTCCCTTTCCTTACCTATGGTTTTATGAGATTGTCTATATGGCTTTTGGGGCCCCCTTTCCTTACCTATGGTCTTATGAAACCATCTAGATGGTCTTTGAGGTCCCTTTCCTTATCTATGGTCTTCTGATGGCCTGATGAGATCATCTAGATGGCCTTTGAGGGTCCCTTTCCTTACCTATGGTCGTATGAGACCATCTAGACGGTCTTTGGAGATCTCTTTGCTTATCTATGTTCTTATGAGATCATCTAGATGGCCTTTGAAGGTCTCTTTGCTTAGCTATGGACTTATGAGACGATCTAGATGGCTTTTGGAGGACACTCTCCTTACCTATGATCCTATGAAACCATCTAGATGACCTTTGAGGATCCCTTTCCTTACCTATGGTCTTATGAGACCATCTAGATAGTCTTTGAGGGTCCCTTTCCTTATCTATGGGCTTCTGATAAGTGAGCTGGTCTTTGAGGGTCCCTTTCCTTATCTATGGTCTTCTGATGGCCTGATGAGATCATCTAGATGGCCTTCAAGGGTCCCTTTCCTTACCTATGGTCGTATGACACCATCTAGATGATCTTTGGAGGTCTCTTTGCTTACCTATGGTCTTATGTTAGGGTTGACCTAAGTCTGAAATGACTTGAAGGCACACCACGACAACAATCCTAATTTTTTTATTATTTCATCCTAGTCCGGCCCCCCGACAGTCTGAGGGACTGTGAATCGGCCCTCCACTTAAAAAGTTTGAGGACCCCTGGTCTAAGCCGTGGCAGCTCAAGTGGTGTCAAACTGCATTTATTTGCAGCAGTGGTCCTCAACCTTCCTAACGCCACGACCCCCAACCATAAAATTACAGTTGGCACACAGAACTCCCACAACCAACAGAACATACTGGAAGGTTTTGGTGGGCATTGACCTTGAGTTTGGAGACCCCACTGACCCCCACTTGCGACCCCCCCCAGTGGTCCAACCCCAAGGTTGAGAAATGCTGTCACAGGGCTTGTTCTCCATGTTGCTTAGTTGAGGACAGCTTTCTTTTTGTGAGAAGACTGAGGCAAAGAAAGCATCAAGTAGTTCTGCCTTTTCCCTGTCCTCTGTCTTCTCCTCGCAGAGGCCCTATCGCCTCCTTGTTCTTCTTTTTTCTACTTGGACAACGGCCATCTGTCTGGAAGGCTTAGATTGTGCTTAGGTGGCCCTTGGGGGTCTCTTCCAACTGATTCATTCAATCACAGCGAGGCAGCCAGTTCCTCGAGTGAACAGCAACAAGAGCTGCTCAAAGCGTCCTGTCGAAACGAGCCGACCCAACAATGATCATTCTAGGAAAATTTGTTTTTCTTCGCCGGAGGAACTTAATTAGCCACGGAAGAAGCTCTAATTACTCTGTTAAAAGCCCCCACCAACGTGACCCGCGGCCAAATTCTTGTTCTAAAGTAAACAGTACAAGCTGAGGGTGATTTTCTTTCTCAATCGGGAGATCAAACGGCCTACGAAGTGGAATGACAAAGAAGCGTCACGTCGATCGCCGGTTTCTCATTTGGGCACTTGCAGTCGAGGAGACACGGGACGAATCCTGGCACGAAAACCAAGAGAAGAAGACAAAAAACTCTCACGCCAGAAGCGACTTGCAGTATGATTTAAAGTTGGGTGAGCTCCTGTCTGTCAGCTCTAGCTTGTGGGGACATGAGAGAAGCCTCCCAGCAGGATGGAAACACATCTGGATGTCCCCTGGGCAACATCTCTGTAGACAGCCAATTCTTTCACACCAGAAGCGACTTGCAATATGTTCTCAAGTCGGGTGAGCTCCTGTCTGTCAGCTCTAGCTTGTGGGGACATGAGAGAAGCCTCCCAGCAGGATGGAAACATATCCGGATATCCCCTGGGCAACATCTCTGTAGACGGCCAATTCTCTCACACCAGAAGCGACTTGCAGTATGTTCTCAAGTTGGGTGAGCTCCCATCTGTTAGCTCTAGCTTGTGGGGACATGAGAGAAGCCTCCCAGCAGGATGGAAACACATCCGGATATCCCCTGGGCAACGTCTCTGTTGACGGCCAATTCTCTCACACCAGAAGCGACTTGCAATATGTTCTCAAGTTGGGTGAGCTCCCATCTGTTAGCTCTAGCTTGTGGGGACATGAGAGAAGCCTCCCAGCAGGATGGAAACACATCCGGATATCCCCTGGGCAACGTCTCTGTTGACGGCCAATTCTCTCACACCAGAAGCGACTTGCAATATGTTCTCAAGTCGGGTGAGCTCCTGTCTGTTAGCTCTACCTTGTGGGGACATGAGAGAAGCCTCCCAGCAGGATGGAAACATATCCGGATATCCCCAGGGCAACGTCTCTGTTGACGGCCAATTCTCTCACACCAGAAGCGACTTGCAGTATGTTCTCAAGTTGGGTGAGCTCCCATCTGTTAGCTCTAGCTTGTGGGGACATGAGAGAAGCCTCCCAGCAGGATGGAAACACATCCGGATATCCCCTGGGCAACGTCTCTGTTGACGGCCAATTCTCTCACACCAGAAGCGACTTGCAATATGTTCTCAAGTTGGGTGAGCTCCCATCTGTTAGCTCTAGCTTGTGGGGACATGAGAGAAGCCTCCCAGCAGGATGGAAACACATCCGGATATCCCCTGGGCAACGTCTCTGTTGACGGCCAATTCTCTCACACCAGAAGCGACTTGCAATATGTTCTCAAGTCGGGTGAGCTCCTGTCTGTTAGCTCTACCTTGTGGGGACATGAGAGAAACCTCCCAACAGGATGGAAACACATCCAGGCATCCCCTGAGCAACGTCTCTGTGGACGGCCAATTCTCTCACACCAGAAGCGACTTGCAGTATGATCTCAAGTTGGGTGAGCTCCCGTCTGTCAGCTCTTGCTTGTGCGGACATGAGAGAAGCCACCGAGCAGGATGGTAAGACATCCAGGCATCACCTGAGCAACGTCTCTGTAGACGGCCAATTCTCTCACACCAGAAGCAACTTGCAGTATGATCTCAAGTCGGGTGAGCTCCTGTCTGTTAGCTCTAGCTTGTGGGGACATGAGAGAAGCCTCCCAGCAGGATAGTAACACATCCGGATATCCCCTGGGCAACATCTCTGTAGACGGCCAATTCTCTCACACCAGAAGTGATTTGCAATATGTTCTCAAGTCGGGTGAGCTCCCGTCTGTCAGCTCTAGCTTGTGGGGACATGAGAGAAGCCTCCCAGCAGGATGGAAACACATCCGGATATCCCCTGGGCAACGTCTCTGTTGACGGCCAATTCTCTCACACCAGAAGCGACTTGCAATATGTTCTCAAGTCGGGTGAGCTCCTGTCTGTTAGCTCTACCTTGTGGGGACATGAGAGAAGCCTCCCAGCAGGATGGAAACATATCCGGATATCCCCAGGGCAACGTCTCTGTTGACGGCCAATTCTCTCACACCAGAAGCGACTTGCAGTATGTTCTCAAGTTGGGTGAGCTCCCATCTGTTAGCTCTAGCTTGTGGGGACATGAGAGAAGCCTCCCAGCAGGATGGAAACACATCCGGATATCCCCTGGGCAACGTCTCTGTTGACGGCCAATTCTCTCACACCAGAAGCGACTTGCAATATGTTCTCAAGTTGGGTGAGCTCCCATCTGTTAGCTCTAGCTTGTGGGGACATGAGAGAAGCCTCCCAGCAGGATGGAAACACATCCGGATATCCCCTGGGCAACGTCTCTGTTGACGGCCAATTCTCTCACACCAGAAGCGACTTGCAATATGTTCTCAAGTCGGGTGAGCTCCTGTCTGTTAGCTCTACCTTGTGGGGACATGAGAGAAACCTCCCAACAGGATGGAAACACATCCAGGCATCCCCTGAGCAACGTCTCTGTGGACGGCCAATTCTCTCACACCAGAAGCGACTTGCAGTATGATCTCAAGTTGGGTGAGCTCCCGTCTGTCAGCTCTTGCTTGTGCGGACATGAGAGAAGCCACCGAGCAGGATGGTAAGACATCCAGGCATCACCTGAGCAACGTCTCTGTAGACGGCCAATTCTCTCACACCAGAAGCAACTTGCAGTATGATCTCAAGTCGGGTGAGCTCCTGTCTGTTAGCTCTAGCTTGTGGGGACATGAGAGAAGCCTCCCAGCAGGATAGTAACACATCCGGATATCCCCTGGGCAACATCTCTGTAGACGGCCAATTCTCTCACACCAGAAGTGATTTGCAATATGTTCTCAAGTCGGGTGAGCTCCCGTCTGTCAGCTCTAGCTTGCAGGGACATGAGAGAAGCCTCCCAGCAGGATGGAACTACATCCGGGCGGGTGTCCCCTGGGCAACGTCTCTGTAGATGGCCAATATAAGCCCCACAGAAAACAATGCACACATAGCACAAAGGACTTGTAAAGAAGACCTTTCAAGACTATTAAAACCATGGCCCTCGGCCAATGCATAATCGATGGCGATCTGAACCCGGAGAGATCTGAGATTCCAGGAACCCTCATCCACAGCCGCCCCGTTTCCCAGACCAAACGCCGGGTAAATATTTAGAGTGCTTTAAAAGCAACAGCCCCCGAGAGAGCTCGCCGGCCGAGCCCAGCCAGCAAGGAAAAGCCATCCAGGGCTGCGCTCCATGCGAGAATCAAATAAACAAAAGAGAGTTTGATTAGGCCTTTACACGCTTGGATGGAGGAGCCGGACCGCCTGCCAAGTCCCTGGACTGCAACCTCTTGCGCAAGGATGCTTCGAAATAGCCACCTCCCAACCCTTTCACTATTTGTTTGTTAATATATATATTTGCTAACCTGTATTCTATGTGTATGTTGATTTGCCCGTTTGACTGGACCTCTTTGGTGTGGGAGGGGTTATAGGCATGTGATTGTACTGAGCATGTTCAGACTCAGGACTCCATTTTGTATTCAGTTTGTTTACCACCTCAGTGGAAGTGGATGTGTCTGTTTACCACTTCAGTGGAGGTGAATGTATCTGTTCATCACCTCAGTGGAGCTGTTTACTATCTCGGTGGAAGTGTGTGTATCTGTTTACCATCTCAGTGGAGGTGGATGTATCTGTTTACCATCTCGGTGGAGGTGGATGTATCTGTTTACTATCTCGGTGGAGGTGGATGTATCTGTTTACCACTTCAGTGGAGGTGGATGTATCTGTTTACCACCTCAGTGGAAGTGGATGTATCTGTTTAGCACTTCAGTTGAGGTGGATGTATGTGTTTACCACTTCAGTGGAGGTGGATGTATCTGTTTACTATCTCGGTGGAAGTGTGTGTATCTGTTTACCATCTCAGTGGAGGTGGATGTATCTGTTTACTATCTCAGTGGAAATGTGTGTATCTGTTTACCACCTCAGTGGAGGTGGATGTATCTGTTTACCATCTCGGTGGAGGTGGATGTATCTGTTTACTATCTCGGTGGAGGTGGATGTATCTGTTTACCAATTCAGTGGAGGTGGATGTATCTGTTTACCACCTCAGTGGAAGTGGATGTATCTGTTTAGCACTTCAGTTGAGGTGGATGTATGTGTTTACCACTTCAGTGGAGGTGGATGTATCTGTTTACTATCTTAGTGGAGGTGGATGTATATGTTTACTATCTCGGTGGAGGTGGATGTATCTGTTCACCACCTCAGTAGAGGTGGATGTATGTGTTTACCACCTCAGTGGAAGTTGATGTGTCTGTTTATCACTCAGTGGAAGTGGATGTTTTTGTTTACCACTTCAGTGGAGGTGGATGTGTCTGTTCACCACCTCAGTGGAGGTGGATGTATGTGTTTACCACTTCAGGGGAAGTGGATGAATCAGTGGAGGTGGATGTATCTGTTTACTATCTCAGTGGAAGTGGATGTATGTGTTTACCACCTCAGTGGAGGTGGATGCATGTTGGTGTTTGGACTTCAGTAGACAAGTATGACTTGTGGACTTCAGTGAGTAAAGACTATGGACTATTGCAGTGGTTCGGTTCTCAACCTGGGGTCCCTAGCTGTTTTTGGCCTACAACTCCCAGAAATCCCAGCTGTTAGGATTTCTGGGAATTGAAGGTCAAAAACATCTGGGGATCCACTGGACTATTGATTCAGAATGATACTCTGTGTACTCAACACACAGAGAGAACTACATCCTATCTGTAGCTAAACTTCGGTAAGAAATTTGCCTGTATGGTGAATTATTACCAGTTTGCAAACACACCAGTGCCCTCTGTTGTCCAGAGTGAGTTTCGCACCACAACTTTCCTAGAAATGGACCTCAACTCTGAGGATGCGTGCGATAGATGTGGGCAAAACGTAAGGAGAGAATGCTTCCGGGACATGGTGATACAGCCCAGAAAACTCACAGCAACCCAGTGATTTCAGCCTGAAAAGACACATATCTAGAAACGGATGCCAGCTTTGTTTAGAGCGATTCTGTCGCTCGGTTTTCACCCGCAGAAAAGTTTTCATTAAGAAGAGAAAAAGGGTGAAAATATTTCCTGGAAGGACCAGCCAGACATCTGAAAGCCATGTCGGATATTTCCGAAATGATAAATGGCGTTGATGGCAAGTATCAGGGGAGCCCACAAATCAACCCAGGCGTCACCCAGTTTCCTTTGTTTGTGGCTTTCTCGGTTACGGCCCATTTGATTGACGAAAGTCAAGGGCGGATATTGGCCTTTGATGGCGGCAAAGGAGTCAAAGCCAAAGGCCCGAGATGAAAGGGAAGAGGCATAAACAAGCCCTGATTGCAAGGGAGGCGAGTTCGGATGGGATGTATATTTGCTTAGATCGCCTCTAAGACAAATTACACGTTGGCTTCAATCAGCGGGGAAAGAGCATTTCCAGGAGACGTCCTTGCGGCGATTGGGAGATGCAGAAAAGGTTCCTCAAAGTCAACGAGTACAAGGAAAGTCCCGGACAAGGATAACCAAAAGCCATGCAGTCTGACCCAGAAACTATTACGAGGGTTGATTGAAAAGTAAGCCAAGTGTGGAACCCTGCACAGACAGGGAAGCCTGAGCTAATTTAACGAATTTACGACATTATTCGTTATTCGGAAGAATGAGGAAGTACTCCATCAAGGACTTGGGTGTCACAGAGAACGTTCAATAACAAAGGCGGTTGGATCAGTAATAGCAATGGCGCTTTAAATAATTCAAAATGACCGTGACACTTGGCTATTTTTCCAGCTATACATAGTACAAGTACGACATTGATAAATAAATAATCACCATAGTAAACACATTATATTAACATCTCTCGATTTAAGGAGGCGGCTTGTTGTTTGACAGACTCTCTCGTGAGCTCTCTCTCTCTCTCTCTCTCTCTCTATATATATATATATATATATATAATATTAATATTTTGATGAAGGGCAGTACCAGGTTAGCATGACTACATACTCCATGCAATTTTTTTAATGTGAGGCTCCGTATATAGTGCAATTCAATTCAACCTCTTTCTATCTCGCTGCAAGGTTTTCTCCATCACCAGATATTATTAGTTATTATTATTATTAATATCAGAACAAATTAATACCACAGCCCAAAATGACATTATGCTGGGTTGCTGTGAGTTTTCCGGATTGTCTGGCTATGTTCCAGAAGCATTCTCTCCTCTGAGGATGCCTGCCATAGATGTGGGCGAAACGTCAGGAGAGAATGCTTCCGGAACATGGCCAGACAGTCCGGAAAACTCACAGCAACCCAGTGATTCTGGTCATGAAAGCCTTCGACAATACATAAGGGTGAACTGCATCTGAGGGACGATTCCCATCGAGAATGCCGAGAGCTAAAGTCGTCAATATATATACAGCCTCCAAAATGTGATTTAAGGAGGAGAAGCAATACAAAAGCCATGGAAAACTACAAATCCCTCAACAATAGCATCAAAAAATGGGAAGCGGCTTGAGGAAAGATCCATGCCCTTCCACAATGTTTTCCAGCCAACCCTTGGGAGTTGCAACTCGGATAATTTCCCATGACAAGGAGAGTAATAATTAAATAATAATAATAACAATAAGGAAAATTGTATCTACGGAGTCAAAATTTGTCCTCTAAGCCTTTTCTAGATCATTTTCCTATGGGATTTTTGGGCCAGAAGTCCTTCCTCTCAATAGGTTTGAGGTTTTGTACATCCACACGAAATCTTGGAATGTATGGGACTCATCCTATACTTAAACTACACAGTCCTTGATATTTTAGTCAACCCATCCTTGTAAACATCGCTTTGGAGACTCTGCAGAATTCTGGGGACATTTTGTCAATACGCAGTCGCTCTCGCATCCCTCTCAAGGCCTATCATACTCAAGACATAATGTTTACAAACCCGATCCTCATTTTTTTGAGTGGCTGGCAGGCAGCTTATGGAGCATATTGTGCAATGAACACGGTTCCGAAGAGACTTGGCTTCGGCAACAATGCACCAGTCATCGATATACAGTAAAGTGCTCAAAGGTCGGCGCTTTTCTCGGAACATGCGAAACCCAATCCCTGTTTTTATCAACAGCTTTCCTAGCTTAGAAAGAGGAACATAATAACACAAGGGACTGATCTGGTCTAATAATCATCTCCTTCCGAAGAAGTGTAGCAGCTCCTGAATCTATGAATTATTACGCACAATAATTTACAAAGCCTATACAATTGTTTGAGGTTTTTAAACCATCCCAAAACATTTTTTGTTCTCTTCCTCAAACTTGTTGGCTCACGCTGAGAGGTGACCGTGATTATATTTGGATGTCCTGAATTATTACGCACAATAATTGACAAAGCCTATACAATTGTTTGAGGTTTTCTAACCATCCCAAAACATGATTTGTTCCCTTCCTCAAACTTGTTCTCTTCGAAGTCGGCTCACGCTGAGAAGTGACCGTGATTATATTTGGATGTCCTTACAGTAGCAGCTCCTGAATCTATGAATTATTACGCACAATAATTTACAAAGCCTATACAATTGTTTGAGGTTTTCTAACCATCCCAAAACATGTCTTGTTCCCGTCCTCAGGCACACAACTTGCTCTCTTCGAAGTTGGCTCACTCCAAGAGGTGACTGTGATTATATTTGGGTAACATCCTCGCCAAAACTCCTTCTAAAGAAGTGGATGTCCTTATAGTAGCAGCTCCTGAATCTGTGACGAGTTGTTACGCATGATAATGTACAAAATTTTGACCACCCCGCAACATGTTTTGTTCCCGTCCTCAGGCACACAACTTGCTCTCTTCGAAGTCGGCTCACTCCGAGAGGTGACCGTGATGATATTTGGGTAACATCCTCGCCAAAACTCCTTCTGAAGGGGATGGCCTTATAGTAGCAGCTCCTGAATTTGTGACAAGTTTTTACGCATAATAATTTACAAAATTTTGACCACCCCACAACATGTTTTGTTCCTGTCCTCAGGCACGCAACTTGCTCTCTTCGAAGTCGGCTCACTCTGAGAAGTAGCCGTGACGCAATATGGTCCATGTGTGTGAAATGTCAAGTCTCCGTCCACAGGGTATGGCGACGTGAGGCATATCCGTCTCTCTGCAGGCGCAACGCACCCCGTTGTGACAGTTTTCAAGGGATGCCGTCTTTCCTCTGGCAGCACTGCGAAGGAGGCACGCTCCAGTCGTAGATGTACGACAGACGGAGCTTGACCTCCTCCTTGCACAGCTTCCCTTCTTTGGCCAGAGTCTGGTGCTTCTCCAACATGTCCTCGATGCTCTGCTTGTGCGTCACAATGTACTTGTTGTTGCACCCTCGGGATTTGTACTCCGTGTCGAAGCGCGGGTCGTGCACCCGCCTGACGTCCACCGGGGCCAACCAAGCGCCCAAGGAGACGTCCTCGCTCTGCCAGAGGTTGAGGAAGTCCCGGCTGAGGCGTAAATAACGAACCAAGTCGGCGGAGAGGACGTAGCCACCGCCGAGGGCGTAAGGCAAGTAGTAGTCGCAGAGCAGCCAGGCGTTCTCCTTCCACTTCCCGCCGGACTTGACGCGCCCGCGGCCCGAGAAGAAGCCCCAGTAGAGCCGCCGCGGCTCCTTGACCCGCAGCTCGTCCAGCAGGACGTCCAAGCGGACGAAGGTGTCGTCGTCGGCCTTGAGGACGAAGCGGAAGTCCAGGTGACGGTCCAACCAGGCATACATGGCCAACACCTGTCACGAAAATATGATGTGGATTTTATACATGTATGAATGAACTGAATGGGACCTACTTTGGCTGAAGACACAATTCTAAGATTAAGGCCTGCAATGACTAACTGCCTGCTTGCTACACTATAATTAAAAGTTACTGATAAGAACTGTGACAAATGAGTAACCAAAGCTACTAATAGGAATTGTACTCAAGATAAAGACAGACATAACACCTGAAGAAGTGACAACGAAACAATGGGAACAAACCGGGAGACCTTGTTGTGTGTCAGTTCTTGGCGTTGCAAATCAAACGAAGAATTCCTTGATACAGAAGTTGTTATCTCAGAGGCTGAATTTCTTTACAACAATTGACATTGACATTGATTTCACAATTTCAACAATTGACATCCTCAGAGGTTGTGAGGTCCGTAGGTCCGTTGACGCAGGGACTACGAATACACAACACTCGCGGGCGCTTAACTCTGATGCATTCATAACTGCGACATAGGATTCCAGCCAGCCTTCCCATATACATATACCTCACAACCTCTGAGGATGCCTGCCATAGATGTGGGAGAAACGTCAGGAGAGAATACTTCTGGAACATGGCCAGACACCCCGGTAAACATACAACAACCCTGTGATCCTGGCCATGAAAGCCTTCGACTGTCAGTAATTTGCAACTTTGGGACAACATCAGAGGAAATATTGGTACATAAGAGACCTTATGACAATCCAAAAATTGTGACAGACAGTGAGATGGAAACAGCAATCAAAAGAACCTTTGTTTCAAAAAGTATTCATGACACACCTTGGCTGTGAGGTTCTCGTAGGAGTCCCGCAGCTCCGGGAGGAGGAGGAGGTCCCGGTGGCGGCTCTGCTCCAGCTCCAAGGCGTGTAGCTCTTCCCCGGCGAGGCCTCCGGTGCCCACCACGAAGCGGGCCCACACGTCACTACCACCAGCGCGCCGCCCGGCCCCCGAGAGCCACGTGCTGCGGATGATGCTGCGCCGCTCGGTGTACTTGGGCCCGCTGGCCACCAGCACCGCCAGGAAGGCCGCCTCCTCAAGCGCCGGGGCCGGAGCGGCTGCAGGGGGTTGAGGCCCGCCGACGGCTCCTCCCGGTCGCGGTGGGGCAGCCTGTTGCTGGTGGGGGAGGCCCCATCCCTGGGAGGGCTTCAGGCCTTCCGAGGTGCACTTGGCCAAGTAGAGGAGCACCACTCCAAAGAGGGAGAGGCCGCCGAGACCCACGGCCGTCTTGTGTCGGCAGAGCAGGCGGAGCAGCTTCATGGCGGGAAAGATCGAGGCCTTGCTCACCCTGAGCGGCACATGGCATAGGCTCCTCCCTCTCCAGGGGCGGGGATTTGCATTGGCTCCTCCCCTTCTCTCAAGGATAGCTTAGCTCCACCCCTTGAGGCAGTCTCAAAGCCTTCCAGAACTAATACTTTAACCCCTCCCCTTTGGGGTGGTCCTAATGTCTTCAACAGTTATGAGTACAGAAATTAGCCACCGCTAAAGTGGAAATACGAAAAATGCCAGCGATCAAAGAACAGGAGGAAAAGTTGGCGATCGCGGATGGAGCGACAGCACCCCCCTGTGGCCGGAACCGAGCACAACCTCCAGGACGCCGAAGCTGGGAAAATGACGACAAAACACCTCTATGTCTGTATGTCTTAACGGCATTGAATATTCGCCGTGTACAAGTTCTGTGATTCGCCCTGAGTCCACTTCGGTGTGAGAAGGGCGGAAGATAAATGCTGTAAACAGATAAATAAGTATATTATCTCCGCCCCTTGAGGCAGCCCCAAAGTCTTGGCCTCTCCCCTTTTGGGCAGACCGAATCTTCAGACTCCTCCCTTTGGGGGGCAGTCATAATGACTCCTTCCCGTGCCTTATTATCATAGCCCCACCCTTTAATACCTCCACCTCTTAGCTCTGCCTTTACTACCTTAACTCCGCCCCTTAATATCCCAGCTCCGCCCTTTAATAATCTTAGCTCCTCCCATTATTTCCTACCTTACTCATAACATTTTATCTCCACCTCTTAATAGCTTAGCTCCACCTCCTAACTCCGCCCTTTAAACCATAGCTCCGCCCCTTAATATGCTAGCACCGCCCCTTACACTCATCCCATAACATCTTAGCTCCACCCCTTAATATCCTAGCACCGCCCCTTATCCCCATCCCATATCTTAGCTCCGCCCCTTAATAGCTTAGCTCCACCTCAGCTCCCCCCAATACCTTAGCTCCGCCCCTTAATATCCTAGTTCCACCCTTTAATAATCCTAGCTCCACCCCTTAATATCTTAGATCCACCTCCTAACTCCGCCCCTAATATCTTAGCTCCGCCCCTTAATATCCTAGCACCGCCCCTTAGCCCCACCCCATAACATCTTAGCTCCGCCCCTTAACAGCTTAGTTCCACCTCAGCTCCGCCCCTAATACCTTAGCTCCGCCCTTATCACATCCCATAACATCTTAGCTCCGCCCCTTAATAGCTTAACTGCACAGCTCCGCCCCTTAATATCCTAGTTCCGCCCTTTAATAATCCTAGCTCCACCCCTTAGCCTCATCCCATATCTTAGCCCCACCCCATATTTTAGCCCTACCCACTATTACATTAACTCCACCCCTTAACATTTGGCCCAACCCCTTTATACCTTAGCCCCACCCCCTTAAGGCGGGGCCAAAGCCTTGACTCCTCCCCCTTGAGGCGGTCCTAATCTCTCCTTCCCTTGTCTAAGTCTTAGCTCCACCCCCAGGGGCGGTCCAACGTCCCGACTCCTCCCCCTTGGGCGGGACTTATGCTTTAGCTCCTCCCCCTTGCTCATCCGAGCCCCAGGAGGCGGACACAATGCCTTGACTCCTCCCCCTTGGCAGGGACCAATAGGCGGCCTCCACAGCCTCCCCAACGTTCCAAGGGGGCGGGAAAAGGGGAAGGGGACGGCAAGCGGGTGGGGACACACCTCTGTCGGCGGCATTCGGAGGCGGCTTTGGGTTTCCTCTTCGCGGGACTGTCCCTTCCGCCGCTCCATCTCCTCCCGAGCGCCGGCGAATGAATAGGAAGGGAAGGCGGGGCCAAGCCGCGTCACGTGACTCCCATCTCGTTCCCTTTCCCGTTGTTGACCGCGCCGCCATCTTGGGTGAGGGCGTCCCGACTCTGCCTCCGCCATCTTTGTCGAGGGAATCGTCTGAAGCGAGGCTGAGACTGAAACCTGAAGAGCTTTAAACAAGAGCAGAGTAATAGAGAATCGTGGTCTGTGGTTATAGGTTAAGGTAAAGAGCATCACTTGCCCAAAACAAATATGTCTCCCCTGATTAAGACCCCCTAACCATTGTTGCTCTATAGGTGGCTAACGCAGTGCCTGCTTTGGAGTCGTGAGGGCTTTCCGGCACCGAGAAGCGCGGAAGTGGGTTGGCACTTCCTGTTTCCGGTCGGTCTCCTCACAACCTCTCCGGAAGAGACTTGAGGCGGAGGGAATGCGGAGCCGCAGCACAGAGGTAAGGGCGTGGGTTAACACCGTGGTCCACGGGGCTCTGGCTTGGCACACAGGCCTGCTCCCCTCGCCCTTCATAGAATCCAGTCCAACCCCATTCTGACACAACCAAAGCCCTCCCGACAGAGGCCCAGCCTCTGTTTCCAAGCCTCCAAGGAAGAGAGGCGTTCCAGCCCCATGTCGGAAAATAATAATAATAATAATAATAATACACTATTATAATTGTATATTTATATTACATGTCATATTACTAATATTGCAATTATATTGTGCTATGCTAATAATATATTGTATATACATATAATATTGATATTATAATGTAATACAATATAATAATACACTATTATAATTGTATATATTACATGTGATATTACTAATATTGCAATTATATTGTGCTATGCTAATAATAGAATATATTGTATATGCATATAATATTGATAATAATATTATAATTTAATACAATATAATAATAATAGTAATAGTAACTATTATAATTGTATATTTATATTACATGTAATATTACTAATATTGCAATATATTTGTATAGTACAATATTATAATATATAATGCTTAAATAGTGCTATACTAATAATATAATATATTGTATATACATATAATATTGATAATGGTATAATATAATATAATATACTATTATAATTGTATACTAATATTGCAATATATTTGTATAGTACAATATAATAATATATAATGCTTATATAGTGCTATACTAATAATATAATACATTGTATGTACATATAATATTGATAATGATATAATATAATATAATATTATAATTGTATATTTATATTACATGTAATATTGCTAATATTGCAATATATTCGTATAGTACAGTGCAATAATATATAATGCTTAAATAGTGCTATACTAATAATATAATATATTGTATATACATATAATATTTATAATAATATTATAATATAATACAATATAATAATAATACACTATTATAATCGTATACTAATATTGCAATATATTTGTATAGTACAATGTAATAATATATAATGCTTATATACTGCTATACTAATAATGTAATATATTGTATATACATATAATATTGATAATAATATTATAATGTAATACAATAAAATAATAATAATACAGTATTATAATTGTATACTAATATTGCAATATATTCGTATAGTACAATATAATAATATATAATGCTTAAATAGTGCTATACTGATAATATAATACATTATATATACATATAATATTGATAATATAATGTAATATAATATAATAATATACTATTCTAATTATATACTTATTTTACATGTAATATTACTAATATTGCTATATTCGCATAGTACAATATAATAATATATAGTGATTAAATAATGCTATACTAAAATATAATATATTGTATATACATAATATTGATAATAATATTATAATGTAATGCAATATAATAATACACTATTATAATTGTATATTTATATTACATGTAATATTACTAATATTGCAATATATTCGTATAGTACAATATAATATATAATGCTTGTATAGTGTTATACTAATAATATAATATATTGTATGTACATATAATATTGATAATAATATTATAATGTAATACAATATAATAATAATACATTATAATTGTATATTTATATTACATGTAATATTACTAATATTGCAATATATTCGTATAGTACAATATAATAATATATAATGCTTAAATAGTGCTATACTCATAATATAATATATTGTATATACATATAATATTGATAATGGTATAATATAATATAATATACTATTATAATTGTATATTTATATTACATGTAATATTACTAATATTGCAATATATTCGTGTAGTACAATATAATCATATATAGTGCTTATATAGTGCTATACTAATAATATAACATATAATATAATATATACATATAATATTGATAATAGTATTATAATGTAATACAATATAATAATAGTAATAGTAACTATTATAATTGTATATTTATATTACATGTAATATTACAAATATTGCAATATATTCGTATAGTACAATATAATCATATATAAGGCTTAAATAGTGCTATACAAATAATATAATATATTGTATATACATATAATATTGATAACATTATAATGTAACAATATAATAATAATACACTATTATAATTGTATGTTTATATTACATGTAATATTACTAATATTGTATATGCATATAATATTGATAATAATATAGTGTAATATAATATAATAATACACTTTTGTAATTGTATATCTATATTACATGTAATATTACTAATATTGCAATATATTCGTATAGTACAATATAATAATATATAATGCTTAAATAGTGCTATACTAATAATATAATATATTGTGTATACATATATTGATAATAATAGTATAATGTAATACAATATAATAATAATACACTATTATAATTGTATACTAATATTGCAATATATTCATATAGTACAATATAATATATAATGCTTATATAGTGCTATACTAATAATGTAATATATTGTATATACATATAATATTGATAATAGTATTATAATGTAATACAATATAATAATAATAATACAGTATTATAATTGTATACTAATATTGCAATATATTCGTATAGTACAATATAATAATATATAATGCTTAAATAGTGCTATACTGATAATATAATACATTGTATATACATATAATATTGATAATATAATGTAATATAATATAATAATATACTATTCTAATTATATACTTATATTACATGTAATATTACTAATATTGCAATATATTCGTATAGTACAATATAATAATATATAATGCTTATATAGTGCTATACTAATAATATAATATATTGTATGTAAATATAACTTGTAAGCCACCCTGAGTTCCCTTTCGGGTGAGAAGAGCAGGATAGAAATGTCGCTAATGAATAAATAAATATTGATAATAATATTATAATGTAATACAATATAATAATACACTATACTAATATAATTAATAATATATTATATTGTATTATGCACATATAATATTGATAATAATATTACAATGTAATACAGTATAATAATAATACGTTATTATAATTGTATATTATATTACTAATAATATTGCAATATAGTTGTATAGTATAATATAATAATATATAATGCTTATATTGTGCTATGCTAATAATATAATATATTGTATGTAAATATAACTTGTAAGCTGCCCTGAGTCCCCTTTGGGGTGAGAAGGGCGGGATAGAATTGTCGCTAATATATAAATAAATATTGATAATAGTATTATAATGTAATACAATATAATAATACACTATAGTAATAGTATATTTATATTACATGTGATATTACTAATAATATTACAATATAGTGGTATAGTGCAATACAGTGATGTATAATGCTTATATTGTGCTATACTAATAATATAATTTATTGTATGTATATACAACTTGTGATCTACCCTCAGTCCCCTTCGGGGTGAGAAGGGCAGGATATAAATGTCGCTAATAATAATAATAATAATAATAATAATAATAATAATAATAATAATACACTAATATAATTGTATATTTATATTACATGTGATATTACTAATAATATCGCAGTATAGTCATATAGTACAATATAATAATATTTAATGCTTATATAGTGCTTATATAGTGCTAATAATATAATATACTAGCTTTGCCCGGCCACGCGTTGCTGTGGCTTATGGGAATCCTTTATTGGTCAGGTGGAATAGCAGTGAACAGCCTTGCAGTTTCAAAGCCTGGCCGTTTTCTGGAGTAGCTGGAGCTTTTTGTTGTATGAACGTAGAGGCATGGATGAGGGGTTGTGCTGCCAAGTTTAGTGTTTCTGGGACGTGTTGTTTTGTCCTAGGCCGAAACGTCACTACCCTTTTATATATATAGATAGATTGTATGTATATATAACTTGTGAGCTGCTCTGAGTCCCCTTCAGGGTGAGAAGGGCGGGATATAAATGTCGCTAATAAATAATATAATATTATAGAAACCTTTGTGGTTCAAAACAACATAAATACACACATACTGTGTGTGACATATACATATATATATGGTTTGTCCTATTCCTTTTATACTACTCTCTTCTCTTATTACATTAGCCAATAGTTCCATTACAATTGCAAATAAAATTGGGGAAATTTTGTGCCTCGTGTTATATTTATTTTCCCTGTTAAACTATCATTCACCATAACTTGGGCATATATTTTTGAATATAATTTATCAATTAAGTTTCTAAATTTTTCTCCAAATCCAAATTTGTCTAGTATCATTTTCATTGTCTTCCAGGAGACACTATCAAATGCCTTATAAATATCCAAAGCTAATACTCCAGCCACCAAATTTGTTTGCAGACGATACCCTTTTATCAATGGAACAGCCAATAAAACAATGGGAGAAAATAGAGGCTCATTTAACGGAATTTGGATTAATAACAGGTTTACAAATTAATTGGAACAAATCAGAAATGATGATATTTAACTTTCAAGAAGAAGAGATAAAAAAAACGGGGGGAAAATCAAAATTAAAGAAGCAATTAAATGTTTAGGATAAATATAACTAAAGAATTAAAAAATTTGGAAATACAGTAGAGTCTCACTTATCTAACATAAACGGGCCGGCAGAACATTGGATAAGCGAATATGTTGGATAATAAGGAGAGATTAAGAAAAAGCCTATTAAACATCAAAATAGGTTATGATTTTACAAATTAAACACCAAAACATCATGTTATACAACAAATTTGACAGAAAAAGTAGTTCATTACACATTAATGCTATGTAGTAATTACTGTATTTACGAATTAAGCACCAAAATACCACGATGTATTGTAAACATTGACTACAAAAATGCGTTGGATAATCCAAAACGTTGGATAAGCGAGTGTTGGATAAGTGAGACTCTACTGTACACAATTTAACCAAATTAAGAAAGGAAATTAATAAGAAACTGGCGGAGTATAATAAACTCAAATTATCACGGTTTGGTAGGATATCATTAGTCAAAATGAAGATATTACCCAAATTAAATTTTTTATTTAGAATGCTACCTGTAGAAATTGCAGATCAGGAAATAAAAAAATTGGCAAAGTATGTTAATTTTATACTGTAATGGGAATAAAAAAGCTAGAATAAATAAGTAGTATAAAAGGAATAGGACTAAAAGAGAAATATACATATGGTTTGTAATTACCAAGTTACGTGTATACGGTATACGTAAAGGTAAAGTTTTCCCCTGATATAAAGTTTAGACGTTGGATAAGCGAATGTTGGATAAGTGAGACTCTACTCATTGTCCTTGGTCCATCTTTCCCCCTCTTAGGCGACCTCCTCACTGTACCAGTTTCCCACGTTGCTGCCCCTTTGAAGCAGAGGCACCATGGTTTCAAAGCGAGCCTTCATCTGTAGCCTGGGCTCCATCTATTTATCCCTCCTCTTTGTGTTCCTGCTCATGGATGTCTACGCTCGGCCCGCCAACAACTCCGCCTTGAAAGAGAAGGCGGCCGACAACGCCAACAAGGACGAGAACGAGATCCTGCCTCCGGACCATTTGAACGGGGTCAAGATGGAGATGGACGGCCACCTGAACAAGGAGTTCCACCAGGAGGTCTTTCTGGGGAAAGAGATGGAGGAGTTCGACGAAGACTCCGAACCGCGGAGGAACAGGAGGAAACTCATGGTGATTTTCTCAAAGTGAGTAGCGTATATACTATTGGGTTATGGTCAAGGCCGGCAACAGAGCCTGCAGGCTATTGCTTGCAATATGTGATCTATTTCTCTCTTCTCCTCCCTTATCAGTGTGTTTTCTTTTGCAAAGCCTCCCTCGCTCTTAATCAAGGGAATGTTTTGAAAAGAGAAAGACACCCTTGCAAGTCAGGAAGAAATTTTATATATGAATTTCCCCTCCTATGGTTGCAGGTCTTTGCTAATCCTTTATACATAGAGATCAATGTACCTGTAGCCATACATATACACTATTTTTATATATGTATTTCCCCTCATATGTTTGCAGGTCTTTGCAAATCCTTTATACATATAGATCCATGTACCTGTGTATCTGTAGCCATACATATATATTATTTTTATATCTGAATTTCCCCTCATATGTTTGCAGGTCTTTGCAAATCCTTTATACATATAGATCCATGTACCTGTGTATCTGTAGCCATACATATACATTATTTTTATATCTGAATTTCCCCTCATATGTTTGCAGGTCTTTGCAAATCCTTTATACATATAGATCCATGTACCTGTGTATCTGTAGCCATACATATACATTATTTTTATATCTGAATTTCCCCTCATATGTTTGCAGGTCTTTGCAAATCCTTTATACATATAGATCCATGTAACTGTGTATCTGTAGCCATACATATACATTATTTTTATATCTGAATTTCCCCTCATATGTTTGCAGGTCTTTGCAAATCCTTTATACATATAGATCCATGTAACTGTGTATCTGTAACCATACATATACATTATTTTTATATATGAATTTCCCCTCATATGTTTGCAGGTCTTTGCAAATCCTTTATACATAGAGATCCATGTACCTGTGTATCTGTAGCCATACATATATATTATTTTTATATCTGAATTTCCCCTCATATGTTTGCAGGTCTTTGCAAATCCTTTATACATAGAGATCCATGTACCTGTGTATCTGTAACCATACATATACACTATTTTTATGTATGAATTTTCCCTCATATGTTTGCAGGTCTTTGCAAATATCTATATAAAGAGAGATGTCTGGATAGATATGAATATATTCTTACCTACCTATATATAGGGCTTGTAAATATTACAGGGGGGAAAAGAATACACAAATATCTATAGACATGTCTAGATAGATATGAATATATATATATATATATATATATATATATATATATATATAGGGCTTGCAAATATTGTAGGGGAAATACACACACACACACACAGAGGAATTTGCAAATGTTTCAGGGGGAAATGCATATGTGAAATTAGTATTTATAATTATAGAACTATATCTAGCTCTGCAATGTAAGCATTGAATGCTTGCCTGTTACTATGTTGGATGCTGACCTGAGTCCCTATGGGGAGATAGGATGGGATACAAATGAAGTTGATATTATTATTATTATTATTAGGCTATTGTTGATACCATATTGTTTTTGTTGCCCCTACTTTTCCACTTATAGAGCTAGTTTATTATTTTTCTTTGAAATACGGTAAATATTCAAAAACATTTAACCTACTGATGCCTGGATTAATGAAATTTTATTGGGATCTATTTTTATTTTGAAATTGACCCTTAGCTGCTGCATTTCCCACCCTCGGCTTATACTCGAGTCAATAAGTTATCCCAGTTTTTTGTGGTAAAATTAGGTGCCTCGGCTTATATTCGGGTCGGCTTATACTCGAGTATATACGTTAGTTTTGTTTTGCCTGTGATATTTAAATAGCGCTGAGCATTCGGAATCGAGTCAGGGCGGAAGTGCTGAAAGAACATTGGATGCTGACTTTGTACCAAGTTGCACCACTTTCATTGCCAGGCTCTAAAGCTGTCCAATCGGTAATCGTCTCCCTGACATCTTGTCTGCAAATTAAAAGGTTTATTATTAAGTGCATCGCCGATCAGCAGGCAGCGATAATGAAACTGAAAAGCTGATTAATGCGCCAGAAGGCCGATTAGCGACTTATGTCATAACCCAAAGGGCAGGTCACTTGTAATTTGCCAGATGCTGCATTCACCCTGGTAAGAGTTGTGGTCAAAGGTCAGGTACTTTTCCTGTCTAGAGTTACCATTTGTATTGCTGTGAGTTTTCCGGGCTGTCTAGACATGTTCCAGAAGCATTCTCTCCTGACGTTTCTCCCACATCTATGGCAGGCATCCTCACAGGTTGTGAGGTCTGTTGGAAACTAGGCAAGTGGTGTTTATATATACAGTAGAGTCTCACTTATCCAAGCTAAACAGGCCGGCAGAAGCTTGGATAAGCGAATATCTTGGATAATAAGGAGGGATTAAGGAAAAGCCTATTAAACATCAAATTAGGTTATGATTTTACAAATTAAGCATCAAAACATCATGTTATACAACAAATTTGACAGAAAAAGTAGTTCAATACGTAGTAATGTCATGTTGTAATTACTGTATTTACGAATTTAGCACTAAAATATCATGATATATTGAAAACACTGACTGCAAAAATGGCTTGGATAATCCAGAGGCTTGGATAAGCGAGGCTTGGATAAGTGAGACTCTACTGTGTGTGTGTGTGTGTGTGTGTGTGTGTGTGTGTGTGTATATATATATATATATATATATATATATGAAATAATGTTCAGGGTGGGAGAAAGAACTTTTGTCTGTTGGAGGCAGTGTGAATAATAATAATAATAATAATAATAATAATAATAATAATAATAATAATAATCCTAGACACTTGGGAAGTGTCAGACATGTGATCCAATACAACAGCCAGCAGATTGTCTGCTGTGGACTCATCTTGTTGTGTTTCAATATTATTATTATTATTATTATTATTATTATTATTATTTTATTATAACACAGCAAACAAGATAGATATGCTGGATTTCGTATCACAAAATCACAAGTCGAACATTATTATTATTATATTATGCAAATGTGAGTAGATCAATAGGTACCGCTCTGGCGGGAAGGTAATGGCGCTCCATGCAGTCATGCCAGTGGCCACATGACCTTGGAGGTGTCTACGGACAACGCCGGCTCTTCTGCTTAGAAATGGAGATGAGCACCAACCCCCAGAGTCAGACACAACTGGACTTAACGTCAGGGGAAAACCTTTACCTTTACCTATATATATTATATAATATTATAATATAATACAGTAGAGTCTCACTTATCCAACATAAACGGGCCGGCAGAACGTTGGATAAGCGAATATGTTGGATAATAAGGAGAGATTAAGGAGAAGCCTATTAAACATCAAATTAGGTTATGATTTTATAAATTAAGCACCAAAACATATACATATATACAACAAATTTGACAGAAAAAGTAGTACAATACGCAGTAATGTTATGTTGTAATTACTGTATTTACGAATTTAGTACCGAAATATCACGATGTTTTGAAAACATTGACTACAAAAATGGCTTGGATAAGCAAATGTTGGATAAGTGAGACTCTACTTAATATTATATAATATATATATTATATTATTTTATTTTTGTATCCTGCCCCATCTCCCCGAGGGGACTCGGGGCGGCTTACATGGGGACCAAGCCCAACATCATACAATAAAAAATGTCATTGCAGTATAGTGGTATAGTACAATATAGTAATATATAATACTTATATTATGCTATACTAATATAATTAATAATATATTATATTGTATACACATAAAATATTGATAATAATTTTACAATGTAATACAATATAATAATACATTATTATAATTGTATATTATATATTACATGTAATATATATATATTGCTATACTACAGTATAGTGGTATGGTACAATATAGTAATACAGTAGAGTCTCACTTATCCAAGACTCCCTTATCCAAGGTTCTGGATTATCCAAGGCATTTTCGTAGTCAATGATTTCAATATATCGTGATATTTTGGTGCTAAATTCATAAATACAGTAATTACAACATAACATTACTGTATATTGAACTACTTTTTCTGTCAAATTTGTAGTATAACATGACGTTTTAGTGTTTAATTTGTAAAAGCATAACCTAATTTGATGTTTAATAGGCTTTTCCTTAATCCCTCCTTATTATCCAAGATATTTGCTTATCTAAGGTTCTGCCAGCCCATTTAGCTTGGACAAGTGAGATTCTACTGTAATATATAATACTTATATTATGCTATGCTAATATAATTAATAATATATTATATTGTATACACATATAAGATTGATAATAATACATTATTATAATTGTATATTATATATTACATGTAATATTACTAATGATATTACAGTATAGTGGTATAGTTCAATATAGTAATATATAATGCTTATATTGTGCAATGCTAATAATATAATATATTGTATATAATATTGATAATAATACTATAATGTAATACAATATAATAATAATACCTAATTATAATTGTATATTATATATTGCATGTAATATTACTAATGGTATTGCAATATAGTGGTATAGCACAATATAGTAATATATAATGCTTATATTGTGCAGTGCTAATAATATAATATATTTTATATAATATTGATAATAATACTATAATACAATAAAATAATACATTATTGTAATTGTATATTATATATTACATGTAATATTACTAATGATATTGCATTATAGTGGTATAGTACTATATAGTAATATCTAATGCTTATATTGTGCAATGCTAATAATATAATATATTGTATATAATATTGACAATAATACTACAATGTAATACAATAAAATAATAATGCATTATTATAATTGTATATTATATATTACACTAGCTGTGCCCGGTCACGCGTTGCTGTGGCGAAGTCTGGTGGTATGGGAAATAAAGTATTGAGGAATTGGTGGTAGTTAAGGTCAAGGGTCAAGGTTTTCCCCAGACATTAAGTCCAGTCGTGTCCAATGACTCTGGAGGTTGGTGCTCATCTCCATTTCTAAGCCGAAGAGCCGGCGTTGTCCGTAGACTCCTCCAAGGTCATGTGGGATGACTGCATGGAGCGGCGTTACCTTCCTGCCGGAGCAGTAACTATTGATGCACTCACATTTGCATGTTTTCGAACTTCTGGGTTGGCAGAAGCTGGGGCTAACAGTGGGGGCTCTCTCCGCTCCCCCAATTCAAACCTGTGGCCTTTCGGTCCAGAAGTTCAGCAGCTCAGCGCTTTAACACGCTGTGCCATCAGGGGATATTATTTCCTAAAGGTTGTGAATATACAATATTTCTGATTGGTTTTTTTTGTTTGTTGGAGGCAAGTATGAATGCTGCAATTAGGAAAAATGATTAGGATGTAATGGCCTTGCAGCTTTAAAGCCTGGCTGTTTCCTCCCTGAGTGAATTTTTTGTTGGGAGGTGTTAGCTGGCCCTGATTGTTTCCTGTCTGGAATTCCCTTGTTTTCAGAGTGGTGTTGTTTGCGATATTTTATGTGCTTCTACTGTCTGTGGCCCTGAGAAAACAGGATTTGCCAGACTTTGATGATGGGAATACTTTGTTGGGAGGTGTTAGCTGGCCCCGATTGTTTTCTGTGTGGAATTCCCCTGTTTATTTACTGTCCTGGTTTTAGAGATTATATTGTTCTGCATTATTCTATCCCAGTAATTATTTCATATTAAAGAAGAATCTCACTTATCCAACATTCGCTTATACAATGTTCTGGATTATCCAACGCAGTCTGCCTTTTCATAATCAATGTTTTTGTAGTCAGTGTTTTAAATTCATTGTGATATTTTAGTGGTAAATTTGTAAATACAGTACAGTAGAGTCTCACTCAGGGGTCCTCAAACTTTTTAAGCCGAGGGCCGGTCCACAATCCTTCAGACTGTTGAGGGGCCGGATTATCATTTGAAAAAAATACAAACAAATTCCGATGCACACTGCACATGTCTTATTTGTAGTGCAAAAACAACAACAACAATGAAAGAACAATACAATATTTAAAAATAAAACAATTTTAACCAACATACATTGATCAGGATTTCAATGGGAAGTGTGGTCCTGCTTCTGGCCAATGAGATAGTCAAGTTAATTAGGGTTGCTGCTGCTGCTGTTGTTGTTGTTGTTGTTGTTGTTGTTGTTGTTGTGTGCCTTCAAGTCATTTCAGACTTTGGGCGAGCCTAAGTCTAAAATTTATTTATTATTTATTTACTGCATTTATTTACTACATTTGTATCACACCCTTCTCACCCCAAAGGGGACTCAGAGTGGCTTACAAATTATATGTACATACAATATATTATATTATTAGCATAGCACAATATTAGCATTATATATTACTATATTGAACTATACCACTATACTGTAATATTATTAGTAATATTATATGTAATATACTATATATAATTAATATTATTATATGGTATTATTATTAGTATTATATTGTATTACATTATAATATTATTATCAATATTATATGTATATACAATATATTATATTATAAAACTGAGGGCGGGGGCCAGGTAAATGACCTCGGAGGGCCGCATCCGGCCCCCGGGCCTTAGTTTGGGGACCCCTGGTCTCACTTATCCAACATAAACGGGCCGGCAGAATGTTGGATAAGCGAATATGTTGGATAATGAGGAATTAAGGATAACCCTATTAAACATCAAATTAAGTTATGATTTTACAAATTAAGCACTAAAACATCATGTTAGACAACAAATTTGTCAGAAAAAGTAGTTCAGTACACAGTAATGCTATATAGTAATTACTGTATTTATGAATTTAGCACCAAAATATCACGATATATTGAAAGCATTGACTACAAAAATGCATTGGATAATCCAGAACGTTGGATAAGCGAGTGTTGGATAAGTGAGACTCTACTGTAAATACTACATAGCATTACTGCGCATGGAACTACTTTTTCTGTCAAATTTGTTGTATAATATGATGTTTTGGTGCTGAATTTGTATAACGATTACCTAATTTGATGTTTAATTGGCTTTTCCTGAATCCCTTCTTATTATCCAACATATTCACTTATCCTGCTGGCCTGTTTACGTTGGATAAGTAAGACTCTACTGTATATTTGTAATCTTATATTATCTGCTCAGAACTGGATTATCTGAGGCCCCTTCTTCACAGCAGTATAAAATGCACACTGAAGTGGATTATATGGTAGTGTGGAGTCAAGATAATCCAGTGCAAAGCAGATAATATAATATAAGATTATAAATGGGTTATATAGCTGTGTGGTAGGGCCTTGAGTCTACACTGCCATATAATCCAGTGCAAATTAGATAATCTGTGGAAGAAGCCTAAGTGAGGCCTAAATCTGCCTGTCCCCTAACTGAAACCTGGCTGTCCCTTGGTTGCTAGGCAATCAAGTGGGTAGAGATTAGCCCTCTAAACTGGCAGCAATTGGATAAAAACAATTATTGCTCTCCCTCTAATTAGGACTTTATTTTTCTTTTCTTTTTGTTGTATCAACCTTGAGGCGTGGGTGATGGGTTGTGTTGTCAAATTTTGAGGTTGGGGGGCCTGTACTTTTGTTGTTTTGTGAATTGCCGTGATGCCATCACTCTTTTATATATATAGATGTAATATTACTAATGGTATTGCAGTATATTAGTATAGTACAATATAGTAATATATCATGCTAATATTGTGCTTTGCTAATAATATAATATATTGTATATAATATTGATAATAATACTGTAATGTAATACAATATTATAATAATGCATTATTATAATTGTATATTATATATTACATGTAATATTACTAATGGTATTGCAGTATAGTGGTATAGTACAATATAGGAATATATCATGCTTATATTGTGCTATGCTAATAATATAATATATTGTATGTACCTATAACTTGTAAGCCGCCCTGAGTTCCCTTCGGGACGAGAAGGGCGGGATATAAATGTTAATAAATAAATAATGTTGTAATTGGCCAGCTTGATTGGCATTGCAGCTTCAAAGCCTGGCTGCTTCCTGCCTGGGGGAATCCTTTGTTAGATGGTGTTAATTGGCCCTGATATATAAACCCCACTTGTTTAGTTTCCAACAGATCTCGCAACCTCCGAGGATGCCTGCCATAGATGTGGGCGAAACGTCAGGAGAGAATGCTTCTGGAACATGGCCATACAACCCGGAAAACTGAGAAATCAGCAGAAATCAGAATGGATGGCCTTGTCTTTCCTTCATGCTTTGAAGCTTTATCCTGATCCTTTTCCTGTGTTTATATTTGCAGAGTCGACATCAATCGGGACAAAAAGATCAGCGCCAAGGAGATGCAGCGCTGGATCATGGAGAAGACGGAAGAGCATTTCCAGGAGGCGGTGGAAGAAAACAAGATGCACTTCCGGGCCGTGGATCCCGACGGAGACGGTAAGGAGAGTCACACCACAATGGCCAGAATCACAGGGTTTGTATGTGTTTTCTGGGCTATCTGGCCATGTTCCAGAAGCATTCTCTCCTGACATTTTGCCCACATCTATGGCAGGCATCCTCAGAGGTTGCGAGGTATAGCGCTCACAACCTCTGAGGATGGCTGCCATAGATGTGGGCGAAATGTCAGGAGAGAATGCTTCTGGAACATGGCCAGACAGCACAGAAAACACACAACAATCCTGCGGCACATTTCATCATTGTAGATGACCTCCTCTGAAAAAAAATCTTGATACTTTCACAAGTCAGAGTTGACTCCAAGGGCCATAACAGCAAGACACACCGGTAAATCCCTTCCCTGCCATGCAGTCATGCCAGTGGCCACATGGCCTTGGAGGTGACTATGGACAACGCCGGCTCTTTGGCTTAGAAATGGAGATGAGCACCAACCCCCAGAGTGTGAGTAGATCAATAGGTACTGCTACAGCGGGAAGGTAATGGCGCTCCATGGCCACATGGCCTTGGAGGTGTCTATGGACAACGCCGGCTCTTTGGCTTAGAAATGGAGATGAACACCAACCCACAGAGTGTGAGTAGATCAATAGGTACTGCTACAGCGGGAAGGTAATGGCGCTCCATGGCCACATGACTTTGGAGGTGTCTATGGACAACGCCGGCTCTTTGGCTTAGAAATGGAGATGAGCACCAACCCCCAGAGTGTGAGTAGATCAATAGGTACTGCTACAGCAGGAAGGTAACGGCGCTCCATGGCCACATTGCCTTGGAGGTGTCTATGGACAACGCCGGCTCTTTGGCTTAGAAATGGAGATGAGCACCAACCCCCAGAGTGTGAGTAGATCAATAGGTACTGCTCCAGCGGGAAGGTAATGGCGCTCCATGGCCACATGACTTTGGAGGTGTCTATGGACAACACTGGCTCTTTGGCTTAGAAATGGAGATGAGCACCAACCCCCAGAGTGTGAGTAGATCAATAGGTACTGCTCCAGCGGGAAGGTAATGGCGCTCCATGGCCACATGACTTTGGAGGTGTCTATGGACAACACCGGCTCTTTGGCTTAGAAATGGAGATGAGCACCAACCCCCAGAGTGTGAGTAGATCAATAGGTACTGCTCCAGCGGGAAGGCAACAGCGCTCCATGGCCACATGACTTTGGAGGTGTCTATGGACAACGCCGGCTCTTCGGCTTAGAAATGGAGATGAGCACCAACCCCCAGAGTGTGAGTAGATCAATAGGTACTGCTCCAGCGGGAAGGTAATGGCGCTCCATGGCCACATGACTTTGGAGGTGTCTATGGACAACACTGGCTCTTTGGCTTAGAAATGGAGATGAGCACCAACCCCCAGAGTGTGAGTAGATCAATAGGTACTGCTCCAGCGGGAAGGTAATGGCGCTCCATGGCCACATGACTTTGGAGGTGTCTATGGACAACACCGGCTCTTTGGCTTAGAAATGGAGATGAGCACCAACCCCCAGAGTGTGAGTAGATCAATAGGTACTGCTCCAGCGGGAAGGCAACAGCGCTCCATGGCCACATGACTTTGGAGGTGTCTATGGACAACGCCGGCTCTTCGGCTTAGAAATGGAGATGAGCACCAACCCCCAGAGTGTGAGTAGATCAATAGGTACTGCTCCGGCGGGAGGGTAATGGCGCTCCATGGCCACATGACTTTGGAGGTGTCTATGGACAACGCCGGCTCTTCGGCTTAGAAATGGAGATGAGCACCAACCCCCAGAGTCTGAAACAACTAGACTTATTGTCAGGGAAAAACCTTTACCTTATTATTTGATGCCATGGCCTATGCCTGGTACAATAAACAATCCATTCAAATTCAAGATTTCAAATCAAATGTATTTATTAGATGATGGGTGGCAATAAGATTTTATATTTATTTAATACATTTATATCCCGCCCTTACAACTTAACCTTAAATACAATTTTATATTATAAGCATAGAACAATACAGGCGATTAATTACAATATTGAACTATATCTATATATTGTAATATTATTAATAATATTACATGTTATATATAATTAATAGTATATTGTATTATTAGTATTGTATTACAAAATAATATTAATATTATATGCATATACAATATATTATATTATTGTAAGTTATATTGTATATAAGTATGTATGTATATATGTATGTATTACAAAATAATATTAATATTATATGCATATACAATATATTATAATATATTATTGTAAATTATATTGTATATAAGTATATATGTATGTACACACACACACACACACACATATATATATATATACACACACATACATACATATACATATACCGGTACATATACACACACATATATATATAATTGCAGTGCTATATATTTTTTAATCCAGGTCACGTCTCCTGGGACGAGTATAAAGTCAAGTTCCTGGCCAGCAAAGGATTAAATGAGAAGGAAGTAGCGGAAAAGATTAAAAACAACGAGGAGTTGAAAATTGACGAGGAAAGTAAGTAGTGGTCCCTGGGTTTTGTAACGTTCTGCTGGCCCGTTTATGTTGGATAAGTGAGACTCTATTGTATTATTATATTGTACTATACGAATATATTGCAATATTAGTAATATTACATGTAATATAAATATACAATTATAATAGTGTATTATTATTATATTGTATTACATTATAATATTATCAATATTATATGTATATACAATATATTATATTATTAGTATAGCCCTATTTAAGCACTATATAAGCATTGTATATTTAGATATTGTACTATATACTATATATTGTATATTTAGATATTGTACTATACTGCGCATTGAACTACTTTTTCTGTCAAATTTGTTGTAAAACATGATGTTTTGGTGCTTAATTTGTAAAATCATAGCCTAATTTGATGTTTAATAGGCTTTTCCTTAATCCCTCCTTATTATCCAAGATATTTGCTTATCCAACATTCTGCCGGCCCGTTTAGCTTGGATAAGTGAGACTCTACTGTATTACATTTATTATTTTACTCTATTTATTACTACTTGTATTATTTTCCTGTATTTATTATTATTATTATTATTATTATTATTACATGTATTATTTTACTCTATTATTATTAAAAGGATACATAATAGAGTAAAATAATACATGTAATAATAATAATAATATTAAAAGGATACATAAGCACATTTACATTGAAGAAGATGAGAATTATGATTTGATCAGAGTTGGACAGTTTTATCTTGAATTTGAACTTTATGTAAATATTCGAAAACATTTAATCTACTGATGCCTCACTTAATGTAATTTTATTGGTATCTGTTTTTATTTCTGAAATTTACCACCCTCGGCTTATACTTGAGTCAATGTTTTCCCAGTTTTTTTTGTGTGGTAAAATTAGGTGCCTCGGCTTATATTTGGGTCAGCTTATACTCGAATATATACGGTATACTATATTTACATATGTATTTCCTCTGAAACATTTGCAAATCTTCTCTCTGTACATGTGCATTTCCCTCCTGCAAAATTTGCAAGCTCCCTCTGTGTGTGTGTGTGTGTATTTACTCTGTAATATTTGCAGGCCCTATATATCTATATTCATATCTATCTAGACATGTCTATATATATTTGTGTGTGCATTTCCCTCCTGCAAAATTTGCAAGCTCCCTCTCTCTCTGTGTGTCTATTTACTCTGTAATATTTGCAGGCCCTATATATCTATGTTCATATCTATCTAGACATGTCTATATATATTTGTGTGTGCATTTCCCACTGCAAAATTTGCAAGCCCTATATATCTATGTTCATATCTCTGTATCTAGACATCTCTCTATGCATAGATAATTATATCTATAGAAAATTTGCAAAGACTTGCAAACAGGTGAGGGGAAATTCATATATAAAATGACGTATACAGATAGGCAGGTACATGGAAATCTCTAGATATCTATATGTATATCAGAATTGCAAAGACATTCAAATATATGAGGGGAAAATTCTTATATAAAATTAATGTATATAGATAAATACAGATATACAGGTTCATAGGGATTGCAAAGGCATGCAGGGGGAACTGCCTATATATCTGTAGGAGAGATTAACAAATATTTCAGGGGAAAAGGCTTTTATAAGATTCATGGAGATATATATTTTCTGTTTCTAGACTTGCAAGGGCTTCTTCTCCGCTCCTTTTCAAAGTATTCCCTTGGTTAAGAGCAGGGGAAGTTTTGGAAAAGAAAACACACTGTTAAGGGAGGGGAAGAGGCGAGAGAAATAGATCATAAGCGGAGGGAGGCTTTTCCAGCTCAAAAAAAGGGCTGAAAAACTCAACTTATCTTTGAGTATATATAATTATTATTTTTAATGCCTCGTTTTTTATCTAGCCCAGGAAGTTCTTGACAACTTGAAAGACCGCTGGTACCAAGCCGACAACCCGCCGGCCGATCTGTTGCTGAACGAGGAGGAGTTCCTGTCCTTCCTTCACCCAGAGCACAGCCGAGGGATGCTCAAGTTCATGGTCAAGGAAATTGTCCGGGATCTGGGTAAGCGAGAATTCGGAAATCTCTGAACCATACAAACAGTTGGATTGAGCAGTGGTTGAAACGTTGAACTACGAGTCCATAGACCAGGATTCAAATCCTAAATTGGCATGGAAACTTATTAGGTAGCCTTGGCCAAGTCATAGCCTTGATGGAAGAAAACAATACCCCCCCCTCCAAGTATGTTCTCAAGTTGGGTGAGCTCCCATCTGTCAGCTCTAGGTTGCGGGGACATGAGAGAAGCCTCCTAGCAGGATGGTAACACATCCAGGCAATGTCTCTGTAGATGGCCAATTCTCTCACACCAGTAGCAACTTGTAGTATGCTCTCAAGTCGGGTGAGCTCCCGTCTGTCAGCTCCAGCTTGTGTGGACATGAGAGAAGCCTCCTAGCAGGATGGTAACACATCCAGGCAATGTCCCCTGGGCAATATCTCTGTAGACGGCCGATTCTCTCACACCAGAAGTGACTTGCAATATGTTCTCAAGTCGGGTGAGCTCCCATCTGTCAGCTCTAGCTTGCAGCGACATGAGAGAAGCCTCCCAGCAGGATGGAAACACATCCGGGCAATGTCCCCTGGGCAATGTCTCTGTAGACGGCCGATTCTCTCACACCAGTAGCAACTTGTAGTATGCTCTCAAGTCGGGTGAGCTCCCATCTGTCAGCTCTAGCTTGCGGGGACATGAGAGAAGCCTCCTAGCAAGATGGTAACACATCCAGGCAATGTCCCCTGGGCAATGTCTCTGTAGATGGCCGATTCTCTCACATCAGAAGCGACTTGCAGTATGTTCTCAAGTTGGGTGAGCTCCCGTCTGTCAGCTCTAGCTTGCGGGGACACGAGAGAAGCTTCCCAGCAGGATGGTAACACATCTGGGCAGCGTCTCTGTAGATGACTTGCAGTGTGTTCTCAAGTTGCTTCTGACACTATTTTAAAAAAAAAAAAAACCTTGTTAGCATTTGCAGTTTTTTGGATTCCTTGACATCTGGTGATGGATAAGTGCCAAAAATCCTGAGACCGTGCCGTGCAATGCAAGGCGTTCCATTGCCAGAAGATGGAGCCCAAGTCCAGGCTCCTCATCTCACTGACTGCAAAACAGAGACTAAATTGTGCCAACTTAAGCCAATAATTAGTTAATTTTATAATTTTACGTTATATGCAGAAATAGTCCTAGTTTCACTTTCTTTTTCTCCAGTGAGTTCAGGATGACAGACATTATTCTGAGGGAAGCCTTGTCTCTGTTTGTGTACTGTCTGTCTCTGCCAATTGTATAACAGCATTGAATGTTTGCCATATATGTACCTTAAATCAACTCTGAGTCCGCTCGGAAGATAGAGCAGAATATAAATAAAGTATTATTATTATTATTATTATTATTATTATTATTATTATTATTATTATTATACAAAGACAGAGTATGACACAGCAAACAAGATATATATGTTGGATTTCGTATCACAGAATTACAAGTCGAACACTTCCCAAGCATTTAGGACTGTGTGATGTAATATTATTATTATTATTATTATTATTATTATTATTATTAATGAAGCCTTGCCTCTGTTTATGTACTGTCTGTCTCTGCCAATTGTGTAACGGCATTGAATGTTTGCCATATATGTACCTAAGTCCCCTCGGGAAGATAGACTGGTATATAAATAAATTATTATTATTATTATTATTATTATTATTATTATTATTATTATTATTGCTATTATTATTGATAGATGGGCTGGATAATAACAACCATAAGCCCCAGCCATAAAATAATAATAAAAAAATAATAAATCATGCATTATTATTATTGTTGTTATTATTATTGGATGGGCTGAATAATAACAACCATAAGCCCCAGCCATAAAATAATAATACAAATAATAATAATAAATCACACATTATTATTATTGTTGTTATTGATGGATGGGCTGGATAATAACCATAATCCCCAGCCATAAAATAATAATAATAATAATAATAATAATAATAATAATAATAATAATAATAATGTGTGATGTATTATTATTATTATTTTATGGCTGGGGCTTATGGTTGTTATTATCCAGCCCATCCATCAATAATAATAGTAGTAATAATAATACTGGGATCTGCACGCATTATTCGCCGATACATCACAAAGTCCTAGACACTTGGGAAGTGTCCGATGTGTGATCCAATACAACAGCCAGCAGGATGTCTGGCTGTGGACTCATCTTGTTGTGTTTCTAATAATAATAAGAAGAAGAAAGCCTTGCCTCTGTTTATGTACTGTCTGTCTCTGCCAATTGTATAATAGCATTGAATGTTTGCCATATATGTACCTTAAATCCGCTCTGAGTCCCCTCGGGAAGATAGAGTGGGATATAAATAAAGTATCATCATCATTATTATTATTATTATTATTACACAAATACAGAATATGACATAGCAAACGAGGTATATATGTTGCATTTTGTATTACAGAATTACAAATCGGAACACTTCCCAAGCGTTTAGGACTGTGTGATGTGTTGTTGTTATTATTATTATTATTATTATTATTATTATTGGATGGGCTGGATAATAACAACCATAAGCCCCAGCCATAAAATAATAAAAATAATACTAAATCACACATCGTCATTATTATTATTATTATTATTATTATTATTATTATATTATTATTATTATTATTGATGGGCTGGATAATAACAACCATAAGCCCTGACTATAAAATAATAATAATAATAATAATAATAATAATAATAATAATACCAAATCACACATTATTATTGTTATTGTTATTGTTATTGATAGATGGGCTGGATAATAACAACCATAAGCTCCGGCCATATAATAATAATAATAATAATAATAATAATAATAATAATAATAATAATAAATCACACATTATTATTATTATTATTATCATTATTATTATTGATGGATGGGCTGGATAATAACCATAAGCCCCGGCCATATAATAATAACAATAACAATAATAATAAATCACACATTATTATTATTGTTATTATTATTATTATTATTAGATTGTATGACACAGCAAACAAGATAGATATGCTGGATTTCGTATTATTATTATTATTATTATTATTATTATTATTATTATTATTATTATTATTGGATGGGCTGGATAGTAACAACCAGAAGCCCCAGCCATATAATAATAATAATAATAATAATAATAATAATAATAATAATACATCACATAATCCTAAACATTCGGAAAGTGTTGTGATTTTGTGATACGAAATCCAGCAGATACATCTCGTTTGCTGTGTCCTTGTGTCAATAATAATAATAATAATAAATCACACAATATTATTATTATTATTATTATTATTATTATTATTATTATTAGATTGTATGACACAGCAAACAAGATAGATATGCTGGATTTCATATTATTATTATTATTATTATTATTATTATTATTATTATTATTATTATTATTATTATTATTATTGGATGGGCTGGATAGTAACAATCAGAAGCCCCAGCCATAAAATAATAATAATAATAATAATACATCACATAATCCTAAACATTCGGAAAGTGTTGTGATTTTGTGATACGAAATCCAGCAGATACATCTCGTTTGCTGTGTCATACTGTGTCCTTGTGTCAATAATAATAATAATAATAATAATAATAATAATACATCACATAATCCTAAACATTCAGAAAGTGTTGTGATTTTGTGATACGAAATCCAGCAGATACATCTCGTTTGCTGTGTCCTTGTGTCAATAATAATAATAATAATAATAATAATAATACAATTGCTCGAGCTTCTCATGAAGAGTCTTCCCAACCAAGCCGGACGTCTTGCTGGAAACGGAAAGAGAGAGAAAACAGGATGTGCTTTGCTCGAGGTGCTCGACTCACGTTTTGTGGGTGGAGAGGATCCGATGCTAAATCTGTATTTCCTCTTCGGCAGATCAAGACGGCGATAAGAAGCTGACGCTCTCCGAGTTCATCTCTCTGCCCGTCGGCACGGTGGAGAACCAACAGGCCCAGGATATCGACGACGACTGGGTGAAAGACCGGAAGAAGGAGTTCGAGGACGTGATTGACGCAGATCACAATGGCATCGTCACCATGGAAGAACTAGAAGTGAGTGACTTAGTATATGCGATCTCTCCTTCAGTCTTGATCTCTCTGTTTGCTAGATACAGATATCCTTGGGATGTCTGGGTCGCTGTGAGTTTTCCGGCCTGTATGGCCATGTTCCAGAAGCATTCTCTCCTGACGTTTCGCCCACATCTATGGCAGGCATCCTCAGAGGTTGTGAGGTCTGTTGGAAACTTGGCAAGTTATGTGGAATCTATATATATAAAAGAGTGATGGCATCACGGCGACCCACAAAACAACAAAACTACAGGCCCCCCAACCTCGAAATTTGACAACACAACCCATCATCCACGCCTCTAGGTTGATACAACAAAAAGAAAAGAAAAATAAAGTCCTAATTAGAGGGAGAGCAATAATTGCTTTTATCCAATTGCTGCCAGTTAGAAGGCTAAGCTCCTCCAACTTGGTCTCCTAGCTACCCAATAAAAAATAATAAAAAACACTAAAAATAATTAAAACCACTAAAAAATTAATACAGTAAAATACTATAATAACAGAAAATAACTAAAAATAATACAAGAAAGTAATAAATAAAATATAATAAATAAAAAGATAACTTACAGTAAAAATAATTTTAAAATACAAATAACGTCAAATAAAAATTACACAACAATTTTTAACCAATACCACCACCACTTTGCCACAGCAACGCGTGGCCGGGCACAGCTAGTAATGTCTAAAGTGGGAGCAAGAACTCTTGAAAAGTGTCAGTGTTGCAGTTGGCCACCTTGATTAGCACTGAATGTCTTTGTAGCTTCAAAGCTTGGCTGGGGGAATCCTTTGTTGGATTCTCTGAAGACGCCTGTCATAGATGTGAATTTTTGGTGTACCTTGAGGAGATAGGGCGGGATATAAATAAGGTATTTTTATTATATTATTATATAATAAACTAGCTGTGCCCGGCCACGCGTTGCTGTGGCAAAGTGGTGGTGGTATTGGTTAAAAATAGTTGTGTAATTTTTATTTGATGTTATTTGTATTTTTTTTATTAATTTTATTGTAAGTTATCTTTTTATTTATTATATTGTATTATTTTCTTGTATTATTTTTAGTTATTTTCTGTTATTATAGTATTTTATTGTATTAATGTTTTAGTGTTTTTAATTATTTTTAGTGTTTTTTATTATTTTTATTGGGCTGCTAGGAGACCAAGTTGGAGGAGCTTAGCCTTCTAACTGGCAGCAATTGGATAAAAGCAATTATTCCTCTCTCACTAATTAGGACTTTATTTTTCTTTTTGTTGTATCAACCTAGATGCGTGGATGATGGGTTGTGTTGTCAAATTTCGAGGTTGGGGCGCCTGTAGTTTAGTTGTTTTGTGGGTTGCCGTGATGCCATCACTCTTTTATATATATAGAAGACATCTTTCCACCCTGTCTCCTGTATCAATTTAATGATATAATAATTTATAATAATATAATACTATATTATATAATACTATTACTATAATATATAATTATATATATAATTATATTATATAATATAATACTATACTAATATATATATACTATATATATCTATATATATAAAAGGGTAATGGAATCACGGCACCGGACAAAACAACTAAACTAAATGCCCCACAACCTTGAAAATTGACAGCACAACCTCTCATCCACGCCTCTACGTTCATACAACAAAAAGAAAAGAAAAATTAAGTCCTAACCACAGCAACGCGTGGCCGGGCACAGCTAGTATATATATAAAAGGGTAATGAAATTTTGGCCTAGGACAAAACAACGAAACTACACATCCCAGAAAGACTAAACTTGGCAGCACAACCCCTCATCCATGCCTCTACGTTCATACAACAAAAAGAAAAGAAAAATAAAGTCCTAATTAGAGGGAGAGGAATAATTGTTTTTATCCAATTGCTGCCAGTTAGAAGGCTAAGCTCCGCCCACTTGGTCTCCTAGCAACCCACTCAGCGCAGGGGACAGGCAGAGTTAGGCCTCACTTAGGCCTCTTCCACACTGCCTATAAAATACAGATTATCTGATTTGAACTGGAGTTTATGGCAGTGTAGACTCAAGGCCCTTCCACACAGCTATATAACCCATTTATAATGGACTTAATGTAAGGTAAAACCTTTACCCTTTACCTTAACTACCACCAATACCTCAATACTTTATTTCCCATACCATCATACGTGTGGCCGGGCACAGCTAGTATTATTATATAATAAAAGACATCTTTCCACCATGTCTCCTGTATCAATTTAATGATATAATAATTTATAATATTATAATACTATACTAATATATATACTATATATATACTAATATATATAATATATATAGTATATACTATACTAATAATATACTAATAGGGCCCCTGGTGGCGCAGTGTGTTATAGCACTGAGCTGCTGAACTTACAGACCGAAAGGTCTCAGGTTCAAATCCCGGGAGCGGAATGAGCGCCTGCAGTTAGCCCCAGCGTCTGCCAACCTAGCAGTTCGAAAACATGCCAATGTGAGTAGATCAATAGGTACTGCTCCAGCGGGAAGGTAACGGTGCTCCATGCAGTCATGCCAGTGGCCACATGACCTTGGAGGTGTCTACGGACAACACCGGCTCTTCGGCTTAGAAATGGAGATGAGCACCAACCCCCAGAGTCGGTCATGACTGGACTTAACGTCAGGGGAAAACCTTTACCTTTTACTATACTAATATGATAAAATATTGTATATATATGTAATATTATTAATAATAATATGATGTAATACAATGTAATAATAATTATAATTCACTATTATAGTTGTATATTTATATTACATGCAATATTACTAATAATATTGCAATAGAGTCATATAATATAATGTAATATAATAGAACGTTGCATAAGTGAATGTTGGAGAAGTGAGACTTTACTGTATATATACTTGTAAACCGCCCTGAGTCCCCTTTGGGGTGAGAAGGGCGGGATATAAATGTCGCAAATGAATAAATAAATATTATTATGTAGACAGCCAATTCTCTCACACCAGAAGAGACTTGCATTATGGTCTCAAGTCGGGTGAGCTCCCGTCTGTCAGCTCTAGCTTACATAAACATGAGAGAAGCCTCCCAGCAGGACTGTAACACATCCGGGCAACGTCCCCTGGGCAACGTCTCTGTAGACTCCCAATTCTCTTACACCAGAAGCGACTTGCAGAATGTTCTCAAGTCTGGTGAGCTCCCGTCTGTCAGCTCTAGCTTGCGGGGACATGGTTTGATATCAAATTACCACCCAGAAAAAAACCTCGGAGGTTGCTTGCCATAGATGTGGGTGAAATGTCAGGAGAGAGTGCTTCGGGAACATGGTCATACAGCTTGGAAAACTCACAGTAACCCAGTGATTCCGGCCATGAAAGCCTTCGACAACACATCAAACACAATAATAATAATAATAATAATAATAATAATAATGCCATAGATGTGGGTGAAACATCAGGAGTGAGTGCTTCTGGAACATGGCCATACAATCTGGAAAACTCACAGCAACCCAGTGATTCTGGCCATGAAAGCCTTCAACAACACATCAAACACAATAATAATAATAATAATAATAATAATAATAATAATAATAATAATGTGAAATGAAATCCAGCATATCTATCTTGTTTGCTGTGTCATATTAAAATAATAACAATAATAATAATAATAATAATAATAATAATAATAATAATAATAATAATAATAATAATAATAAATTAAACCCCCCAAAAGCCCCGGGCCCAGATGGTCTAACTGCAGCTTTCTATAAGAGTTTCGAAGATGTCTTAATTCCACACTTGAAAAAGATTATGAATCAAGGAACTGATTGTTTTACTTTGTTTAATAATGTGTATTATGTTGTTATGTAATGTTTGTGTTTGCTTTTATGACTGTAAACCGCCCTGAGTCCCATCCGGGAGATACGGCGGTATATAAATAAAGTTTTATTATTATTATTATTATTATTATTATTATTATTATTATTATTATTATTATTATAACTCACAGCAACCCAGTGATTCTGGCCATGAAAGCCTTTGACAACACCTTGAAATATCCCTGATCTAACCAACCTTTGCTTTCCCGCAGGAATATATGGACCCCATGAACGAGTACAACGCCTTGAACGAAGCCAAGCAGATGATCGCGGTGGCCGACGAGAACCAGAACCATCACTTGGAGCAGGAGGAGATCTTGAAATACAGCGAGTACTTCACCGGCAGCAAGCTCATGGACTATGCCCGGAACGTCCACGAGGAGTTCTAGGCACCCACGCGGCCCCGGGGCTCTCAAATTGCACCTTCTTGCTTTCCAAAAAAGAAAAAAAACGAGACAAAGAGAAAGAGAGAGAAAAGACAGTTTGCTGCTATGTCTGTGTTCTGTGTGTATACGGTGTGGTATTCTAGACTTTTATTTTATATATAAAAGGAAGCCGTCCACATGTATTTAAAGAAAGAGCGACGGGAGAGGCAGCTCTCTTCCCTTGCGTTGCTTTCCGACAGGATGCCATCCGGCTACGGGACTCTCATGCTTTCATTTCACTCCCAAGAGGCGCTTGTATTATCCCAGGTTGTCTAGCGGGGTTTTATTCACAACGGTCTTGTATTGTGAGGAGGAGTTGCGACCCGAATAAGAGGTCGCATCGTTTCCATCCTGGGTTTGATGGCAAAGTTTTCATGTTTAGAATACAGACTGCCGGGAATTGGATCCAACTTGCTGCTTTGCTTCTGATTTCTTCTCTCCTCCTCAGCATCTTATTTGGGTCACTTTGTCTCCATCCATCCTTCTCCAGTGTTTTCTTCCAAATCTTGGTGATTTTCCTTCTCCATCGCTGCCTTCAAAGAGGCAACAGTCAGGCTTTGCAGCTGCAAGGCCATTCAGTGCTAATCGAGGTGGCCAATGGCAACATTCTTTTTCCCATGCCGAGTTTGATCCAGATCCATCATTGTTTGGGTCCACAGTGCGCTCTGATGTAGGTGAACTACAACTCCCATAAATCCCTCCAAAGACCTCCAGTATGTTTTGTTGGCCACAGAGGTTCCCAGTCAGAAACACTGGGATGTCTGTGGTGGAGGAAACACATGAAATCTAGGAGGAAATTGTCACCGTATATGTGTGTGTATGTATGTGTCTCCTGTATCAATTTAATGATATAATAATATATAATAATATTATACTATACTAATATACATCCCAGAAACACTGGGATGTCTGTGGTGGAGGAAACACATAAAATCTAGGAGGAAATTGTCACCATATATGTGTATGTGTGTGTATGTATGTGTATGTCTCCTGTATCAATTTAATGATCTATACAATAATAATATACTATACTAATATTGTAATATATTGTATATACATGTAATAATATTATGATGTAATACAATGTAATAATAATTATACTTCACTATTATAATTGTATATTTATATTACATGCAGTATTACTAATAATATTGCATGTAATATAAATAATAATAATAATGAGAATAATAATATACTATGCTAATATTATAATATATTGTATATACATGTAATATTAATAATATTACGATGTAATACAATGCAATAATAATTATAATTCACTATTATAATTGTAGATTTATATTACATGCAATATTACAAATAATATTGCATGTAATATAAATAATAATGATACAATAATATATAATAATATATTATGCTAATATTATAATATATTGTATATACATGTAATATTAATATGTTGTAATACAATGTAATAATAATTATACTTCACTATTATAATTGTAGATTTATATTACATGCAATATTACTAATAATATTGCATTATAGTCGTATAATATAATATATTGTATGTATATATAACTTGTAAACCGCCCTGAGTCCCCTTCGGGGTGAGAAGGGCGGGATATAAATGTCGCTAATAATAATAATAATAATAATAATAATAATAATAATAATATGTATGATACGAAATCCAGCATATCTATCTTGTTTGCTGTCTCATAATAAAATAATATGTGTATGTATGTGCGTATATATGTATATGTGTGTATATATATATATATACACACACACACACACACAGTACATACATACATACACATACACACGTGTGGATGGATGGATAGACAGACAGATGAGCTGAATTCAACTCTTGTTCTTCTATAAGAATCAAGGCTGTGTTGTTGTGAGTCTTTCGGACTGTATGAATCCCGTTTGAGCCGCCCCAAGGCCCTTCAGGGAGATGTGGCGGGACATAAGAATAAAATTATTATTATTATTACATTATTATAATGGTATATTTATATTACATGTAATATTACTAATAATATTACAATACAGTGTTCCCTCACTTATCGCGGACCACCCGCAATAAGTGAAAATCCGCGAAGTAGGGATGCTATATTTATTTTAATATTTATACATTATTTTAGTAGCTATGCGCTATTTTAAGTCTTTATCAACCCATTGTGTGTTGACAAATCGCCTTCTTCTCCTCCCGTTGCCGCTTGGGCTCCTTTTCTCCTTCCTTAGGCTGTAAATTGTAATTTTTTACAATTTATAATAGTCTTTTAAAGTTTACTGAAAACCCGCAAGAAGTGAACTGTGAAGTAGTGAGGGAACACTGTATAGTATTATAGCACAATATCTATATATATAAAGGGGTAATGAAATTTCGGCCTAGGACAAAACAACAAAACTACACATCCCAGAAACACTAAACTTGGCAGCACAACCCCTCACCCATGCCTCTACGTTCATACAACAAAATGAAAATAAAAATAAAGTCCTAATTAGAGGGAGAGGAAGAATTGTTTTTATCCAATTGCTGCCAGTTAAAAGGCTAAGCTCCGCCCACTTGGTCTCCTTGCAACCCACTCAACCCAGGCAGAGTTAGGCCTCACTTTGGCCTCTTCCACACTGCCTATAAAATACAGATTATGTGATCTTAACAGTGTAGACTCAAGTCCCTTCCACACAGCTATATAACCCATTTATAATCTTATATTATCTGCTTTGAACTGGATTATCTTGACACTGCCAGATAATCCACTTCAGTGTGCAGTCTCTTGAGTGCAACCCCGTGGACAAGTTTGACCTAGCGCCGTCTTCACAATTTAATTATCCAAGTCCTGACATTGACTTGTACATCAGAGTCAATGGATCGGTGAGTTGAAACTCTGGATCGGTGAGTTGAAACTCTGGATCGGTGAGTTGAAACTCTGGATCGGTGAGTTGAAACTCCTTGCGTCTAAAAGTTCCTCACCTGTTGACGGAGCCATAAACTGGCAGCCTTTACCCCAAGTGCTGACTCGTGCCTTTCCTACTTCTGAGCTGACTCAGACGCAGGAAGCCGAGGCCCTTGGGAACTTCCTTGCCTTCGCCGTTCATCCTCAACCAGCGCAAACCCGAGCCATTCGAGGTTGCCGAGCATGAAGCCTACGCTACGCTTGCTGGGCTTTGCCTGGCTGGTGCCCATCACTTGGGGATTACGGTGTTCGGATGGAGAGTACTCACTCGAGGACCGGAAGTGCTGCAAGAAATGCCCCCCAGGTGAGTGACAAGGTTCAGGAGGCACCTTCCAAGTGTTCAGGAAGACTTGGCGGAAATTTTCTTGTGTACTTGACTCCTGGTCACCTCTTTTTCTACCCTTCTGAATTTCTTGAGATGTTCCTTCACATCAGGTTGGACTTATGGTGACCATAGAGTTTCCTGGGCAAGATTTCTTTCAAGGCGATGCCCTTGCTTTCCAGAAAAGGCATTAATTGGGGCCTGTACTACTACTACTACTACCACCACTATTATTATTATTTGTCCCATAGAAAATCCAATTATAGTGATTGGCACCCAGACTTTCTGCTCTTTCCCGGTGGACGTTAGCTGTCCATTCAACTGTCCACCTACCTAGCCATCTGTCTTTGTATATATGTATGTATGTATATCCACCCATCTAGCCACCTATCTATATCTCCCTTTCCATCCATCTGTCCATCCATCCACTCATCCATCTATCTCTTCATCTACCTATCTATATCTTTCTGTCCATCCATCCACTCATCAATCTATCTCTTCATCTACCTATCTATATCTTTCTGTCCATCCATCCACTCATCCATCTATCTCTTCATCTACCTATCTATATCTTTCTGTCCATCCATCCACTCATCCATCTACCCATATCTTCATCTCTCCATCCATCTATCCATCCATCTCCCCACCCACCCAACCACCTATCTATATCTACCTGTCCATCCACTCATCCATCTACTCATATCTCCATCCATCCACCTATCTATATCTACCTATCAATCATTCCATCCACCAACCCATCTCTTCATCTCTCCATCTACCCATCAATCCACCTATCTATATCTACCTATCTATATCTACCTATTTGTCCATCCATACACTCATCCATCCACCATCCACGCACTTATCTATATCTACCTATCCATCAGTCTGTCCATCCACCCATACATCTACCCAACCATCCACCTATCTATATCTACTTATCCATCCATCCATCCACCCATTCATTAATCTACCCGTATCTCCATCTATCCATCCATCTCTACATCCATCCATCTCTCCATCTACCCATCAATCCACCTATCTATATCTACCTATCCGTCCATCCATACATTCATTCATCTACCCATCTCTCCATCCACCCATTTATCTGTATCTATCCATCAGTCTGGCCATCCACTCATCCATCTATCTCTTCATCTACCTATCTATATCTTTCTGTCCATCCATCCACTCATCCATCTACCCGTATCTTCATCTCTCCATCCATCCATCCATCTATCCATCCATCTCCCCACCCACCCACCTATCTATATCTACAAGTCCATCCACTCATCCATCTACTCATATCTCCATCCATCCACCTATCTATATCTACCTATCAATCATTCCATCCACCAACCCATCTCTTCATCTCTCCATCTACCCATCAATCCACCTATCTATACCTATCTATATCTACCTATTTGTATCTACTTATTTGTTCATCCATACACTCATCCATCTACCCATCCACCCATCTCTCCATCCACCATCCACCCACTTATCTATATCTAACTATCCATCAGTCTGTCCATCCACCCATACATCTACCCAACCATCCACCTATCTATATCTACTTATCTGTCCATCCATCCAGTCATTCATTCATCTACCTGTATCTCCATCCATCCATCCATCTATCCATCCATCCATCCATCCATCCATCCATCTCTCCATCTACCCATCAATCCACCCCTATCTATATCTACCTATTGGTCCATCCATACACTCATTCATCTACCCATCTCTCCATCCACCCATTTATCTGTATCTATCCATCAGTCTGGCCATCCACTCATCCATCTATCTCTTCATCTACCTATCTATATCTTTCTGTCCATCCATCCACTCATCCATCTACTCATATCTCCATCCATCCACCTATCTATATCTACCAATCTATCAGTCCATCCACTCATCCATCTCTCCATCCACCCATCTATTCATCCATCCAACCATCTCTTCATCAATCTCTCCATCTACCCATCCATCCACCTATCTATATCTACCTATCTGTCCAGCCATCCACTCATCCATCTGCCCATATCTCCATCCATCTATCTATCCATCCACCTATCTATATCTACCTATTAATTATTCCATCCACTCATCCGTCTCTCCATCCACCCATCTATCCATCCACCCACTTATATATATCAACCTATCAGTCTGTCCATCCACTCGTCCACCCATCTCTCCATCTACCCATCAATCCACCTGTCTACCCACTCATCCATCTACCCATCCACCCATCTCTCCATTCACCCAGTTATCTATATCTACCTATCCATCAGTCTGTCCATCCACTCATCCATCCACCCTCATCTATCTACCCATTCACCCATCTCTCCATCCACCCATCCACCCACTTATCTATACCTATCCATCAGTCTGTCCATCCACTCGTCCATTCACCCATCCATCCACCCATTTATCCACCCATCCATCTATCTATCTATATCTACTTATCCATCCATCCAGTCATTCATTCATCTACCTGTATCTCCATCCATCTATCTATCTATCTATCATCTATCTATCTATCTATCTATCTATCTATCTATCTATCTATCCATCCATCCAGTCATTCATTCATCTACCTGTATCTCCATCCATCTATCTATCTATCATCTATCTATCTATCTATCTATCTATCTATCTATCTATCTATCTATCTATCCATCCATCCATCCAGTCATTCATTCATCTACCTGTATCTCCATCCATCCATCCATCCATCTATCTATCTATCTATCCATCCATCCATCCATCTATCCATCCATCCATCCATCTATCTACCTGTATCTCCATCCATCCATCTATCTATCCATCTATCCATCCATCCATCCATCCATCCAGTCATTCATTCATCTACCTGTATCTCCATCCATCTATCTATCATCTATCTATCTATCCATCCATCTATCTATCTATCATCTATCTATCTATCTATCTATCTATCCATCCATCCATCCAGTCATTCATTCATCTACCTGTATCTCCATCCATCCATCCATCTATCTATCTATCTATCTATCTATCTATCTATCTATCTATCTATCTATCTATCTATCTATCTATCCATCCATCCATTCATCCATCCATCCATCCATCTACCTGTATCTCCATCCATCCATCCATCCATCCATCCATCCATCCATCCATCTATCCATCCATCCATCCATCCAGTCATTCATTCATCTACCTGTATCTCCATCCATCCATCCATCCATCTATCTATCCATGCATCCATCTATCCATCCATCTATCCATCCATCCATCCATCCATCCATCCATCCAGTCATTCATTCATCTACCTGTATCTCCATCCATCCATCTATCCATCCATCCATCCATCCATCCAGTCATTCATTCATCTACCTGTATCTCCATCCATCCATCTATCCATCCATCCATCCATCCAGTCATTCATTCATCTACCTGTATCTCCATCCATCCATCTATCCATCCATCCATCCATCCAGTCATTCATTCATCTACCTGTATCTCCATCCATCCATCTATCCATCCATCCATCCATCCAGTCATTCATTCATCTACCTGTATCTCCATCCATCCATCATCTATCTATCTATCTATCTATCTATCTATCTATCTATCTATCTATCTATCCATCCATCCATCCATCCATCCATCCACCCATCTCTACATCCACCAATCTCTCAATTCATCCATCCATCCATCCACCTCTTCGTCTATTTATCTACCCACCTATCCACCTCTCTATACCTATCTGTCCATCCACTCATCCATCTATATCCATCTACTCACCTCTCATCCATCCCTTTGTACATCCACCTAATTGATATAACTTTGTACATCACCCCAAATCCCCTGGCCAATCTATTCACTACTGTGGAAATTACGCTCTCCAATATTAAAGCCAGGACATATGTGGCCAAGTAACATCAGAGTGGGGTCAAGACGGCAACGGTTATTAATGAGGAGGAACACACAACCCCATATGTTCCTTTCTACCTCCTGCCAAGTTAATTCATTTACTACTGAATTACTACTACTGCCTCGGAACATGGAGGCTCGTTTTAGCCATCACAGCTCTTCATAGGTTGCTGATTTCTGAGTCTTCCATCGAAAAGGCTCCATCACATTCCAGGGCAATGAGGTATATATTTTAACACAATTGTTCTGTGAAATATCACGTTTTTCCCATTCTGAGTATGCCGAAAATAGTCATAGTGGAGGTGGGGGAAAGCCTATCTTGTTTCGAGGTAGGCACTTTTGTGCCCGTAAATGCCATCTGGGTAACATTTATTATTTCACTCTGATCTTATTGTTACATTATTTATTATTTTGCTCTACATCTATTATTACATTTATTATTTTACTGTATTATTATTGTTACAGCCACATGGCACTTCAGGCTCTGCTTGCTGTGAGCTGAATGCTCAACTATAAGTATCCCGTTTTTGTATTTTTATAATTATTCATACATTTATTATTTCATTCTGATCTTATTGTTACGACATTTATTATTTTGCTCTATTTATTATTACATTTGTTATTTTACTCTATTATTATTGTTACTATTACATTTATTTTACAGCCACATGGCACTTCACGCTCTGCTTGCTGTGAGCTGAATGCTCAACTATAAGTATCCCGTTTTTGTATTTTTATAATTATTCATACATTTATTATTTCATTCTGATCTTATGATATTTATTATTTTACTCTATTTATTATTACATTTATTATTTTACTGTATTGTTATTATTACATTTATTTTATTCTATTTTTTATAATTATTCATATTTATTATTCCACTCTGATCTTATTGTTATGACATTTATTATTTTGCTCTATATATTATTACATTTATTATTTTACTGTATTATTATTGTTACTATTAAATTTATTTTACTCTATTTATATAATTATTCATATTTATTATTTCACTCTGATCTTATTGTTACATTTATTATTTTGCTCTATTTATGATTACATTTATTATTTTACTGTATTATTATTGTTACTATTACATTTATTTTACTCTATTTTTTATAATTATTCATACATTTATTATTTAACTCTGATCTTATTGCTACGACATTTATTATTTTACTCTATTATTACATTTATTATTTTACTGTATTATTATTGTTATTATTACATTTATTTTACTATATTTTTTATAATTATTCATACATTTATTATTTCACTCTGATCTTATTGTTACGACATGTATTGTTTTACGTTATTTATTATTACATTTATTATTTTACTGTATTATTATTGTTACTACTACATTTACTTTACAGCCACATGGCACTTCACGCTCTGCTTGCTGTGAGCTGAATGCTCAACTATAAGTATCCCGTTTTTGTATATTTATAATTATTCATACATTTATTATTTCACTCTGATCTTATTGTTACGACATTTATTATTTTGCTCTATTTATTATTTTACTGTATTATTATTGTTACTACTACATTTATTTTACAGCCACATGACACTTCACGCTCTGCTTGCTGTGAGCTGAATGCTCAACTATAAGTATCCCGTTTTTGTATTTTTATAATTATTCATACATTTTTTATTTCACTCTGATCGTATTGTTACGACATTTATTATTTTGCTCTATTTATTATTACATTTATTATTTTACTGTATTAGGGTCAGGATTGGAGAAGCGTTGCACGGCCTACGCTGACACCGATTGTAAACCGTGCGAGGAGAATTCCTACAATGACATGTACACTTATTCACGATGCAAACGTTGTACTTTCTGCGAAAAAGGTGAGCAAACCATTTTGATGCATTGTCATTTAAGCCAAAAAGATGCTCAATTGACTGGCGAGTATTTTATGTATCCCCAGAGAGAGGCCTCCAAGAAGAAAAACCTTGCGATAAGTATTCGAATGCCCGTTGCGCCTGTCTTCCTGGCTATGAAGAGGAAGTCAGAACAGAAGAAAAGAGTGAGTACCTATGAGACAATGCTATGGGGACTTGGGAGCTGTAGTTTTGCAAGATTTTAAAGTATTTTCTTTAAAACATGGCACTTCACGCTCTGCTTGCTGTGAGCTGAATGCTCAACTATAAGTATCCCGTTTTTGTATCGTTCCCTCCTAAGCTCTAAAGTCTTTACAGCCACATGGCACTTCACGTTCTGCTTGCTGTGAGCTGAATGCTCAACTATAAGTATCCCGTTTTTGTATCTTTCCCTTCTAAGCTCTAAAGTCTTTACAGCCACATGGCACTTCACGCTCTGCTTGCTGTGAGCTAAATGCTCAACTATAAGTATCCCGTTTTTGTATCTTTGCCCCCTAAGCTCTAAATTCGTTTACAGCCACACGGCACTTCACGCTCTGCTTGCTGTGAGCTGAATGCTCAACTATAAGTATCCCGTTTTTGTATCTTTGCCCCCTAAGCTCTAAATTCGTTTACAGCCACACGGCACTTCACGCTCTGCTTGCTGTGAGCTAAATGCTCAACTATAAGTATCCCGTTTTTGTATCTTTGCCCCCTAAGCTCTAAATTCGTTTACAGCCACACGGCACTTCACGCTCTGCTTGCTGTGAGCTAAATGCTCAACTATAAGTATCCCGTTTTTGTATCTTTGCCCCCTAAGCTCTAAATTCGTTTACAGCCACACGGCACTTCACGCTCTGCTTGCTGTGAGCTGAATGCTCAACTATAAGTATCCCGTTTTTGTATCTTTGCCTCCTAAGCTCTAAATTATTTTACAGCCACATGGCACTTCACGCTCTGCTTGCTGTGAGCTGAATGCTCAACCATAAGTATCTCGCTTTTGGATGCTCTGCTGTATTTTTGGGTGGTTTCCCCTAACACGGAAAATCCTAACAACTGCAACTGCTATCAAATCATGGGATGTATAGCTTGCTATGCCATCCCTGGCAGAGAAAACTAATGGTCTTGTAAAACTATAACTCTTTTTGTCTTTTCTAGGATGCGACCCATGTCGCGATGGTTTTTTTTCCAAAGGAGGGACCGATAAATGCCGACCTTGGAGGAAGTACGTAATCCATACAAACTTGTAAATTTGATCTTCATTGACATTTGGGTTCTTTTAAATGTTTTGAATTTTCCCCTCATTAAGATCAGGTAGAAGAACAAGGGATCTAGAAGTCTTCCGACGGGACTCTATAGTCAACTTTTCTTCTTCTTTTGGGATTAGTGGCACTGCCGAGGGCAAGAAAACTCTCAGCTCCGGGAGACGGGAAGAGGGCTCGATCTCCGAGGACCAGTCCTCTACACCGGAGAGATCGACAACCATCTCCCTTTCCTTCCGTCCAGTCCCAGAGAAGGTCAGGCCAACTACTAGGTCCATTCCAGATAGCTTGACCACTCGCCTGAACGAACACAAGCCAGTTGGGTCTGATCCAGGTAAGCCAAAGAGCCCCCGTTGTCTGTAGACTCCTCCTAGGTCATGTGGTCAATGGCATGACTGCATGGAGTGGCATTACCTTCCTGCCGGAGCAGTACCTATTGATCTACTCACATTTGCATGTTTTCGAACTGCTAGGTTGACAGAAGCTGGGGCTAACAGCGGGAGCTCACCTGCTCTCCAGATTCTAATCACTGACCTTTCGGTCAGCAAGTTCAGCAGCTCAGCAGTTTAACCAGCTGCACCACCAGAGTCTCCGTTACTATCCAACCCATCAATTATTATTATTAATAATAATAATAATAATATTTGAAACTCAACAAGATGAGTGCACAGCAGACACTCTGCTGGTTGTTGTATTGGATCACACCTCGGACACTTCCCAAGTGTCTAGGACTGTGTGATGTAACTGTCAATATTATTATTATTATTATTATTATTATTATTATATTGTATGACACTGCAAACAACATAGATATGCTGGATTTCGTATCACAAAATCACAAGTCGAACACTTCCCAAGTGTGTAGGACTGTTCGATGTATTTTCGGATGATGCGTGCAGATCCCAGTAAGGTGGCCTTTTGCAGTTGGCAGATTATTATTATTATTATTAGGAACACAACAAGATGAGTCCACAGCAGACACTCTGCTGGCTGTTGTATTGGATCACAGGTCAGACACTTTCCAAGGGTCTAGGACTGTGTGATGTATTATTATTATTATTATTATTATTATTATTATTATTATTATTATTATTATTCTCAGACACTTTCCAAGGGTCTAGGACTGTGTGATGTATTATTATTATTATTATTATTATTCATAATATTATTCTGTCCTGTCTGTCAAAACAGCATTGAATGTTTGCTATGCATGTGTACTGTGATCCGCCCTGAGGTAGGGCAGAATATAAATAAAGTATTATTATTATTATTATATTATTATTATTATTATTATTATTGACACAACAACATTGTATGACACAGCAAACAAAATAGACATGCTGGATTTCGTTTCACAAAACCACAAGTCGAACACTTCCCAAGTGTCTAGGACTGTGTGATGTATTATTATTATTATTATTATTATTATTATTATTATTATATTATAATGTTCCAGAAGCATTCCCATTTCGCCTGCATTTATGGCAGGCATCCTCAGAGGTTGTAAGGTCCCAACAAAGGCTTCCCCCAGGCAGGAAGCAGCAGGCTTTGAAGCTGCAAGGCTATTCAATGCTAATCAAGATGGCCAATTGCAACATTCACACTTGCTTCAAACAGTTCCTTCTCCCACCCTGGACATTATTCCACAGATACATAAAACCTTACTTGCCTAGTTTCCGTCAGACCTCACAACCTCTGAGGATGCCTGCCATAGATGTGGGTGAAACGTCAGGAGAGAATGCTTCTAGAACACGGCCAGACAGTCCAGAAAACACACAGCAATGCAGCGATTCCAGCCATGAAAGCCTTCGACAAGTTTTTCTTATCTCTTTTTCTTCTAGTGTTTGTGTCTTTTTTTGTGGTCGGCGTAGTGTTGTTCCTTGCAGCCGGAGGATCGGCCCTTTGGTTGTTTCGCCGTAAATCCAGGAAACGGCACCAAGAACTGGAAGGACTTTATGGACCTCTCCGTGAGAGTAAGTCTGTAGCATGAATGAAACCGTCAAGTTGATATTTTCATTCATATTTTCATTCATATTTTCATTCATATTTTCATTCATATTTTCATTCATATATTCATTCAAATTTTCATTCATTCATCCCTAACCCTGGCTAGGGATGAATGAATGAAAATATGAATGAAAATATGAATGAAAATACTCAGTTTGTTGTGAAAGGCTTTCATGGCCAAAATCACTGGGATGCTGTGTTCCAGAAGCATTCTCTCCTGATGTTTCACCCACATCTATGGCAGCAATCCTCAAAGGTTTGTTCAGATGACCTCACAACCTCTGAGGATGCCTGCCATGGATGTGGGCGAAACGTCAGGAGAGAATGCTTCTGGAACATAGCCATACAGCCCGGAAAACGCACAGCACCCCAATACTCAATTTCTTTTGTGTTGTCATTTGTTGTGTTTTTCTTCAGGGGGAAAGGGTAGCTACCGAATCCCGATTCAGGAAGAGCAAACTGACAGCAAATCCAGTCTCGGGTGAAACAGACGAGGAAAATTTACAAGTGTCTACATACTCCATTGAAGCCAAATGAATAGATGTTGAGATTTGTTTTTTATTTGCTTCCTTTTTATTCTCGACTCAATTTTCCTTTTTCCTCTTCTACATGCGTCTTGCTTTCCTTTGAGGTTTTCCCGGCTAGACTGAGTTTATTTTGATGTTTAATTCTGTTTAATTTTATTTTGGGTGGTTTTAAAGCAGGCATGGGCAAATGAAATAGGCTGTAACCCTACTGGGAAATCCCGGTGGGAAATACATTTCTAATGGACATGTGGTCACATGCCTACTAAAGCAGGAACAGGCAAACTTGGGCCCTCTGGGTGTTTTGGACTTCAACTCCCACAATTCCTAACAGCCTCAGGCCCTTTCATTTCCCTCCTCAGTCGTCTAAGCTTTTAGGAATTGAAGTCCATCTGGAGGGCCGAAGTTTGCCCATGTCTCTTTTAACGTATGGCAAAGTACAAGAAGATGACACTGCAAAGTATTGCGGCGATAAAGACTTTTTGAAATGGATTCTTGTAATTCTAATTTCCGAGTGGTTTCCTCTGTATCGGTGTGTTTATTTCAGGAGACAATATTTTTGTGTATTAGGGGAGGAGGCACAATGAGAACCTGCCCACCACTGCCGTGGAGATACTATGAGGATGGCCTTCTCAAAGCTGGATAAGGGAGAACGTGTTAGACCCATTTTCTGAGAGTTTTGGAAAGTTCAGTCTCCTTTCCGTTGTTTTCATCTTTCCAAAAAATAAAGATGCGCCACAAATCCAAAAACCTTTGTAAAGAAGCCTCTCTGCTCTTTTCAGCCTTCCTGTAGTCTGGGCCCATAACCCATTTTTGTTAGGTTTTTCTGTTAGGGAAAACTACCCAAAAATACAGCAGAGCATCCAAAATGCAAAAACGAGATACTTATTGTTGAGCATTCAGCTCACATCAAGCAGAGCGCAAAGTGCCATGTGGCTGTAAAGAATTTAGAGCTTAGGAGGCAAAGATAAAAAAACGGGATGCTTATAGTTGAGCATTCAGCTCACAGCAAGCAGAACATGAAGTGTCATATGGCTGTAAAGAATTTAGAGTTTAGGTGGCAAAGATCCAGAGCTCAATGTTTAAACAACAAAATCTTTAAACATCAATAAGAACTATTGTACATTTCTTAATAGTAAAGAAGTGGGTCTGAGCTACTCTAGCTTCATCTCTCTAGGGTTCGAAAGACTATATCTCTCCTGACACAATCTCAAAATGAACAGTATTTTAAAAAGAAATAGTATTCAGGTAAAAAAATAAATGTAGAAAATCAAAGCCAACAAATTACATGATGCCATCTTGTGACAGTGAGTTCCACCTACCAAACATGATCAGTAGGATACCGCTTGGGGTGAGTTGGCGACAGCCTTCCTTTGAAGTCTTCCTTCCTCGGCCATTTTTGGGAAAAAGCTCAGTGGGTGGAAAGATTTGTCTGCTCTTGAAAGATACGTCTGCTCTGAAAATAGCTGCAGACTTGGTTCCTCCAACCTGCTGTCTTTGATGACATCCGGTGACGTGGTGGGACTTTACCTGCAACGGGCCGAATCGCCACATTTCCCTTCCGCCTTGACGAACAGAAGCTGTTCTTATTGCAGAACTCAGCAGTCTTCAAAACCCAGAAGGGACTTTTTGCTAGGAGATGGAGGTTACAAGTTCAATAGATACGGGCCTCTTGGGACCAAATTTGTTCAGCATCTCCTCATAAGAGAAGTGTGACATTCAACATGGTGGTGGACCAGAACTCCTAGCATCCATCATGACCACAGCCACTGGGAGTTGCAGTTCAGCAGTATTCGCAGGTTATCTGAAGGACCAGGTTCTCCGTGTATGAACCTGCTCACGCTCTGAGATCTGGGCCCATAACCCTTGTTGTTAGGATTTTCTGTGTTAGGAAAAACTAGCCAAAAATACAGCAGAACATCCAAAATACAAAAACAGGAAACTTATGGTTGAGCATTCAGCTCACAGCAAGCAGAGCGAGAAGTGCCATGTGGCTGTAAAGGAATTTCGAAATGTTTAGGTGGGATAGTTATTCTGGCCATTTGAATCCATTGTGTCCTAGTCCCCACTGTGTCCTTTTCAAATATTAAAACATGGCTCTCATGCTTTGATTCCAACTCTAGAATTTTGTGGCTCCATGAAGTAGCTACAACGGCGCTTTCAAGGTTTGTGTGACAGTAATGTTTTCGCAGACACCGTTTTTGGCTTTGCAGATTCTGTCTTTCATGACTGACATTTGACTGAGATGACGATGATGCTGGGCTTATTACTGTACAATTAGGTGGTTTCTTCTCTGGCAGGAAATGGCGAGATTCTGGGGAAACATGAGAGCTGCCAAAAATGAAGAGGTCCGTGATGTGGTTTGAACTTTTCTCTTTCTCTTGATGTGAAATCATGTGACATTTCGAAAAATGAAAACAAGAATGTCTGTGGTTTGCAGACCTTTGGCCATTTTGGACATGTTACCGATGGCGAAGTAGATAAGAAGTCAGAGTTATTTGAAGGTGAATAGTGACTATTTGGATGAGGTCTTGGAACAATAATGAGAAAATTCGCTTTAAAAGTAACTTCTCAAGAGATGTTGCTCCTGCATTGCTTGCTCATTATGGTCCAAAAATTGTATAATATCACAAAGGCCTACCACCTCACCCGCTTCATAGGAAATCTGCTACAAAACAGGAGCTTTTTTGTTGAGTTCCAGGGCCAGAGAAGCAGATGGCGAAAACAGAAGAATGGCCTGCCTCTGGGAAGCCTGCTTGCTCCATCATTGTTTAACATTTTCACAAGTGACCAGCCATTTCCAGAAGAGACAGAGAGTTTCATCTATGCTGACGATCGTGCCATCACCGCTCAAGCAGACAGTTGTTATCATTGGGAAAAAATGTTTAACATTTACACAAATGACCAGCCATTTCCAGAAGGGACAGAGAGTTCCATCTATGCCAATGACGGGCCACCTTTTGCACTTGGTGTGTCAAAATTCACCAAAAAACCTAGCATGACTTGGGTGGTGTATCACTTCGAGAAAAAAACCATAATTTCACAATATATATATAGTTTAAATAACAAAAATATATAATTGTAATATATAACTGTCTATATATAAAAAAGGGTAATGAAATTTCGGCCTAGGACAAAACAACAAAACTACACATCCCAGAAACACTAAACTTGGCAGCACAACCCCTCATCCATGCCTCTACGTTCATACAACAAAAAGAAAAATAAAGTCCTAATTAGAGGGAGAGGAATAATTGTTTTTATCCAATTGCTGCCAGTTAGAAGGCTAAGCTCCGCCCACTTGGTCTCCTTGCAACCCACTCAGCCCAGGGGACAGGCAGAGTTAGGCCTCACTTAACCTTCTTCCACACTGCCTATAAAATACAGATTATCTGATTTGAACTGGATTATATGGCAGTGTAGACACAAGGCCCTTCCACACAGCTATATTACCCATTTATAATGGACTTAATGTAAGGTAAAACCTTTACCCTTTACCTTAACTACCACCAATTCCTCAAGACTTTATTTCCCATACCACCAGACTCCGCCACAGCAACGCGTGGCCGGGCACAGCTAATCTATATATATAAAAGAGTGATGGAATCCTGGCACCGAGCAAAACAACAAAACTAAACACCCCCCAACCTCGAAATTTCACAACACAATCCATCATCCACACCTCGAGGTTGAAACCACAAAATATCATGTCACGAACCTCCGCAGGGCCTAAAAAAATCCCAAAACCGGAGCTATTCAGTGCAATTCCAATCGGCCACAGCAACGCGTGGCAGGGCACAGCTAGTATTTAATAAATCAAAAACTATTTACTACCATTATTTCCATGTACAACAATCTATGATACCTCTTGCAGTTTCCACGCTGATTTCTCTCTATTGTAGTTTCAATGTAGTCATTAATAACGAATAGTATAATAATAATATAATAGTAATAATATAATAATATACTACAATAATAGAATGATTATATATATGTGTGTGTGTGTGTGTGTAATGTGCATAATTCCCATGGAGTAAACAACAAAACCACTGGACCAAATCACACCAAATTTGGCCACAAAAGACATAGTCATCTAATCAATCTGCATGCGGCAGCGTGTCAGCAAAAATGGCTAGGCATGTCAGTGCTGACACGCGTATCATAGGTTGGCCATCACTGATCTATGCTGACGATCAAGCCATCACCGCTCAAACAGGGAGCTTTGAAACGGTTGAACAGAAGCTCTCTGAAGCTTTAGGTGCTCTTACTGCCTATTACAGGGGAAACCAGCTGATTCCTAATCCATCTAAAACGCAGACGTGTGCTTTTCACCTTAAGAACAGACAAGCAACTCGAGCTCTGAGGATTACCTGGGAAGGAATCCCACTGGAGCATTGCAGCACAACAAAATACACGGGAGTCACATGTTCTGACCTACAAGAAGCACTGCTTGATTCTCAAGCAAAAATAATATACAAAATAATATACGAATCACAACAAGACACAGTGAAGACATCTTCCCTTCTGCTTTGCTACTCTGCTGCTGAGTATACATGCCCAGTGTGGAATACATCTCACCACGTTAAAACAGTGGATATGATCCTTAATGAGACATGCCACATTATCACAGGATGCCTATGCTCAATGCCGCTGGAGAAATTATACTGTTTAGCTGATATTGCACCACCCGATATTTGCTGGGTAATGAAAGGATATACCTAAAAGGACTATGGGTTCCCCTAAACTATGAGGACCAAAATCCACTGCTTGTGGTGATATGAAAATAATCAAACAAACTCAATGTATATCCAAAAATCAATGTCTATCCAAAAAACAGGACTGTCCCAATCGCATATAAGTAGAAATCAGCAGTTCTTCTCTTGAAGTATAAGGACAAGTTTTTCATGTGAGTAAATGTCCTGTTCTTTATTATATATGAGTAGACTCCAGTTTCCATATAACTTGACTCAAACCTGCAACCGGTTTCGACTCACAGGAGTCTTCGTCAGGCGGTTGGGTCTACAAATAATACACATCATAAATATATACTTGCAAACCAGCAATTTGTAAAGAAAGTTTACAAAAAAGATTACAACAAGGTATTTTCAGGCACTCTACTTACTTAAATAAACAGAAAAGGTTCAACTTTTAAGGTGAGAAGTTCACCATCAATTTTCTGGGTAGGTGGATCCTAAGGGGACATAGATAGTGGCTAAAGGTAGTATTACATCATGACATGAATAATAGAACATATATAGAATACAAATTCAGTGAACCCAAAAAACGACTATAATACTCACTGCTTGTCTTTATTGCCCCATGTACTCTGCAAGGAGTTTTATTCTGTGGCGAGTATAGGGTGGAAATGGCTCATACCATTACTTATACAGTTAATCCACTGATCAGGTGATGATGATCTCTTGATTAGTTCAAAATACATGGAGGTAAAGCCAGCCACCTGACGAAGACTCCTGTGAGTCGAAACCAGTTGCAGGTTTGAGTCAAGTTATATGGAAACTGGAGTCTACTCATATATAATAAAGAACAGGACATTTACTCACATGAAAAACTTGTCCTTATACTTCAAGAGAAGAACTGCTGATTTCTACTTATATGCGATTGGGACAGTCCTGTTTTTTGGATAGACATTGATTTTTGGATATACATTGAGTTTGTTTGATTATTTTCATATCACCACAAGCAGTGGATTTTGGTCTTCATAATGAAAGGATATAGCCATGGACATCTCCGGTCCATGCTCTGTTCAGATATCTGCCAGCATGTGAATGACTTAAATCAAGAAACAGCTTTCTAAGATCTACAGAGGGACTCACAGGAACACCTCAGCAAGCAAGAGTCCAAAAGTGGCAGGTTAAAATCCAGACCGTCAATCTGGTACCAGATGAGAAATTCCCTCCTGGGCACACAGAAGACGGGGCGACTTGGAAGGTGATGAATAGACTGAGCTTTGGCACCACAAGATACAAAGCCAATTTTCAGAAATGGGGCTTCAAAGTGGAGTCCTCGATATGCGAGTGAGGAGAAGAGCAAACCACAGACCACTTAATACAACGCAGCCTGAGTCCAGCCACATGCACAATGGAGGACCTTCTCACAGTGACACTAGAGGCACTCGAAGTAGTCAAAAGACATTTAGTATCATGCCAAGTTTTTAACTTTGTGTGTGGTTTCTTATACATTACTAGCTGTGCCCAGCCACGCGTTGCTGTGGCTTATATCATTTGTTGGCCACGTGGAATAGCAATGGATAGCCTTGCAGTCTCAAAGCCTGGCTGTTTTCTGGAGTAGCTGGAGCTGTTTGTTGTATGAACGTAGAGGCATGGATGAGGGGTTGTGCTGCCAAGTTTAGTGTTTCTGGGATGTGTAGTTTTGTTGTTTTGTCCTAGGCCGAAATTTCATTACCCTTTTATATATAGAGATAACTGTATTCCCAATCCTGACACGATAGATAAATAAATAAATGGTCCAGATCCTGCTCACGTACAAGATTTGAAGCTCAGGCTGAGAAAATGTTATGTAACTAGAGAGACAACATAAACGTTTTGTGAGTTACAGAAATGTAAGGGGATTTCTACAGGACGGGTGGATCGTTCAAGCAGATCTCCTGCCCGCACTCTTGGTATTCCCTGATCTTTTGTATTGTTCTTTGGCCATCTGTCCAGCACAGGGGTCCTCAAACTTTTTAATCCGAGGGCCGGTCCACAATCCTTCAGTCTTTTGAGGGGCCGGATTATCATTTGAAAAAAAAAAACAAACAAATTCCAATGCACACTGCACATGTCTTATTTATAGTGTAAAAACAACAACAACAACAAGAACAATGAAAAAAAAATACAATATTTAAAAATAAAAACAATTTTAACCCAACATACATTTATCAGGATTTCAATGGGAAGTGTGTTCCTGCTTCTGGCCAATGAAATAGTCAAGTTAGTTAGGATTGTTGTTGTTGTTGTTGTTGTTGTTGTGTGCCTTCAAGTCATTTCAGACTTTGGGTGAGTCTAAGTCTAAAATTTATTATTTATTTACTGCATTTATTTACTACATTTGTATCACACCCTTCTCACCCCAAAGCGGACTCAGAGTGGCTTACAAATTATATGTACATACAATATATTATATTATTAGCATAGCACAATATTAGCATTATATATTACTATATTGAACTATACCACTATACTGTAATATTATTAGTAATATTATATGTTATATAGAATATATAATTAATATTATTATATGGTATTATTATTAGTGTTATATTGTATGACATTATAATAATATTATCAATATTATATGTATATACAATATATTATAAAACTGAGGGCGGGGGCCAGGTAAATGACCTCGGAGGGCTGCATGTGGCCCCCGGGCCATAGTTTGGGGACCCCTGTCCAGCAGATCGACTGGAAGACCACAGAGCTTTGACCGTCTGAACTGAGAAACCGTCGGACCCTTCAATCCATTAAAAGCTTGATTTGGGGTCTTGGTGGACCTGAAAACACCAGAGAGAGTACTTGTTTGCTGCGTGGAGCGTCAACTTCCCCATTTCTCTCGCCTTCCTCTGTGTACTTTCCATTTCGGCCCGTCAAGGGAATCTATTTTAGTGATCGCTTTTCAGGAGCGTCACGGAGGAAGCGATGACGCCACGTCACCATCCACGCCAACCCCCAGGCCACAAAATGGGGCGGCGAGACACGAGAATCAGAAACAGAGAAAGAGAAAGAAGAGCCAACGAACAACAGTTGCATTCGAATCCTAACGTTTGAAAATCAAAGCACGGAAGGCAATGGAAGTGAAGTTGCGTCCAAGGTTGTTTTTCTTCACAGCCCTCTGTTTGTGTCTAGAACCAGGAGCCAATGCTGAAGTTGTCTGTTGTGATGCGAGTCGTTTAGGTAAGTTGTAAGAATTTATTTTTTTTCTGCAGATGAGATCCAAAGTTTTCGGCAGATCTCCCCTTCCGCAACTCATTGCTTGTTGAGGAAGTGGCACTCTGAGCCAATACAGGGATGTGGTTTGAATGCTGAACGATGACTCTAGAGATCTGGGTTCGGATCCTGTGATGTCACGTCTGAGCATATGAGAAAACTATAGTGTCTGTCTGTCTTCTTCTTCATTCGGTCAGTCGTTTCTGACTCTTCGTGACCTCATGTCTGGCTTTACTCGGAGGCTATACCTTCTGTCAAGATCCAGACCCTTTACACACACAGGCACATTAGGCAAGGTGAAAAGAATAACCAAAATGAGTTTACTGAAAAGAAGATGAATAAAGGGTTAACTCCATCTGGGGCTATTGGAAGATAGCTTAAAACAATACATTACGAAAGGAGATTTTGCTGGTTGCAGTCATCTCTCTGGAATCCTTAAAATTGTTGTTGTTATACACTTCTATCTGGCTTTACTCTGTATATCTTCTGTTAAGATACAGACCCTTAACACACACAGGCACTTTAGGCAAGGTGAAAAAATAACCAAAATGAGTTTACTGAAAAGAAGATGAAAAAAGGGTTAACTCCACTCAGGGCTATTGAAGATAGCTTAAAACAATCCATTACGAAAGGAGATTTTGCTGGTTGCAGCCATCTCTCTGGAATCCTTGAAAGTCTTTTGCCTCTGGTGCAAACATAAGAGAAAATACAAACAGTTTGGAAGGGCTGTGAGATTTGTAATCTGGCCATCAAATATTTCCAAGCTCTGATACCAAGCATGGTGCCCAAATGGCATTGCAAAAAAAGAGGAAAAGTATGGTATATAATATAATACAAAGTAAGTTATGTTGTTGTTATACACTTCTGTCGTAATGTAACCACTTATATGTTGCGATTGTAACATCAACTTATATATGAAATACTGTATATATGAATAACTACTGTTTTAAACCATCTCTGAGTTGGGTTTAAATTGACCCGGTAATTGACTCCGTTCCTGTTGTTAATCAAAATAATAATCTTAAACTTAATTATGGCTAAGTATGATACAGTATAGGTAACCTGTATATTTAGTGTCCAGGTGGATTTATTCAACCCTCAGTCTATTTATATACAATCTAGTAATAAGGAATAGTGTTGACATCACATCGGGTTTGAATTCGGATTAAAGCTAATTCAGTCTTTAGTCTTAAATCCAGTATAAACTCATATACAATAGTGTCTCACTTATCCAACACTCGCTTATCCAACGTTCTGGATTATCCAATACATTTTTGTAGTCAATGTTTTCAATACATTGTGATATTTTGGTGCTAAATTCATAAATACAGTAATTACTACATAGCATTACTACATATTGAACTACTTTTTCAGTCAAATTTGTTGTATAAATGATGTTTTGGTGCTTAATTTGTAAAATCATAACCTAATTTGATGTTTGATAGGCTTCTCCTTAATCCCTCCTTATTATCCACCATATTCACTTATCCAACATTCTGCCGGCCCGTTTATGTTGGATAAGTGAGACTCTACTGTATTTGTTTAGTATCGAAACAGTCCAGTCGCTATCTTGATAATATTCTCAAGATCGGTAGTAGTCTTGTTCCTTATTACTATATAGTCTATATACATAGACTAAGGGTTGAACAAATCCACCTGGACACTATATATACAGGTTACCTATACTGTATCATACTTTGCTTGTATCGATACCATAATTAAGTTTAAGATTATTATTTGGATTAACGACAGGAACGGAGTTACGGTCAATTACCAGGTTAATTTAAACCCAATTCAGACCCGAGATGGTTTAAAACAGTAGTTATTCATCTATACCAATGATGGGCAACTTCTTGTGCTCGGTGTGTCAAAATTCACCAAAACAAACCCTAGCATGACTTGGGTGGTGTGTCACTTTGAGAAAAAAACCATAATTTCACAATATGTATAGTTTAAATAACAAAAATGTATAATCTATATATATAAAAGAGTGATGGCATCAGGGCAGCGGACAAAACAACAAAACTACAGGCCCCCCAACCTCGAAATTTGACAACACAACCCATCATCCACGCCTCTAGGTTGATACAACAAAAAGAAAAGAAAAATAAAGTCCTAATTAGAGGGAGAGGAATAATTGTTTTTATCCAATTGCTGCCAGTTAGAAGGCTAAGCTCCGCCCACTTGGTCTCCTAGCAACCCACTCACCAAGGGGACAGGCAGAGTTAAGCCTCTTCCACACTGCCTATAAAATACAGATTATCAGATTTTAACTGGATTAGATGACAGTGTAGACTCAAGGCCCTTTCACACAGCTATATAACCCATTTATAATCTTATATTATCTGCTTTGAACTGGATTATCTGGACTCCACACTTTTACCCTTTACCTTAACTATCACCAATTCCTTAATACTTTATTTCCCATACCACCATACTTCGCCACAGCAACGCGTGGCTGGGCACAGGTAGTTGCAATATATAACTGTATTTAATAAATCAAAAACTATTTACTACTATTACTTCCATGTACAACAATCTGTGGTACCTCTTGCAGTTTCCATGCTGCTTTCTCTCTATTCTAGTTTCAATGTAGTCGTGAATAGTGAATATAATAATAATAATAATAATAATAATAATAATAATAATAATAATAATATAGTAATAATATGATAATATGTTACAAATATATATATATATATATATATATATATATATATATATATAGAGAGAGAGAGAGAGAGAGAGAGAGAGAGAGAGAGAGAGAGAGAGAGAGCATAATTCCCATGGAGTAAACAACAAAACCACTGGACCAAATCACACCGAATTTGGCCACAAAAGACATTAATCATCCAATCAATCTGCATGCGGCAGCGTGTCAGCAAAAATGGCTAGGTGTGTTAGTGCTGACACGCGTGTCATAGGTTGGCCATCACTGATCTATACAGTATTTCATATATAAGTTGATGTTACAATCACAACCTATAAATGGTTACATTACAATAGAAGTGTATAACAACAACATAACTTACTTTGTATTATATTATATACCATACTTTTCCCTTTTTTGCTGTGTATAATAGACATCAGTGTGCTTAGCCCAAACGGCATTAGCTGAACTTAGTAAGCCATCTTTCATTTGATTTGATCTGCCTCGTTGACAGAAATGCATCCAATATTCTGCGGCACGTGCAGTCTTGGGAAATGCTGCAAGGACAACCGGTGTAAACAATGCCGTCCGTTACCGAAATGTCTCGAAGGCGAGGAACTCTGTCGCTCAGGTAAGACTGGAGCCACTTCTTTTAAGCCTCAGGTATGAAGTGTCCCACCTGTGACCTTTTGAAAGCTTTTCTCCTTCGTTTTCTTCTCTTAGGCACCATTGACTTCAGGTACATCTGCCGACCATGTCCAAACGGGACTTTCTCAGATGTCAAAAATGGCTGCTGCATCCCTTGGGAAAAGTAAGTGTCTCTTTGATAATGTTATGCTTTTGATTATGTTATATAATACGAGCTGTGCCCGGCCACGCGTTGCTGTGGCGTTGCCTGGTGGTGTCTGTATTTTATAGGCAGTGTGGAAGAGGCCTAAGTGAGGCCTAACTCTGCCTGTCCCCTGGGCTGAGTGGGTTGCTAGGAGACCAAGTGGGCAGAGCTTAGCCTTCTAACTGGCAGCAATTGGATAAAAACAATTATTCCTCTCCCTCTAATTAGGACTTTATTTTTATTTTCTTTTTGTTGTATCAACCTAGAGGCGTGGATGAGGGGTTGCGCTGTCAATTTTCAAGGTTGTGGGGTGTTTAGTTTTGTTGTTTTGTCAGTCGCCAGGATTCCATCACTCTTTTATATATATAGATCTAGCATTGCAGAGGGATTGGCTGGTGACTGCTGGGAGAGCACTTTGGTTTTCTTTGGTATAAGAATAAAATTATTATATTATTATTATTGGTTTTCTTGATGTTCAGTGAGAGGCTAAGCTTCTCGTATGCTTCTGCAAAGGTGTTCTTCTGAATGTGCATAGACTACGTTATCATCGTCATATTGGAGTTCTATAACAGATGTTGTTGTGACCGTGGTTTCGGCTTTTGGTCCGCTGAGGTTAAATAGCCCAATCACCATCTCCCAAACCAGTTACTAGCAAAGACCACCAGCACTGAAGCGATGCTCTATTGCCATCAACTCTGCTGGACTGACAACATTGTCCGAATGCCCAATCACCGTCTCCCAAAGCAGTTACTCTACTCCGAACTCAAGAACAGGAAACATAATGTCAGTGGGCAGGGAAAGAGATTGAAAGATGGGCTTGTTCGAGTTATGGTTTGTGTGGTGTGAAATGTTCACACATCGTTTAAAGCTAGTGTGTGCAATGCTTTGTATAGCATTCCAGTATAGCTGTAGTTAAATGCATAGAAGAAGATTAATTGCTAGAGTGGCATTGTGTAGTTTCTGTTATGTAGTCACTGGGAAGGGGCTTGTTTGAGTTATGATTTGTGTGGTGTGAAATGTTCACTCATCGTTTAAAGCTAGTGTGTGCAATGCTTTGTATAGCATTCCAGTATAGCAGTAGTTAAATGCATAGAAGAAGATTAATTGCTAGAGTGGCACTGTGTAGTTTCCGTTATGTAGTCACTGGGAAGGGGCTTGTTCGAGTTATGATTTGTGCGGTGTTAAATGTTCACTCATTGTTTAAAGCTAGTGTGTGCAATGCTTTGTATAGCATTCCAGTATAACAGTAGTTAAATGCATAGAAGAAGATTAATTGCTAGAGTGGCATTGTGTAGTTTCCGTTATGTAGTCACTGGGAAGGGGCTTGTTCGAGTTATGATTTGTGTGGTGTGAAATGTTCACTCATCGTTTAAAGCTAGTGTGTGCAATGCTTTGTATAGCATTCCAATATAGCAGTAGTTAAATGCATAGAAGAAGATTAACTGCTAGAGTGGCATTGTGTAGTTTCCGTTATGTAGTCACTGGGAAGGGGCTTGTTTGTATAGCATTCCAGTATAGCAGTAGTTAAATGCATAGAAGAAGATTAATTGTGTAGTTTCTGTTATGTAGTCACTGGGAAAGAATGTGGGCGTTGACAGTTTTATAGATACAGTAGAGTCTCACTTATCCAACGTTCTGGATTATCCAACGCATTTTTGTAGTCAATGTTTTCAATACATCGTGATATTTTGGCACTGAATTCGTAAATACAGTAATCACAACATAACACTACTGCGTATTGAACTACTTTTTCTGTCAAATTTGTTGTATAACACGATGTTTTGGTGCTTAATTTGTAAAATCATAACCTATTTTGATGTTTAATAGACTTTTTCTTAATCTCTCCTTATTATCCAACATATTCGCTTATCCAAGCTTCTGCCGGCCCGTTTAGCTTGGATAAGGAGACTCTACTGTAATTTTCTTTGCCGGTCGCCATCAGTCTAGCAGGACATGTGGATGAGCTTCTCTTGCTGTGCTTTGTAAATAGCTGTAACTACTGCAATAAAAGTTAAGAACCACTGGGTTTGACAGACAGCTATGTGTGTATGTATGTTCATGCGTCTAAGCAGATTGCTAGATCGCCGACGGAGGGGAGATTGGGACAGAGAGCTAAATAAGTCTCAATTTAACCCTCACATCGACTGGGTTTAAAGCTAAACTTCTAGTCTAGTTTTCATGTTCTGCTCAAATTCATTCTCTCTCTCGCTCTCTCTTTCCTTCCTAGTTGCAAGAGCCACGGACTCCAAACCCTGCAAGCCGGGAACAGGACACACAATGCTCAATGTGGCCCAGGACCCACCCCCGTTGTTGGGCAACCTGGTAAGTAAAACATGAAGAAATACGTATTGACGTAGGCTGAGCTGTTCAAATGCTCCCCGTGCCTTGACCGATTGGATTACTTTCCGCTCCTTGGGATCAATATCCATTATAGAAACATATTGATTTTTTAACACGATGTGGAATCATCTTCTCTAATCTAGGTCACTCCCATAGTTGCAACAACTTTGCTGTGTATTATTCCCATAGGTTTTACGGTCGCGTCCATCTTCACCGTCCTGACGGCGGCAGGTATCTTTGTTCTTCTTCTGATGACGTTCCTGTTAATCGTTTGCACGTGTACGCAGAAGACGGTGTTCCGTTTGGTTGATGGTATGTATCGCTCTGTAGTCTTCTTCATGCTCTGCTTGCTGTGAGCTGAATGCTCAACTATAGGCATACTTCCTTCTATGAATGTATGTTCCGCAAAAGCTCTTACATAGCTTGATGTAGAGGATCAGCCACAGATGTGGGTGAAACGTTAGGAGAGAATGCTTCTGGAACATGGCCAGACAGCCCAGAAAACAGAAACCCAATGTGGAGAAGTCATAGTTATTATGTTTAATTTTAACTGTTAGAGTGGAGCCCCCAGATGGCGTAGTGGACTAAGTGACTTGAAGGTTGGGTTGCTGACCTGAAAGCTGCCAGGTTCGAATCCCACCTGGGGAGAGTGTGGATGAGCTCCCTCTATCAGCTCCAGCTCCATGCGGGGACATGAGAGAAGCCTCCCACAAGGATGGTAAAAACATCAAAACATCCGGGCAATGTCCCCTGGGCAACGTCCTTGCAGACGGCCAATTCTCTTACTCCAGAAGCAACTCCGGTTGCTCCTGACACGAAAACAAAACAAAACTGTTAGAGTATGTATTTGTGTTTAGTTGACACAGTAGCTGAAACAGAAGCCATCTTGTTTCAATCCACAGTAGTGTTGTTACCAAGGAGACGGAGCTGGCTAGCTCACCAGAGGGAGAAGTGGGAGGAGCCAAGAAAAGGAAAAAGTGGGAGTTAAAAAAAAAAAGAAGCCAGAGAGTGCATGGCGGGAGTTTTTTCAGTCAAGAAGGGCTGAGGAGACAGGCCTGGCCAAAATCTTTAGTCAAGGCAGACTAAAGGGAGCCTAGTCAAGATCTCTAGTTGGGAAGGACTAGTGATCAGGAATTTGATCGGATTAAAGGCTTTTATTGTAGTTGGGACATTGTTCACTAAGGAGCTCAGCTGAGGTTAGAGTTCACTACAATTTATATCATCAGTAGGAGAGTGAGAGTGGAATTACACCAGAGACTACTAGTGTGGTGGTTATAAGAGTTATTAAACCACTTGTTTATCTAAAGTTCCATAAGTAAATCAATCAACCTGCAACCATAAGCTTTGTACGCAATAAACTTGTTGTTCTTTGCTAACAACTGACTCATTACATCTCATCTGCGTATGTGGAGCCAAATTTCATCGGTGATAATTCAAAAGCCTCACGTTGGTGGCAGTTACCTTAATAAATCACCTAATTGGGGAAGAGTAACAGTCACGGTTACCTCAGAAAGGGAACAACAACACAGAAATCCCTAACTACAGAGACAGAGGCTGGGATCTTGAAATAAAGATCACCCCCTGTAATCCTTCCCCTCATATAAAGGTGATATATATATAATCTAGAGGGATTAAAAGATTCAAAAATCCCCTCAGCAGTGGAAACAGCATTTACAATTTGATTTGACACCATTACAATTGGCTTGAGTCTTCCCAATTGGCTTTAGCACCATCACACCAATAATTCAGTTCTTTGCAGAATCCTATCTTCAGAAAATGGGCTATTATGGTATATGATATTTTACTGTATCTGCCTTTCTTCCTACAGACGTTGAATCTCTCGAGCAGCCAAATCCATCCGAATCCCATCTCCTGGAAGATGATGCCCAAAGCTGCCAGTTTCCAGAAGAAGAGGATGGTGGGAAAGTGGTGGCGTAGTAGACCTCACCTTAGTGAGAACAAATATTGCAAAATGCACTCCGTGATCTCATCTCTAGATGACTCTTGACCAAATACTCAGCCACTTTATTTGTGTCTAGAGGTGAACGAAAGTCTCTTTGTGTAGATCCAGATTGGTTCGTCCACATGCAAAGTTCATCTGTTGCTATTTACTCTTCTGAAGAGACCTGGTTTGTACTTCATCTAGTACGCAAAGGTAGTGTTTCCTTCACCCTCTTCCTTTGTATGGGGAAGACACGGTTTTATATATAGGACCGGGCTACAATAAATCGCTACTGACCGAGAGGTCATGGGATCGAAGCCCGGGTCAGATTGAGCTCCCGACTGTTAACAGCTGAGCTCGCTGTCCACCGAAGCAGCTAAAAAAACAGTTGCATCCGTCGAGTAGAAAAGTCTAGGTATCGCTTTGTGTGGGGAGTCTAATTTAATTAAGCTACAACTCCATAAAAACCGACAGAAAGGAATGCGGAAGTACTCCCATCAAGGACTCGGTGTCACAAGTGCAGCTACCCCTGTGACTGGAATTGAGCCTCATGAAGCCGGAAGCTGGAAAATGTTAAATTGCCTCTGTCTATATGTTGAATGTTTGACATTGTGATCTGCCCTGAGAGAAGGGCGAAATATAAATACTGTAAATCATAAATAATAATAGATAGGACTTCTAATTTAGGAAGCAAACAAGAGCAACAATAGAACAAGTAAAGGATGGAGCCTGGAGGAATTAAACTCAGAAAAGTCAGGGCTAAAATAGCGGTTGAAAGGTTGTGGGCGAAGTCGGACAGAAGATTATGAGTGGAGCCAGTCCAGGACTTGAGGATGAATTGGTTTTCCAGATCTCATTCCTCTTGGTGTTTAGAAATGGACCATATATATACCTCTATCTATGTTCAAATTGTCTGTCTTGTCTGTATAAAACGGCACTGAATGTTTGCCTCATATGTATGTTCTGTGATCGCCCTTTGAGGTGAGACGTGCAGAATAAAAATACTGTAAATAAATAAAAATAAATAAATGGACTGTATCTATAGTTGAGACCATAACACCATCTCGGTGGTGTTCAGAGTGGCCTTAAAGTGGACTTTATCACACCAACATCTTGACTTGTCTCAATCCTGAACGTATGATTATTATTTTACACAAATATTATGCTTAAATTCAGCATGGCACTCGTCTTTGAACCTGTCTCCATTCAAAAGGCCTGCTGTCATGATAGGCTTTGGTGGTGACTTGTTACAATTTTTGTGTTATGTAGTGAAATGTTTAATTCATTGTTGCTATGTAAGTGGATGCATTTGCTCCGGTAAGCATTCCAGCAGTCAAGTGATTAATTGCAGAGAGCCCTGATTTTTGGCTAGAAGGGCAAAGCATCAAGACTTCTGTTTGAGCTACATGGCAGGAAGATATGTTATAGACTGTGGAATGTGGGATGTGCTTAAAGTTTACTGATAACAGACACAAAGAAACTCCATGATTTGTTCTTGTCGAAGCAAGATGTGTCCGAGCAGCTCTGGCTGTTTACCTTGTAGATATCTGTAAATTAAAGGACTGTTTACCTTGTAGATATCTATAAATTAAAGATATCTGTAAATTAAAGATCTATTGCTGCTGGGATCAGCAGATAAGATCGACTTTGCTGTCATGTTTGTTAGTGCCGCTTGGTAGTCACTAAGTGGTCTAACGGATGAGCAGGAGAGGTGAGACCTGATTCATACACCATTCTCGACATGACTTGCTTTCTTGGTGACTTCCCTTCCAAATGTAAGGCCAGTACACATTTGGTGTACAATATTAGTGACAATTATGTGCACGAAGCGGAGCGCATGTAAATCGTATATCAGAAAGCAAAGGTGTCCCTAACTCTCGCACCCATCCAGGTGAACCATTTTGGAATATTTCGGAATGGGAAATTATGGACAAGTGGGGCTCACACATTGTATATCAGAAAGCAAAGGTGTCCGTAACTCTCGCACCCATCCAGGTGAACCGTTTTGCAATATTTCGCAATGGGAAATTATGGCTCAACCTGTAATATGGGAGCCCACGGTGGCACAATGGGTTAAACCCTTGTGCCTCTGACAGGTTGGCAGTTCGAATCCAGGGAGCAGGGTGAGCTCCCTCTGATAGCTCCAGCTCCATGAGAGAAGCCTCCCAAAGGATGGTAAAACATCGAGGTGTCCTCTGGGCGACGTCCTTGCAGATGACCAATTCTCTTACACCTCAAGTCGCTCCTGACACAAAAAAATTACCTAATACTATGAAAAAGGATTTCATATGCTGCCAAAGGGAAGAAAAGCTCGATCACACCACAGGTTAGGAGCTATGATTTCTTTTTCTTGTTGTCCTTTATAGGAAAAAGAACAAGGGCTCTTCAAATACACAGTGATCTTGGCTCACGAGCCGCGGTGGGAGGTCTTTTTCTCTTCGGCGAGCGGATCGTCTCCGCTGCGGATGGGGGGCTCGGCAATGGCCTTGGGGCTGTCCTGCGGCTTCTTGGCATAGGTTGTGAGTTGCCAGTAGGGCTTGGGGAATTCCTGGTAGTTGGGCAGGCTGGGCGGGAGGTCGGACTGGAGGTGGAGGGAAAGCATCTGCGAGCTGGTCAGAGGGCCCCTGCCCCCGTTGCTGCTGGGCCCCAGCATCAGCTTGGTCCCAAAGGTTTGTTGAAACCAAGCGGCGTAGGACTTGTCCTTGGAAAGACCCCGGGACACGTCGAGGGGGCTGGCTTTGCCTTTGTCGTCGCTCCCGTCAGCCTCTAGCGTTTCCGGCACGTGACGGATGATGTACTGGCTCCCGCTGTTGCAGACCTGGTTGCCCCGGAGGATGGTCTTCGCTGCGGGGCAGGAGGAGAGGTTGGGGATGATGGAGATCTGGATCTGGGGCATGGGGAGCGGGTCCCGGGGTACCCCTTTGCTGGGAGGGAGATACAGCCCTTCCGGAAGGGTGACCGTCAGATTCCTGGCGTCCTCTCCTTTGGGTGCCTTCTCCAAAGCTTTGGACGGTTGCTTGTCCAACGAGCGGCTACTGCTGGTGTTGATGGTATTGGCGGTATTGTTGACACTGGTGGTGTTGGTACTGCCGGTACTGCCAACGTCAGAGTGAGATCGGATCGAACGGAGGGAAGTCCTGCTCCGGTTGCCCTGGGGGAGCCCGCCGTCTGAGGCCACCCCGTTGTAGAGAAGCGTAAAGTGATAGAGCGACTCCAGCGGGAGGATATTCTGGCCCTTCTGGATCTTGGTGAAGATCTCGATCACCAGGTCTAGAAAACACACCCAGAATATCATGACAACGTGAGACACAATCAGGAGGAGGCACAAACACAACGACCATGTCCCAGCTCCCTAAGCCATTCCTCAAGACATCTGGACTACAGATTGAAAGAAGAGTTCGAAATATCTCACCATGGTCAAACCTATGTTTCTCATGTGTCCAGAAGTCTTGGTAATATCTAAAAATGGGGTGAGTGTTAGAATCAGGGATTCTTTTTAATATATACCCATAATAAAAGTGAAATTCTGAGGTGTCCTCTTAGACCAGTGGTTCCCAAACTTATTTGGCCTGCCACCCCCTTTCCAGAAAAAATATGACTCAGCACCCCCTGGAAAGGGGCGTGGCTTAGAGGGGTGGGTATGGCTCCTGCTCAAGAGGGCGGGGCTGAGCCTCTCCCCTAGTCCAAGATGCAGGGCTGGGAGGGGGAGGTGGGCGGGGCCACAAATGGGCAGCCAGGACTGGGATGGGCGGAGTTACGAGCTCTGAGGCAGGGCTGAGCTTCTATCTCTGTCCTGCGGTGCCTGCCAGGACACAGGAGGCGGGGCTAGAGGAGGGGGCGGGGCCTCTTCCCAAGTGCCTGATGGGGCTGAACCTCTATACCCCGCCCCTGTGTTCTAACAAGCGCCTCAGGGGAGTTATAGAGGCTCAGCCCTGTCTCAGGCTCTTGGGAGGAGGCCCCGCCCCTAGCCCCACCCTTTAGTCCTAAAAGGCCTCTCAGGAGAGGTATAGAGGCTCAGCCCTGTCTCATGCTCTTGGGAAGAGGCCCTGCTCCTAGCCCCACCCTTTAGTCCTAAATGGCCTCTCAGGAGAGGTATAGAGGCTCAGCACTGTCTCAGGTTCTTGGAAGGAGGCCCCGCCCGCTCCCTAGCTCCACCCTCTGTGTCCCAACAAGCGCCTCAGGAGAGGTATAGAGGCTCAGCCCTGTCTTAGGTTCTTGGAAAGAGGCCCCGCCCCCTTCCCTAGCTCCACCCTCTGTGTCCCAACAAGCGCTTCAGGGGAGGTATAGAGGCTCAGCCCTGTCTCAGGCTCTTGGGAAGAAGCCACACCCACTCTTCTAGCTCCGCCCTGTGTCCTCACAGGTGCTCAGCCCTGTCTCCAGCACTTGGGAAGAGGTCCCGCCCCTCCTCTGGTCCAACCCCCGTGTCCTAATAGGTGCCATCACTGCCCCCCTGGATCGCTCCAGTGCCCACCGGGGGGCAGTAGAGCCTACTTTGGGAATCACTGTCTTAGACAGACAGACTCCCACCTCCACAAATTGCTTTAACCCACAGTGCTGAGGAGCCACCAAAGTCCTCCCTCCAATGACATTGCAGGTTATAGTGAGCATCATAAACATGTCCAAGAGCCCTGCCAATGTCCTCCACAAACACCACACTGCCCACCACCCAAGTGAAGGCTTTCATACAGGACAATTTCCTCTTAAATTTTCTGTTTTTACTCTACCACAGGCATCCTAGTGTTTCTGACTCTCTCCATTGGTGTGGAATTTGCATGACCCCTCCCATTGCCTCTCCCTTAACCTTTCCTATTATTTTATATGGTACGCAGGAAACAGAAGAATATATTAGAGAGGTTTGGGGAGAAATCAGCATGATTTATAGGAGTTGTAGGTACTGGGATGTATAGTTCACCTGCAGTTTAAGAGCACTCTGATATCCCACTATGGACCTGGAACTAACTTGGCCCACAGAACCCCCATGACCAACATGAGTCTTAAGATTCCCAAATCCCACTAAAAACCCACTCTACTCACCCAGAGTTTCGTTCACCACCATGGGAACAATACTCTTCAAAGCAGTACAATTCGTGTGCAAAGCAGGATTGGAATTCATCTCCAGCAGCCATACCTATTTTGGAAAAAAGGTAATTCATTTTTTAAGATTTGTCTTGGTCTGTCATTGGCACCGAAATCTAAGGTTTCGGCCATGAAAGGCTTTACAACACAGTTGACAGTTTGCTTCCCTAAATCCTCATTCGATGCGATTTCTTGTTCCATGTTCAGACTTCGTTCGAAACAGAACTCAATGATATATATTTGTCACCAGGGGGTGCTGAAGCCTTAACATTTTGGAATTAAAAACGCAATGCTTTCATTTTACAATAATCATGATCGAAGGAGTATAAGACAGCGGCACTGCAGATGGGTGGAAATGTAACTCTGAGCATTGCAAGGGATGATGGGAGTTGTAGTACTGGTTATTTGGAGGGCACCCACTTAGAAAGAGTGGGCAGAGATTATTTGTGTAATTACTTGCGATCTACTTTACATCTGTATATCTCTTTGTTGTTGTTGTCGTCGTCAAGGAAGGTATTGTTGGAAGTAGCAACCTTCTACAAGCTTCCACTGGTTTTTTGTTATATATATAATTCAAGGTAGGTTGCAGAAACAATTTTTTTAAAAAAATATTTTAAAAAATATATTACAAAATTTTTTTGGGGAAAGAAATTAACAAAACATTAAGAGACAATTAGAGAATGGGCCAACAATGGTTCGAATTACATTGCTGGTTGCGCTGTGAGACAATGTCTCGGAATGCGTATCAAAAAGCGAGAACAATCCGAAATAAATCCGATATACGATTCAAAACGATTTTTTGGATATGTCTATTGTATTGTATATGTATGTATTAGTATGCAGTTTTCCTTAACTCTGTTGTGGGTGGGGCTGCAGACCATGTAATCAGATCTGGGAGTGTTCAGGACTCAGACTCCACTAGCGATGTGTAGGATCCAGACTCCACTAGTAATGTGTTATGTATATAATTGAGATTGCTTACTGTATTGTATATGTGAGTATTGGTATGAAGTTTTCCTTAACTCTATGTTGTGGGAGTGGTTGCAGACCTTGTGATCTGATCTGGGAGTGTTCAGGACTCAGACTCCACTAGCAATGTGTAGGACTCAGACTCCACTGGTTATGTGTTATGGATATAATTCAGATTGCTTACTGTAGTGTATATGTATGTATTTGTATGCAGTTTTCCTTAACTTTATGTTGTGGGCAGGGCTGCAGACCATGTGATCAGATCTGGGACTGTTCCGGACTCAGACTCCACTGGCGATGTGTAGGACTCAGACACCACTAGTTATGTGTTATGTATATAATTCAGATTGTTTACTGTATGGTATATGTATGTATCAGTATGCAGTTTTCCTTAACTCTATGTTGTGGGTGGGGCTGCAGACCATGTGATCAGATCTGGGACTGTTCAGGACTCAGACTCCACTAGCTATGAGTTATGTATATAATTCAGATTGCTTATTGTATTGTATATTTATGTATTGGTATGCAGTTTTCCTTAACTCTTTGTTGTGGGAGAGGCATGTGGCAGTTCTCAGTGGATGATGGGATCAATCTGCACCTGGCAGTGGGGATATAGCCAACTGCATATCACCGTACCTTAAAGTCTTCGTCAATCAAGAAGTCACAGCCAATGAGGTCGAAATAGCCGAGCTTGCAGTCCAACTTTGACTTGACTGCCAGGAAGCACTGCAACATGATTTCCTTCATTCTTTTCTGAAAAAAATAAAAATAAAATTATTATTATTATTATTATTATTATTATTATGCAAATTTTGACCATAGTCATTAAATATCCTCACGCTCCACCCATAATCATCCCAGAGCCTTGCCCTTTCCTATGCAGTCCTTTTCAAAATGGTGGCAAGACGTGACACATTGATACTTCCTTCGGCCATTTTGAAAGGTACTACAGGGTACAACAGAAACAATTGGGCGTAGGTGAGATGTGGCCCACCTGGACCCTATGGACTTATTTACCCCAGTTTAATGTTAATTTACATTCCAGGAAATGGGAACAAGGCATGAGAACTCACTGTAAATCCATTGAAGACCCAGTCCTTGGGTAGTCCTTTGATCTCCCTGAATTTTTCATTGACATACGTGTTGAAACGGTCCATGCACCACACCGTCTCCTCCTTGACATGGGGGTACAAAGGGCTCTTCTTCTGCACATACTGAGGAGGTTTTGACGGGGTAGAGAGTGGGAAGAAAGCACACCAGAAGCACATTCAGTCCGGACATGAGAGCTTGAATCATGAGTTGGAGAGCTAAAACAGGAACCTGAATCTATGACAATGTTGTCTGCTCTGAAGACCCCAAGTAAACATCACTTAATTTAAGCTCAGGCCCAACCAAGATGCCATGAGATCATGCCTTTGAAACATGGGTCTCAAGGCCTTCTCACAGAGTCTTTCTGAATGTCTAATCTATCCTTCACTCCCTCTGTGTGGAGGCCTAATCTCATATCACGGGAAAACTCCCCGAGCAACTGAGATGAGAAACATACCCCTCAACATCAAAAAGAAGTACAGAAGGGCAAAGATATGGGCTTAGAAGATCTCCTTCCCTGTGACTCTCCTTCTGCACAAGGAATGGTACATCTCTGTGGACATATTCCTGGATTTACCATGGAAATGAAAACTGGCGTGGAATAGCAAACTCTATTGAAATGAACTATCCCTAGTAGAAGCAGATTCATGCTGGAGGACCTAGAAAAAGCCTACAAAGAACTTTTCTAGGTTTTTTAAAATCGTGTCAGAACATACTTGAGAACATACTGCTTCTGAGGTAAGAGGATTAGCCGTCTACAGAGACATTGCCCAGGGGCCGCCCGGATGTGTTACCATCCTGCTGTGAGGCTTTTCTCATGTCTCCACAAGCTACAGCTGACAGATGGGAGCTTGTCTCATCTCGCGGATTCGAGCGGGCAGCCATCAGGTCAGCAACCCAACCTCCAGGTCAGCAGTTCAGCCTGCTCAAGGGTTTAACCCATTGCACCAACGTGGCTCCAGTAACTTTTCTAGGTCATCCAGTGCAACTTCTGGCCAATGTCCAATGGAAGCATATCACAGAACTGATGGAGGACCTAGAACAGTGGTTCCCAAACTTTGGGCCTCCAGGTGTTTTGGACTTCAACTCCCAGAAATCGCAGCCAGCTTACCAGATGTTAAGAAGTGTGGGTGCTGAAGTCAAAAACACCTGAAGACCCAAAGGTTGGGAACCTCTGACCTAGAAGATGCCTACAAAGAAGACCTCTCTAGGTTTTGATTCTACCAGCCGTATCCACAGGGGGACTTAACAGGCACATAGCATAAGACATCGACAGCCTTCCAGCTACTGGTTAATGGAAGTCTCTATCTGTTTGTTTCTATCCTCACCTGATTGGTCAGATGAGATGTGAGGTCTTCTGACCTAGGGTCGTATTTGATACATGTGAGGCGGACATAGCCATGGCCAAAGAAGAGCATGTATGGCATGGTGCAGGAGATGAGGAGATAAGAGCGGACATCGAACTTCTTTCCCTCGAGGAGCAACGGCCTGTCAATGTATCTGGAGGAAGAAGATGGGGAAATAAAGCCAGAGTTTGGACATGTTAGGATTTTCTTACTGAAAACTACCAAAAACAGCAGAGCATCCAAAAATATGCAAAAAACAGGATACTTCTAGTTGAGCATTCAGCTCACAGCAAGCAGAGCGTGAAGTGTCATGTGGTTGTAAAGAATTTAGAGCTTAGGAGGCAAAGATACAAAAACGGGATACTTATAGTTAAGCATTCAGCTCACAGCAAGCAGAGTGTGAAGTGTCATGTGGCTGTAAAGAATGTAGAGCTTAGGAGGCAAAGATACAAAAACAGGATACTTATAGTTGAGCATTCAGCTCATAGCAAGCAGAGCACGAAGTGTCATGTGGTTGTAAAGAATTTAGAGCTTAGGAGGCAAAGATACAAAAACAGGATACTTAGTTGAGCATTCAGCTTACAGCAAGCAGAGAGTGAAGTGCCATGTGGCTGTAAAGAATGTAGAGCTTAGGAGGCAAAGATATAAAAACAGAATCCTTATAGTTGAGCATTCAGCTCACAGCAAGCAGAACGTGAAGTGCCATGTGGCTGTTGGACTGGATGGTCCATGAAGTCTCTTCGAACTCTATGATTCTATGATTCTATGGTCACTTTTTTGTGTCGGGAGCAACTTGAGAAACTGCAAGTCGCTTCTGGTGTGAGAGAATTGGCCGTCTGCAAGGATGTTGCCCAGGAAATGCCTGGATATTTGATGATTTACCATCCTGTGGGAGGCTTCTCTCATGTCCCTGTATAGGGAGCTGGAGCTGACAGAGGGAGCTCAGCCCACTCTCCTTGGATTCGAACTGGCGACCTGTCAGTCAATCAAGGGTTTAACTCATTGAGCCACCGGGAGAAACTAAGAGTGTATCTAGACGACATCACTTTAACTGCCATGGGTCAATGCTATGGAATCATGGGAGTTGTAGTTTGGGTGGCACTAGCCCTCTTTGGCAGAGAGAGCTAAAGGCCTTGTACAACTACTAGGCATGTCTGATCGATGAAAAAAATGTTTCAATTCTCGTTTCTAAAGTAGGGGGCGCTGGCGCTTCGATATAGAAAGTATTTCCGATTTTTTTCACCCAAAAATTTCGGATATTTCCGAAAATTCGTAATTATTCTAAATGTTTCAAAATGGCGGACGCGCATGCGCAATCGCTACACACTGGGCTTGTATGGCAATCTTCCATGTGGACGCAGAGGACGTTAGCCCCCACCTTTGTGTCCATCGTGGAAGCTTCTGATTGGCCGGGGAGCGGCAGCCATGTTAGGCTGCGCTAAGCTCCCATTCAAGGTAGGTTGCAGAAACAAAATTTTAAAAAATATATTTTTAAAAATATATTTTAAAAAAATGTTATGGGGAAAAAAAATTAACGAAACATTAAGAGACAATTAAGAGAATGGGCCAACAATGGTTCGAATTACATTGCTGGTTGCGCTGTGAGACAATGTCTCGGAATGCGTATCAAAAAGCGAGAACAATCCGAAATAATTCCGATATACGATTCAAAACGATTTTTTGGACATGTCTAACAACTACATAAATAGAATACATAGGAGAGTAAAGGTGCCTTGTTAAAGAACTGACCCAAATTTGCACATTTGCTTCAACTTCAGGGAGGAGACAGAAATGTTCATAAATGCAAATGTGGGAGAATTTGAAACCGATTGCTTTCCCGCAGCCCTAGCGCCACATTGTTTGTGATGATAATAAGCATCTTAAACCGAATGCATAATTGAGATGCCCGGAAAACAGTATCATTGCTGTTCACCAAGCCCTCCTTTGATTCGATTTGATTATTCTGACCTTAGGTGCTGCGTGATTTTTTTTCCCCCTTTGCATTTTTGAAATCAAGCATTTAAAAGGCTATAAATAGTAATAAAAGGCTTAGGAAACATGAATCTCCCAAGCAGGAGTAATTCTTCCCCGGGTTTCCGCCTCCGATGCAGCTGCCTGGTTATTTCCAGTGTTCGAAGGGTATTCAGTTTACACACAATGCGAAGTCTTTGACGTGCAGCTGTCTCTTTGAAGCTCCCTTTAGATTTCCAGACAAACATAATCTCCAATCTCTCCTTCCCTCATTTCTCTCTCCCCACCTGTTAAAATGCTAATGATCTGTCTGCCAATGAGATGGAATTAAAAACAACAACCAAAACACACACACACAAAGTCAAATACAAGGTATACTAAGCCTTTGAGCACAGAAAGCTAGAAATGCCTATAATAAGAATTCTTGACTTCCATAACAATCGAATACCAGAAGGTCAATTCTGGTTGGACATGTTCAGCTCTGGTTGTCTCTGGGTCAACTCTGGTTGACTCAGAAAAAACTCTGGTTGATTCTGGTTCAACTCTGGTTGACTCTGAGACAACTCTGGATGACTCTGGGTCAACTGGTCGATTCTGAGTCAACTCTGATTGACTCTGAGACAACTGGTTGACTCTGGGTCAACTGGTTGCTTCTGAGTCAACTCTGATTGACTCTGAGACAACTCTGGTTGACTCTGGGACAACTCTGGTTGACTCTGGGACAACTCTGGTTGACTCTGGGACAACTCTGATTGACTCTGGGACAACTCTGGTTGACACTGGGACAACTCTGATTGACTCTGAGACAACTCTGGTTGACTCTGGGACAACTCTGGTTGACTCTGGGACAACTCTGATTGACTCTAGGCAAACTCTGGTTGACTCTGGGACAACTCTGGTTGACTCTGGGTCAACTGGTCGATTCTGAGTCAACTCTGATTGACTCTGAGACAACTCTGGTTGACTCTGGGACAATTCTGGTTGACTCTAGGCCAACTCTGGTTGACTCTGGGACAACTCTGGTTGACTCTGGGACAACTCTGGTTGACTCTGGGACAACTCTGATTGACTCTAGGCAAACTCTGGTTGACTCTGGGACAACTCTGGTTGACTCTGGGTCAACTGGTCGATTCTGAGTCAACTCTGATTGACTCTGAGACAACTCTGGTTGACTCTGGGACAATTCTGGTTGACTCTAGGCCAACTCTGGTTGACTCTGGGACAACTCTGGTTGACTCTGAGCCAACTCTGGTTGACTCTGAGCCAACTCTGGTTGACTCTGGGACAACTCTGGTTGACTCTGGGTCAACTGGTCGATTCTGAGTCAACTCTGATTGACTCTGAGACAACTCTGGTTGACTGGGACAATTCTGGTTGACTCTAGGCCAACTCTGGTTGACTCTGGGACAACTCTGGTTGACTCTGAGCCAACTCTGGTTGACTCTGAGCCAACTCTGGTTGACTCTGGGACAACTCTGGTTGACTCTGGGTCAACTGGTCGATTCTGAGTCAACTCTGATTGACTCTGAGACAACTCTGGTTGACTCTTGGACAATTCTGGTTGACTCTAGGCCAACTCTGGTTGACTCTGGGACAACTCTGGTTGATTCTGAGCCAACTCTGGTTGACTCTGAGCCAACTCTGGTTGACTCTGAGATAACTCTGGTTGACTCTGGGACAACTCTAGTTGACTGGGACAACTCTGGTTGACTCTGGGACAACTCTGGTTGACTCTGGGCCAACTCTGGTTGACTCTGGGACAACTCTGGTTGATTCTGGGCAAACTCTGGTTGACTCTGGGACAACTCTGGTTGACTCTGGTTGACTCTGAGACAACTCTGGATGACTCTGGGTCAACTCTGGTTGACTGAATCAACTCATTGACCCAAGTCTCAATGATACCCACTCTGGCTCTCAAGGTTTCAAGAAGACGTCCTCCCAGCCCTACTTGAAGGCACCAGGATTTCAATCTGAGCTCTTCTTCACTGTTTATGGGACCTTGGGTTCCATGGACCAGACCTTTGCCAAACATTTTGGCCTTTTCAGCCCTTTTGGCCTTGTTCCTGTCCATCACTGGCTCCCTGAGAACATCTCCAAAACTGAACCTGGCCTTTGGCCTACAAGAGGTCCCCAACCCTTGCCAAAACAGCACTCAACATTTCTCAGAACCAGCCAACAGTTGGAGACTGGAGCTGTTGTGACAGGACCTCCACATTTCTAGATTTGACTACCTTTGCACGATTCTCGCCGGGGGAATTCGGTAGGGCAGCTTCTTGTACATGGGGTCTTCTTCGATGTTCTGGAGCCTGGCTTGCAAGTCCTTGACCTCCACCTGGTTCTTCAGGAGAAAGATCCCTCGGCCTTGGTTCGAACTGGTTGGCTTGCAGATCCAAATATGAGGTTCTACAGGGGAAAGAGAGAGCCATTGTAGTGTACTAGGTCTAAGTCAACCGATATATTCTCAGGAACCCCATTGCTTGATGGAATGCCTCTCCCATCATTAATATGTGCGTTTAAAAATTTTTTTTAGGACAGATCACCTTGGTATGTTTCAAAGAAGAGTTCTCTCTCATCTTTTGTGTCCAAACGGAAAGTCTCAGGGAAAAAGTCTTCCATTCTCAGCAGTCTGCGAAAACCCAGGACAATATTGAGTGCATTTCTTCACAATCCCGATCTAAAAATATGCAACGTCATATAGAGCAGTGGTTCCCAACCTTTTTTGACCAGGGACCACTTTGACCTGGAACTATTTGACTAAGCACCACTTTGACCAGGGACCACTTTAACCAGGGACCCCTTGACCAGGGACCACTTTGACCAGGAATGACTATGACCACGGACCACTTTGACCAAGGACCACTTTGACCAGAGACCACTACGACCAAGGACCACTACGACCAAGGACCACAAATCAGTTTTTGGTCAACTTTAGATTCAGTTTGGTTATTTGGGGTGCTGATTCAGAAAATTGCATTGGATAGACCACATCAGCTCTAGTTTCTGATACAGAACATATGCCATCCAGTAGTCGCCATCTGCTCGTCCACAGAAAACCATATATAATAATCTAGAGCTGATGTGGTCTGTCCAATGCAATTTTCTGAATCAGCACCCCAAATAAAGACGGATCTCTGCATCTTTGCCTCCTAAGCTCTAAATTCTTTTATAGCCACATGGCACTTCACGCTCTGCTTGCTGTGAGCTGAATGTTCAACCGTAAAGTATCACCATTTGCTCACTCACAGAAAACCATATATAATAATCTAAGAGCTGATGTGGTCTGTCCAATGCAATTTTCTGAATCAGCAACCCAAATAAAGACAGATATCTGCATCTTTGCCTCCTAAGCTCTAAATCCTTTTATAGCCACATGGCACTTCACGCTCTGCTTGCTGTGAGCTGAATGCTCAACCGTAAGTATTTCCATCTGCTCACCCACAGAAAACCATATATAATAATCTAGAGCTGATGTGGTCTATCCAATGCAATAAATAAATAAAATAAATAAAGAGGAAGGAAGTTCGTGGACCGGATTTTTGTCCTCATGGCCAACAGGTTGAGAACCACTGACTTAGACACTATAAGAAAATTGTATGGTTTTAGAAGACTACTTGTAGTTGCAAACCAATTCTGCGTAAAATTCGTTTTTGCACATAATATACCCTATTCTAGGCGGGAAATAGATTTTTTAAATCTAGATCCAAATCTTCTCTTATGGATCCTTGATTCACATTGTGATGAAAATGCCACAATGCCAGATAGTCCGAAATTTATAGCAAAAATGGACCCATTTTGGGGGGGACGTCACAACTTTTTTTTGCTCTTGCAAGAAAGGAAATCAAAGGAGCGGCTGCTGAATGTTCCAGCAATAAGATTAGATCAATTTGCTCTTACAAATGTCCTTTCTCCCCTCTTCTCAGCTTCATCAAGCAAGCGGTATCTATCTCTCCGAATGTAGTAACTGGCAAGCTGGGAGGATATCTCAGCCTGCATCAATTCCTCTAATTGAGTCAATTTGCATATTTTCTCCCCTTTTGCATAATGCTACAGTATTTACTTTTGTCGTTTTGCCTAATTCATTGCCGCACTCTCAGGTGAATTATTTTCAGCACGGAAAGAAGGGTGTGCAGACCTCAATAACTTCCTATGAAGTTGGCTTTTTGTTCAAAGCCAGCCTCCCAAATTCACTCTGTAGCCTGCAAAAAATATCTTCCCTTAGAGGTTGGCATTTCGGCTCGGCCCTATCACTTATTCTGTTTTGAACAATCACGCGGAGGAAGATGAAGGGAGCGATTCAAGCTTTGGAAGAGCATTAAAAAAAAAGAAGACTCTCTGAACACGGGAAGTCCTTTTTGCCTTCTGGGATGCTCCAAATAGCTCTCCCCTGTTCAAGCATATACTGTATTTCAGTGGTTCCCAATTTTTTTGGCCTGCCGCCCTCTTTCCGGAAAAAATATTACTTAGTGACCCCTGGAAAGGGGGCATGGCTTAGAGAGGTGGGCGTGGCTCCTGCTCAAATGGGTGGCCAGAACTGGGATGGGCGGAGTTACGAGCTCTGAGGTAGAGCTGAGCTTCTATCCTTGTCCTGCGGTGCCTACCAGGAAACAAGGGGCGGGGCTAGAGGAGGGGGCGGGGCCTCTTCCCAAGTGCCTGATGGGGCTGAACCTCTATACCCCACCCCCATGTTCTATCAAGGAGAGGTATAGAGGCTCAGCCCTGTCTTATGCCTTTGGGAAGAGGCCACGCCCCCACCCCTAGCTCCACCCTTTAGTCCTAAAAGACCTCTCAGGAGAGGTATAGAGGCTCAGCCCTGTCTCAGGCTCTTGGCAAGAGGCCACGCCCCTAGCCCCACCCTTTAGTCCTAAAAGGCTTCTCAGGAGAGATATAGAGGCTCAGCCCTGTCTCGGGCTCTTGGGTAGAGGCCCCGCCCCCACCCCTAGCCCCGCCCTTTAATCCCAAAAGGCCTCTCAGGAGAGGTATAGAGGCTCAGCCCTGTCTCATGCTCTTGGGAAAAGGCCACACCTCTAGCCCTGCTCTTGAGTCCTATAAGGCTTCTCAGGAGAGGTATAGAGGCTCAGCCCTGTCTCAGGCTCTTGGAAGGAGGCCCCGCCCCCACCCCTAGCCCCACCCTTTAGTCCTAAAAGGCCTCTCAGGAGAGGTATAGAGGCTCAGCCCTGTCTCGTGCTGTTGGGAAGAGGCCACACCCCTAGCCCTGCCCTTTAGTCCTAAAAGGCTTGTCAGGAGAGCTATAGAGGCTCAGCCCTGTCTTGGGCTCTTGGAAGGAGGCCCCGCTGTGTCCCAACAAGCGCCTCAGGAGAGGTATAGAATCTCAGCCCTGTCTCGGGCTCTTGGGAAGAAGCCACGCCCACTCCTCTAGCTCCGAAACTATATAGGTACATAAGGATTGCAAAAGCTTGCAAGGGGTTAATGTCTATATATCTGTAGGAGAGTTTAACAAATATTTCAGGAGAAAATGCTTTTATAAGATTATAAGATATATATATTTCTTCTTCCTGACTTGCAAGGGTGTCTTTTCAAAACATTCCCTTGGTTAAGAGCGAGGGAGGCTTTGCAAAAGAAAACACACTGAAAAGGGTGGAGAAGAGAGAAATAGATCACATATTGCAAGCAATATCCTGCAGGCTCCATTGCTGGCCTTGTCCTTGATCTGACTATAAGCCAGGGGAGGCTTTTTCAGCTTAAAAATAGGGCTGAGAAACCCGGCTTATCTTCGAGTATATACGGTATATATATTGTATTTCCTCGATTCCGAGATGTACTTTTCCCCCTATAAACATCTCAAAAATATGAGTTGCATCTTAGAATCATGGGTGGTATGTGTGTGTGTATCCCATGATTCTGAGACATGTATTCAATGATTCTAAGTCACACACTATTTTTGATATATTACCGTGTTTCCCCGAAAATAAGACAGTCTCTGATATTAATTTTTGCTCCCAAAGACACGCTAGGTCTTATTTTCAGGGGATGTCTTATTTTGCTCCCTAAAGGCTAATAACTATCATATTAAAGGAAATTGTGATCAACAAATGAATATAAGTGTCGTGGAATGAGCTGGGTCTTACTTCGCAACCCGGTTGACCTTCCTCATGACCCGTTCGTACTCCCGGAGGTTCATGAGAAGGCCTATCTTGGTGGTGAGGATCTTGTTGTTTGGGATTTGGTAGAGCATCTGTTCTCCTGGGAAGAAAGAAGGCATCAAACTGTAAGGAGGTAGGAAGAATTGACAGATATTCCTGGTAAATTCTGGACTACAGTTCCCACAATCTCCCAGCCAAATGAGGCTCAAATATCCAAGGGAAGCAGGTTGGCTCTACCTTGGACCTCATCCATTGTTGGAAATAGGAACCTTCCAACAACAACATCTGTTGCATCTACATTTAGACAACAACATCTATTACGGTCCATATACCCATCAGAAAACGTTTTCTGATGAGTCTATGGACCATAATAAATGTTGTATTGTGTTGAGTAATGTATATATTGGCTAACATACAGTATATGTTGATTTGCCAGTGATTGACTTCTTTGGTGTAGGAGGGGCTATAGTCATATGATTGTACTGAGCACATTCAGACACAGGACTCCATTTTGTTATCAGTATGTGTTTGGGCTTCAATAGAATGAGTTGCTTGTGGACTTCAACAAGTATGATTTTGGACTTCTGTGAGTACAATTATACTTTGGACTTAAGAATGAAATAAAGATGGAAAAAAATACAGACAAATTGTTATTCTTACTGACCACAGCCGCAAGACTGTGTTATGCTAAGTTATGGAAAAATCAAGATATACCTGATGAAGAAACCTGGATTACAAAAATCTTAGAAATTAGAAATATGGATAGGCTTACCTTTCTCATGACTAAGAATAAAGGAATGAAAATAAAGGAAACCAACTGGAAACAAGTGAATGAATATCTCATGTTAAAGAATAAAAAAATATTGATATGATAAGAACTATTCGTAAAAACAAAACTATGTACAAAAACAAAGTGGAAGAAAGAAGAAAGGGAGAAAAGAACAAGAATAGAACAGAAAAATAGAAAAGGAACAGACCTCTGGAAGTCAAAACACCCAATCATTTTGCTATGTAACATCGTTTCTCAATCCTGATAATTTTAACCTTTGTTTATATCTCAATCTCTTCTTCGCCTATGCTCTCTCTCTCTATATATATACACACACACACACACACACACACACACACACACACATATATATATTCTTCTATATACTGCAATTAAGTAACTATAACAATAATAACAAAATTTTAATTAATTTTTTCCAGAATATACACAATTTAGTGTAGGTAATGCACATAGTAAAATAGATATTATAACTTGCAGTCTTAAATCTGTTCTATTTATGTCCCTTTTTTCATATCTATATATTAACCTTTCTTTTTCTCTTTTCTTTTTTCCTTTTTCCTTTTCCTTCTTTATTACTATTATATTATTGTATTATAAAAGAAATCTTAATAAAAAGTATTTAAAAAAAAGAATGTGTTCTCAACACAGAGAAGCTACATCCTATCTATAACTGAACTTTACTAAGAAATGTGCCTGTATGGTGATTTAATACAAGATATTTTTGTGAGTAAAGAAGATATGTTATTTTTCTAAAGAATTTTTAAATTTTATATTTTAAACTAAGAGATTTCAAGGGAGAGTATATGTTGTGGGCGACTACAACTGCAACTTCAAAGAAACGTCATAAAACCAAATACAATAGAGTCTCACTTATCCAACATAAACGGGCTGGCAGAATGTTGGATAAGCGAATATGTTGGATAATAAGGAGGCATTAAGGAAAAGCCTATTAAACATCAAAATAGGTTATGATTTTACAAATGAAGCACCAAAACATCATGTTAGACAACAAATTTGGCAGAAAAAGTAGTTCTATACGCAATAATGCTATGTAGTAATTACTGTATTTACGAATTTAGCACCAAAATATGATGTATTGAAAACATTGACTACAAAAATGCATTGGATAATCCAGAATGTTGGATAACCAAGTGTTGGATAAGTGAGACTCTACTGTATATTTTTGTAATTTTTTTTTGTATTTATCCTTGGCAGTCTAACAGCTGAGTTACCTGTGTGCCATTACAAGAATGCTTGTGAATATCACTTGTTGACTTCTAAGAAGGCCACGCCTTTTCTTGACTAGTGGTTTGCAAAAGGTGGCCTCCAGATGTTCATAAAAATTCACATTTGCCAAACGGATATGATATTATTTTTCCTTTTCAATAAGCTTATGATTGCTATTTTTTTTCAAAATCCACCATCTACATTTGGTGGCTTCCAAAGAGGTGGGACAATCATAATTCCCAACCAATATGGGGCAGATGAAAGTCTGAGCATGGGATATCTGGAGACACATTTGTGAAAGTTGCCTCCTTGGAATATAATTCCGATCCTAAACCAACTCTCCACCCCAAGCAGGACCTCCTTTACCTTCTCTGAAGGCGTAATAAGTGTCTCTGAACTTGATTTCGGACCATTTCAGGAGATAATCCTCCCTCCGGTTGTCATAGATACGCTGCCAGCCCTTGTTCTTGCAGTAGAGGTTCAGTCTGCATTAGGAGGAAAGAAAGGGTTTTGGTCATGCCTTCTTCTTCCTCTTCTTCTTCTTCGTCAGTCTCTCCTTGGAGGAAGTCACGGCGGCGTAATCCGCACTGTTAACGAAGGCTTAATCAGATCTGAGCTCTTGAAATCCCCATTTTAAAAAACACTCTCAGCGAATGATTCTACAAGTGTGTCAATGTGGAGGGCTTACTAACTAACAATGGCAAAAAAAAATGGGACAGAGTGATTAAAATCCATTCGAAAAAATATAAAAGAGGGTCAAGGCAGAGCAGTCCCTACTACACAATTATAGTGCTATTATCCCATTTCCTCTGGAATCCTGGGATCTGTAGTCAGCACAGACACTAGAGCTCTCTAGTAGAGGATTTCCCCCTTCAGCATCCCATCCTTGACCATACTCTCCGATACCCTTATCTTTAAATAGAGTGTCTATATATATAAAAATGTAATGAAATTTGGGCCCAGAAGTAAACAACAAAACTAAAAGCCACAGAACCACGAAACTTGGCAACAGAACCCAACGGCCTTGCCGCTAGGTTCCTACAACAAAACCCAACATCTGGAACTGAACCGGGACCAAAAAAACAGGAAAAAACTATTGCGCCTGCGCAGAAGAGGAACCGGCGCGTGCCCAGCACATCCGCCCCTCGCATGCTCGCCTATTTCCGTCGCCGCCGCCATCTTTCCCAACATCCCCAAACCACACCGGGTGAGGAAAAAGACAGCCGGCAGAGATCACCATTCGAAAGGACGACATGCGGCTGAGAGGGAAAAGGAAAGGGCCAGAGGCCAACAGGCATAATAATAATAATAATAATAATAATAATAATAATAATAATAATAATAACTTGGGAAGTGTTCGGCTTGTGATTTCATGATATGAAATCCAGCATATCGATCTTGTTTGCTGTGTCATAATAAAATAATAATAATAATAATAATAATAATAATAATAATAATAATAGAAGCATAGAATCCAAGAGTTTGGAGAGACCCCTAAGGGCCATCCAGCCCAACCCTTCCAACTATGAAGCAGGACACAATCCAACCATTCACAACACATGGACAACGTATGAATACTATACAATACTACACAGGAACATAGACCCTCTCTACCCTCACCACTTTCACACTACACAAACAACCAAATGCATACTAAACATAAAGACAACCATACAAAAGACATTCAATACCACCACTTACTCCACAATTTTTAACCAACACCACCAGAAAATGCCACAGCAACGCGTGGCCGGGCACAGCTAGTTTATTTCTAAATAGAGTATTTGGAAGGCTTTCTCAAGTTAAAAATGGGTTTCTTGCATGTCAGGACATCCTGCTGAGACAAGAATCCTACATTTAAGAATGAAACTGGTGAAGAATTACATAGAGGTGTCTGCTGAAGCTAGGCATACATTGAGCATGCTGTAGATCAGTCACCAGAGGCTGATGGCTTAACTGATGATTTAGAGAGGATTGTGAGCTTGTCTGTGGCACAAAGCGATGGGTCCTCAAGTCAGGGAAATGATGGCTCTCTGTGTGAAAAAACTGGCTCCGAAAGTATGGGCCTCAAGGGCATTCAGGGGAGTCAGAAGTAGCAACAGCAGATAAGGATTTGAGTGAAGAGTTGAGTGATAAGGAGGGTTGCCATGAGAACCCACCTGCAGCTATGGAGATCAACAAAGGTCTTTGTTTATAAATTAGAGCCAAAAATAGATTACGTCATTCAGAGAGATTATGTGAGAAAGCTGGGAAAGAAATTCATGGGAAACAGAATGATTTCATGGGTGTCTATTAAGCAATAAGTTGTTTACCTTAAGGCCAGTTCAGGCAACACTGTGTTAGAGTAAGAAGCTAAGCCTGAGTTCTCTTGTGCCTGGTTTAAGTCAAGCTTTGATGCTGGATTTAAGTTTTCTATGTTATATTAATGTACTCTTGATCAAATTTTTACTAGTTATATCTTCCTGATTGTGGACTTCTGCTATCTGTGATTCTTGCTTGTTCCTGGACTTTGGATTACTGTTTGATTATCCCCTTTTGCTAAACGTTTTTGGATTATATATCTTCCTTTCTTATTCCTTATTTTATATGCTTTTTATATGGTTTTTACAACAAACTGTTTGCTTATTTTCCTGGACTCTTTGTGTGGTGCAGTGGTCATCGGTATTTCCAGAGCACGTATTTTGCATAGAAGTCTTCCCAGCCTCACTTAATTTTTTTAATGAATTATTTCCCCAAATCAACTCGCTAAGGGAGGAATTAAGCTAAGAAAACTGAAAGAAATAAGAGTGGGAGGTGATTCTGGACATCCTTACATATCAACCCCATTAGCTCCTCCGATATAAAAGAAAGGCCCTGATCCGAGGACGTCTTCTGGCTTCTTCTCCTCTGGCTGACTCATTCGGGGTGTTGCTTTGACTATCGTTTTGGGCACTTTGGGTTTGGTTTCACTTGTTGGCTCCCCTTCAGCCAAGCTGTGATTGCCTGGAAAGGCAAAAGAAGGCAAAAGGTTAGTGGTGGCCCCCAAAACCCACCTTAAATCCCAGCCCCCAAAATTGGCAAGGGTCCGGTCACTAGTGTTGTGATTTTGTATGGAATTGCTATTTGTTTTGTGTAGTTTCATTCGTTTGGTCTCATTTTCGTATTTGTTCTCGCTAATGAAAATTGGGCGACTATACGAACAGAAATTTCATCTGGCTGACGAAAAAACGAAAAGGTTTGGGCCATTAGCTGCAATGAGAGGGCTTCCGAGCAGTGATTCCCAAAGTGGGTGCTACCGCCCCCTGGTGGGCGCTGGAGCGATCCAGGGAGGCGGTGATGGCACCTATTAGGGCACGGGGGCGGGGACAGAGGAGGGGCGGGGCCTCTTCACAAGTGCCGGAGAGAGGGCTAAACATTTGAGGCGCCTGTTAGGACACATAGGGGGCAGAGCTAGAGGAGTGGCCGTGGCTTCGTCCCAAGAGCCCAAGACAGGGCTGAGAATCTATACCTCTCCTGAGGCGCTTGTTGGGACACAGAGGGCAGAGCTAGGGAAGGGGGCGGGGCCTCCTTCCAAGAGCCTGAGACAGGGCTGAGCCTCTATACCTCTCCTGAGAGGCCTTTTAGGACTAAAAAGTGGAGCTAGGGGTGGGGCCTCTTCCCAAGAGTACGAGACAGGGCTGAGCCTCTATATACCTCCCCTGAGGCACTTGTTAGAACACGAGGGTGGGGTATAGAGGTTCAGCCCCATCAGGCACTTGGGAAGAGGCCCCGCCCCCTCCTCTAGCCCTGCAGGCACCACAGAACAAGGATAAAAGCTCAGCCCTGCCTCAGAGCTCACAACTCTGCCCATCCCAGTCCTGGCTGCCCATTTGTGGCCCCGCCCACCACCCCCTCCCAGCCCTGCATCTTGGACTGGGGGAGAGGCTCAGCCCCGCCCTGTTAAGCAAGAGTCACGCCCACCCCTCTAAGCCACGCCCCCCTTTCCAGGGGGTGCTGAGTCATATTATTTCTGGAAAGGCAGGCCAAATAAGTTTGGGAACCACTGGGCTAGAGGGATGAGAATCGCCACACACGGAGAGCATTTCAACCCTTTTTAGCCCACCAATTTTTAAAATGTTTGGGTCTTCTCCAGAGTACTATTGCTATTATTGCTATTATTATTATTATATTATTATTACCCATTGGCACACATCAGATGTAATGAGAAAGCACTGCAGCCCTCTGTCAGTACCTGCTTATTCTTACGAAGCAGAAACGAAAGGAAAACGAAAGCAAGCACGGTAACTGCGGCTTTCGTTTTCGTGTCGCCTCTCGTTTCCTACAAAAATGTCGTCATTCGTTTTGTGTAGTAATGGATAGGATAGTAGTAATGGGACCATGAATACAAGCGTAAAAAAAAGGCCAAATCTCTACAGTGTGATGGCAAATCAACTGAAAGAATATGGATAGATTTAACAGTGTGATGAAGTGAGGGAAATCATCCGTTTCATTTCAACACGGAGTCTGGCTAAGCTCTAGTTTGCTTCAACGTGATGAAGTCTATCTTATTGGAAGAGCTTTGGTGTTGTTACAGGCTAAAGCTCACAGTTTCAGCCTTTCACACTACACACTTTTAGCACTGTGATCCCACTATAACTTTCACGACTACATATTACGGAATTTCAATATCAACGAGGAGTCTACAGAAATGGGAGCAAAGGGGGAAACCAAACCAGGATGCCTACTCCTTTGCTTTTGTACTTTCACGTCTTCCGGCATTCGGTTTTCAAACATTTGCACGGGCTTCTCCTTCTTGCTGGTTACGCACTTAGAATCTACAAAGCAAGAAAACAAATAGGTATTTATTGGTAGCAATGGGAAGAAGAACATTCACAGTTACATACCTATTCCTGGCTGAAATATGGATTTTTCTTAACAGGCAGAAAATTGTGAAAATTTTGCAGTTTTGACCCGTTTTTCAGACATTCCAGTGTTTTTCTGAGATAGCCCAAAAATACATGTGGCATGTATTGTATGGCAATATTGAAATGCTACTCGTACTATCAGCTCTTATTATGTGCTTTCAGGTTGGTTCCAATTTATGACAACATTATCCTCAAATTTTTTCTTGGCAAGATTTATTTCAGCAACATTTGCCATTGGCTTCCTCTGAGGTGGAAAGTGTGTCTGACCAGAGTTTTTCAAATTCCTAATCCAACACACACAAGAGTTATTTATTTATTGACAGTATTTATATTCCGCCCTTCTCACCCTGAAGGGGACTCAGGGCGGATGACAGAATACATATCATCATCATCATCATCATAATCATTTAATTACTTATTAATCGCCCTCCATCCAAGATGCTCTAGGCGATTTACAAGATAAAATTATAAAGGATAAAAATACATATACAGCAAACATGCAATGCCGTTATACACGGACAGGACAGACAACAGATAGAGGTATATAGGCATTTCCCATCTTCGGCATCTTGGAAGTTGTGCTCGATTCCGTGGTGTTGCTCCATTCTCCATGTCGATGAGACTTCTTTTTTTGATCGCCAGCTAGTTCCTTATGGTGCCACTAGCTGTGCCTGGCCACACGTTGCTGTGGCAAAGTGGTGGTGGTATTGGTTAAAAATTGTTGTGTAATTTTTGACGTTATTTGCAATTTTTTTATTAATTTTATTGTAAGTTATATTTTTATTTATTATATTTTATTTTCTTGTATTATTTTTAGTTATTTTCTGTTATTATAGTATTTTATTGTATTAATTTTTAGTGTTTTTTAATTATTTTTTATTGGGTTGCTAGGAGACCAAGTTGGAGGAGCTTAGCCTTCTAACTGGCAGCAATTGGATAAAAGCAATAATTCCTCTCTCTCTAATTAGGACTTTATTTTTCTTTTCTTTTTGTTGTATCAACCGAGAGGCGTAGATGATGGGTTGTATTGTCAAATTTCGAGGTTGAGGGGCCTGTAGTTTTGTTGTTTTGTGGGCCGCCATGATGCCATCACTCTTTTATATATATAGATTAAAATACCTCCCCGCTTAAACGGTACCTATTTATCGACTCACAGCTGTTATCGAATTGCTAGGTAAGCAGAAGCCGGGCTCACAGTGGAAGCTCGCCCCGATCCACAGCTTGTGGTCGGCAAGATTTTCTGTAGCCGTGCTAACCATGACCGCTAATTCCTATACACCCGAAATTGCATAAAAAATTATTGGATGGAAAGGGGCCGCAAGTGGGAAAATATTACGAAGCCCTGGTCGAGAGAGACGAGGAGATGTTGCGAACACAACAGCGGCCTTCTGTTTGGTATGTGCTAACCGTGACCGCTAATTCCTATACTCCCGGAACTGCATAAAAAATTATTGGATGGGAAGGGGTCGCAAGTGGGAAAATATTATGAAGGAGAGAGACGAGGAGATGTTGCGAACACAACAGCGGCCTTCTGTTTGGTATGTGCTAACCGTGACTGCTAATTCCTATACACCCGGAATTGCATAAAAAATTATTGGATGGAAAGGGGTCACAAGTGGGAAAATATTACGAAACCCTGGTCGAGAGAGACGAGGAGATGTTGCGAACACAACAGCGGCCTTCTGTTTGGTCTGTGCTAACCGTGACCGCTAATTCCTATACACCCGGAATTGCATAAAAAATTATTGGATGGAAAGGGGTCACAAGTGGGAAAATATTACGAAACCCTGGTCGAGAGAGACGAGGAGATGTTGCGAACACAACAGCAGCCTTCTGTTTGGTATGTTCTCTCCCGCAGATACAACAAGCCAACAATCCTAGATTCAACCAAAAGCATGAGACCATCACGACTAAACAACAACTTGCATTGCGGGACAATGCTTTTGTTGTAACCTCACCTCGTTGTTTATAAAGTGGTGCGCTCTTAACCCTTTGCTTGCTCTTTCCCGTGCGTCTTTCCGCCTTGGCCGTCCCCCTGCGGGTCTCACCTGCTTTGTCGTAGTATGGATACCAACGGAAGCCTAGGCGAAGGGCAGATGCTTTCTCACAGGCATCCAAAGGTCTTTCATTCATCCATCCTATATAAGCCAGAACAGTTTTATAAGAACTGGGGGCGGAATGAAAGAAGAATGGGTGGAAGAAATAGCGAGTCCTTCCTTGGACTCCACTAGGATTCTAATACGTTACTTTTGAACCCAAGGTTCAAAAGAAGTTCTCAGGGGTTGCAGAATCAGAAACAAAGGAGCGGGACCAGAATACCCATCTATTAAAGACTAGCTGTGCCCGGCCACGCGTTGCTGTGCCGTTGTCTGGTGGTGTTGGTGAGAAATTGTTGAGGTAGCGGTGGTATTGAATGTGTGTTGTATGGTTGTCTTTATGTTTAGTATGCATTTGGTTGTTTGTGTACTGTGAAAGTGGTGACGATAGAGGGGGTCTATATGCGGAGCTTAGCCTTGTAACTGGCAGCAATTGGATAAAAACAATTATTCCTCTCCCTCTAATTAGGACTTTATTTTTCTTTTCTTTTTGTTGTATCAACCTAGAGCCGTGGATGATGGGTTGTGTTGTCAAATTTTGAGGTTGGGGGGGCCTGTAGTTTTGTTGTTTTGTGGGTCGCCGTGATGCCATCACTCTTTTCTAGATATAGATTGAAAGCCCATACATCCAGGATCGAAGATTTCGGAGAGGCATTTTAAGCCTTCTCAAAAAGGACAAAAGCTAAGCACAAATTCCAGAAAGCTACCAAATGGGGAATATCCAGTCTGAAGAACATCACAAGGAGGGATGGATTTAACCTCAAGGCATAACAGTTCCCATTCCTGCCCTAAAAGGTTTTGGGATCTCTCACTCTCAGTCTCTCACATGAATAAAAATTGAAACATTCGGCTGAAAAAATAGCATTCTATCTTCAGTGATGTGAGAATAAGAAATGATTTGCAATGTTATTTGGTGTAAGATGTGAACTTTGCTTCTACTCTGAACTCATCAGAAAGTTGGATAATGGGTTGTCAAGGCTTTCATGGATGGAATCACTGGGTTTCTGCGAGTTTTCTGGACTGTATGGCCATGTTCCAGAAGCGTTCTCTCCTAACGTTTCACCCACATCTATGGCAGGCATCCTCAGAAATTGTGAGGTTTGTTATATACTAGGCAAGTGATTCTGGCCATGAAAGCCTTCGGCAACACAAGTTGGGTAATCTTTTCTCCTTGCACATCCTTTTCTCCTTCCTTCCTTCCATCTGTCCTTCACTCCTCCCTCTATCCTCATCAATGTTAGGATCACTGTAGCAGTCTGGAACTGGCTGCTTTGGTTCTCTGCCATATAGAAGGGAGGTGCGGGGAAGGGAGTTTGGGTGCAGGGTAGTGTATATAAGATATATTTCTTATTTATTTATTTACAGCATTTATATATTTATGTTAGGACACAGGGGGCGGAGCTAGAGGAGTGGGTGTGGCTTCTTCCCAAGAGCCCGAGACAGGGCTGAGCCTCTATACCTCTCCTGAGGCGCTTGTTGGGACACAGAGGGTGGAGCTAGAGGAGGAGGCGGGGCCTCCTTCCAAGAGCCTGAGACAGGGCTGAGCCTCTATACCTTTCCTGAGGCGCTTGTTGGGACACAGAGGGTGGAGCTAGGGGAGGAGGCGGGGCCTCCTTCCAAGAGCCCAAGACAGGGCTGAGCATCTATACTTCTCCTAAGGCGCTTGTTGGGACACAGAGGGTGGAGCTAGGGGAGGAGGCGGGGCCTCCTTCCAAGAGCCTGAGACAGGGCTGAGCCTCTATATTTCTCCTGACAGGCCTTTTAGGACTAAAGGGTGGGGCTAGGGGCGGGGCCTCTTCCCAAGGGCCCGAGACAGAGCTGAGAATCTATACCTCTCCTGAGGCGCCTGTTAGCACACAGAGGGTGGAGCTAGCGGAGGAGGCGGGGCCTTCTTCCAAGAGCCTGAGACAGGGCTGAGCCTCTATATTTTTCCCGAGAGGCCTTTTAGGACTAAAGGGTGGGGCAAGGGGCGGGGCCTCTTCCCAAGAGCCGGAGACAGGACTGAGCCTCTACACCTCTCCTGAGGCGCCTGTTAGGACACAGAGGGTGGAGCTAGGGAAGGGGGCGGGGCCTCCTTCCAAGAACCTGAGACAGGGCTGAGATTTTATACTTCTCCTGAGAGGCCTTTTAGGACTAAAGGGCGGGGCTAGGGGCAGGGGTCTCTTCCCAAGAGCCTCTTATACCACCCCTGAGGTGCTTGTTAGAACACAGGGGTGTGGTATAAAGGCCCCGCCCCCTCCTCTAGCCCCGCCCCCATGTCCTGGTAGGTGCCATAGAACAGGGACAGAAGCTCAGCCCTGCCTCAGAGCTCATAATGCCACCCATCCCAGTCCTGGCTGCCCATTTGTGGCCCCGTCCACCTCCCCCACCCCCTTGGAGTAGGAGAGAGGCTCAGCCCCGCCCTTTTGAGCAGGAGCCACGCCCACCCCTCTAAGCCACACCCCCTTTCCAGGGGGTGCTGAGTAATATTTTTTTCTGGAAAGGGGGCGGCAGGCCAAATAAGTTTGGGAACCACTGCATTACAGGGTGTTAGAGCGGGAAATCTTTAGAACTGTTATTCAGTGATTGTGGAAAGATGGAATAAATCATTGTTGTGAGCCTGATTTCAACTCCTACAATCCTATCCTATCTTCTTCAGATCTGCTTGTTTCTCAAAATGGTTGTTGCAGGGATTCTTCTCATCAGAGCTTTGAAAGTTACTTAATAGGAAATCATTCCCCACACCTCACTAGAGTAACACGGCTGTTCCTCATTACGCTCTTGTTAATTCAGAGGACAAGACTGGTTGAGCCCCTTTTATATGGAACTAGCTGTGCCCGGCCACGCGTTGCTGTGGCGTTGTCTGGTGGTGTTGGTGAGAAATTGTTGAGGTAGTGGTGGTATTGAATGTATGTTTTATGGTTGTCTTTATGTTTAGTATGCATTTGGTTGTTAGTGTACTGTGAAAGTGGTGAGGATAGAGGACACTGTTTATGTTGGATTAGTGAGACTCTACTGTATATTTTAATCTTATATTACCTCCCTAGAACTGCCCCTTCTACACAGCTGTATAAAATACACACTGAAGTGAATTATCTGGCAGTGTGGACTCAAGATAATCCAGTTCAAAGCAGATAATATAAGATTCTAAATGTGTAATATATCTGTGTGGAAGGGCCTTGAGTCTACACTGCCATATAATCCAGTTAAAATCAGATAATCTGTATCTTATAGGCAGTGTGGAAGAGGCCTGAGGCCTAACTGTGCCTGTCCCCTGGACTGAGTAGGTTGCTAGGAGACCAAGTGGGCGGAGCTTAGCCCTCTAACTGGCAGCAATTGGATAAAAACAATTATTCCTCTCCCTCTAATTAGGACATTATTTTTCTTTTGTTTTTGTTGTATCAACCTAGAGCCGTGGATGATGGGTTGTGTTGTCAAATTTCGAGGTTGGGGGGCCTGTAGTTTTGTTGTTTTGTCCGGTGCCCTGATTCCATCACTCTTTTATATATATAGATTCGCCATGCCCTTCAGTAAATGGTTGAAAAATTCTATATTTTGAGCCACAGCCTTCCTGTAAGGTGTGTCAGCTCATCTCACGATTTAATCAAAGCTCTTGAGCGGAAACATTGCCTGGCCGAGAGATCCTCTCTTCCTCGTTCTCCCTTTTTCTCCCCCTCCGCTTGTGGCTCATTAGTAGCTCTCTGACTGCCTCTCAATGCTTAATTAATGAACACTTTCTGCATTCGAGAGCAGAGCCGGGCCCTTTAATGAGGGCTGACTGACAGAAAACTAGAGGACAGGGGTTTTTGGCATGTGTGTTTTATCAAATACTCATGCCATAGGTGATCTTTCCTCAAAGGTTACGTTCGACGTGGGGTCCTTATCGGTGGCCAATATTAACTCACGAAGACTATTATGCAAATAGAGAGTGGCATCGCTTTTCAGCTCTGGGTGTGTTTTAAGGGTTCCATCATACTCTGAAGATGAAAAATAGTGCAAGTGCCATATGTTGTACATATGTGCATTTTTGCATGACGTTTAGAGAGGACAACTTCGTCCAAGTCTACTGAGAAGGGCAAATTCTCCTCTCCTTCCTAACAAGCTACTTCTGTATCTCAAATCCAATCTTGAGAAATTGGATTAAGATGAGGATAATGTGAGAGGTGGGAGGAGATAATACCGTATGTACTCGAGTATAAGCCGACCCTAATATAAGCCACAAAAAACTGGGGGAAAATACTGACTCCAGTTAAGTCGAGTTCTATACTTCTATGGGTCAACTTCAAAATGAAAATAGATCCCAATGAAATTATATTGAGGCAGCAGTAGGTTAAAGGTTTTTGAATATTTACCGTATTTCACAGAAAAACGGTAAACTAGCTCTATAAGCGGAAAAAACGATATGGTATTTACAGTAATAATATTATTATTAATAATAATAATTTCATTTGTACCCTGCCCTATCTATCTCTCCATGGGGAGAGCTTCCAACATAGTAACAGGCAAACATTCAATGCCTACATAAACAATGCAGAGCTAGACATAGATCTATAATTATAGATACTGATTTCACATAGGCATTTCCCCCTGAAATGTTTGCAAATCCTCTCTCTCTATATGTGCATTTCTCTCCTGCAATATTTGCAAGCCCTATATATTTGTGGCAGAATGGGAAATTTGAACCCAGATCCTTACAAATCAAAGCCCAACATATCTATCTAGAAATGTGTGCATTTCCTTTGCAATATTTACAATATTTTCATATATATATATATATATATATATATATATATATATATATATAGAGAGAGAGAGAGAGAGAGAGAGAGAGAGAGAGAGAGAGAGACATATAGACATCTCTCTCTATATAGATAATTATATCTGTATAGGATTTGCAAGGACTTGCAAACATGTGAGGCTAACTAATTTCACATATGCATTTCCCCCTGAAATGTTTGCAACTCCTCTAAATATGTGCATTTCCCTCCTGCAATAATTGCAAGCCCTATATATTTATGTTTATATCTATCTAGACATCTCTATATATAGATAATTATATCTGTATAGGATTTGCAAAGACTTGCAAACATGTGAGGCGAAACTTCATATATAAAATAATGTATACACATAAATACAGATATACAGGTACATGGAAATCTCTAGATATCTAAATGTATATAGGATTTGCAAAGACCTGCAAACATATGAGGGGGGAAATTCATATATAAAATTAATGTATATAGATAGATAGAAATATAAAGGTACATAGGGATTGCAAAGGCTTGCAGGGGGAAATGTTTATATATCTGTAGCAGGGATTAACAAATATTTCAGGGGAAATGCTTTTATAAGATTAATGGGTGTATTATATATATATATATATATATATATATATATATATATATATTCTTCTTCCTGACTTGCAAGGGCTTATTTCCCTTTTCAAAACATTCCCTTGGTTAAGAGGGAGGAAGGCTCTGGAAAAGAAAACACTGATAAGGTAGGGTAAGATGAGAGATAAATATATCATATATTGCAAGCAATGGCTTCCTGGCTCCGCTGCCTGGCTTGACCTTGACCCGATTATAAGCCAAGGAAGCCTTTTTCAGATCATAAAAAGGGCTGAAAAACTCAGCTTATCTTCAAGTATATACGGTATTTTAAAAGCAACTTGAGAACTGATCGGAACTATCCCTAGAAATCTAAGAGACGTTTGCTGTCATAACATCCCTGTTGAGATAGGTTGCATCCAAGCAAAAGAGAAAGAGAGGCTATGAGCTCCATACTTTGTGGCAGAATAGGAAATTTGAACCCAGGTCCTTACAAATCAAAGCCCATCATACATTACATCCCTTTGGATGGAAATTATTCATTCATTCCACTATTATTCCTTTCTTTTGGCGGTTTTGCTACTAGTTTGAAGGAAAGCTTGGAAACGTTGCTTTCTAGGGAAGAGAACTTCTCCGAAGGTCCTCAGCCAAGAAAGATGCTAGCTGGGGATTCTGGGAATCATGGTTTTTGTAGATAGAAACCACAACTGTGGTTGTTGGTGGTGTTGAGGAGTTTCATGAGGTCCTCCAGACCACGCGACTTCCTTGAGGAACCTCAAAAGGGTCCTCCACTCTACCGTAGCACAGAGTAGTAAGTTTTTGAGCGATACCTCCCAAAATCCCACTACCAATATGATCACTAGAGGAGTCTGGGAACAGACCAAAGCAGGAGGTACATCTCAACAATGCCAGCAGCAGCAGCCCGTTCTTTTGGAAGGGGACAGGCAAACCTGTGAAGCATGGTGGTCTTCGGAGCGTCAAGAGGGGTGGGAAGCTAAAGAGCTTCTTCCGGCAGACCTTTTGTTCTTGGGGAGTAGGTGTTGAAGCTCCTTCCCACTCTGAAGCCATATCCTCTGAAGGTTCACTCAGGTGCAGGTCATAATGGGGAGGCCGTGATGTCACCTTTTGATGCTGGGCTCGGTTGGCCAACCATCTCCAGAAGTCTTTGGCGCAAGAGTAGAGCTCCCGTGTTGAATGCTCAAGGGCCCCGGTTCAATCCCTGGTAACTCCCCAAAATCTCGGAGAGATGGCGAGAGCATAATTCTGGCTAAATGGGGAAAGGATCTCTCATGAGGGATACAACTCTCATATCTTAATAGAAGAACATCTGTAAAGCATGTTGAATATTGCAGTCTCAATTCCCAGCATCTTCATGACTTGAGGTCTTATGAGATCATCTAGATGGTCTTTGAAGGTCTCTTTGCTTAGCTATGGCCTTATGAGACCATAGAGATGGCTTTTGGAGGTCACTTTCCTTACCTATGGTCCTATGAGACCATCTAGATGGTCTCTGAGGTCCTTTTCCTTATCTATGGTCTTCTGATGGCCTGATGAGATCTTCTAGATGGCCTTTGAGGATCCCTTTCCTTATAGATGGTCTTATGAGACTATCTAGATGATCTTTGGAGGTCTCTTTGCTTACCTATGGTCTTGTGAGATCATCTAGATGGTCTTTGAAGGTCTTTTTGCTAAGCTACAGCCTTATGAGACCATCTAGATGGCTTTTGGAGACCACTTTCCTTACCTATGGTCCTATGAGACCGTCTAGATGGTCTCTAAGGGTCCCTTTCCTTATCTGTGGTCATCTGATGGCCTGATGAGATCATCTAGATGGCCTTTGAGGGTCTCTTTCCCTTTCTTATGAGACTATCTAGATGATCTTTGGAGGTCTCTTTGCTTACCTATGGTCTTATGAGATCGTCTAGATCAGGAACTCCAAGGTCATTGACCTGGCCTCTGTCCTAAACTTTAGACTTAGGGTTGACCTAAGTCTGAAACGACTTGAAGGCACACAACAACAACAATCCTCATTTTGGACTATTTCATCATAAAAACCAGAGGTTAAGCAGGATTCCATTCAAAGCTCAATTAAAAACCATTTAGAAACATAGTTTGCAAACTTAGCTCAGCTGGTAATAAGTCCTGTCCTCAGCAGGACGTTGACTGTAAAACCTATTTTTGACCCAAAGCAGACTCCCTCCATCTTCAAGAAGTACTAAAAGGGCTCGCAAAGAGTCAAACATTCATAACTCTTGCCAAGGATTTATTTTTCAAGGCTCTGCTTGAACTCTCTCCAGCTCACGGAAGAGCCAAAGTCTTCAGAGGTATCAACTCTTTCTGTGAAATGTATCTTGGGAGACCGGGGGGGAAAAGTAGGCCAACTTTAAAGGACAGGAAATTGGTTTGGAAGGGGGAAAGAGAGTGACATTGTGACCTGGCAGCAAGAATAAGATTAAACATTTTTAAAAATGCATCTCCCGCCCATCCCGTCTCCCAATCCCCATGCGCGGCACCCACACTGTCGATCTGCCAACATGCAGAGGCAGCTAGAGACTCCTATTACGTGGAGATGGGTTTTAGTCTATACAACATATTAGTTTTGTAGGAACCATAAGCCAGAAAAATAGTAAACTATTGCCTACGTAGCTATGTAGCCCCTCCCTTTCTGTGAGCTGGTGCCTTTCTCCAGAATGTTCCAAGACCAAACGTTATCTTGAAATAAACAAGTTAGTTCATTGGTATCACCAAGTAGGTGTGGAAGGTGAGGAAGACCCTCAGCCATTGGTCAATTTTAGATAAGCCGAGATATAAAATCCTTTGTTTGCTACGCACATGTTGCGACGGCCATTTGCATAGTACGGACCCACTAGAGTGGGTACCTACGGCTGTTTTGCCTTATCAACAGCTGTGATAACAATAAAAGGCTTGTTTTATTGCTCTCCTGGAATTCTCTCATTTACTTCCCCACCGGGCTTGTCTCTAACAGTTTCACCCCTCAAATATCATCTCCGTGGAGACTGAGCGAGTGAACTGAATCAAAGCTCCGAAGAAGTATGAATTTTTACAATACCCTGTATTTCTTCGATTCTAAGATGCTATTCATTCTAAGACACGGACTAATTTCAGTACCAGTAACAGAATATATATATGTGTGTGTGTGTGTGTGTGTTTGTGTGTGTGTGTGTGTGTGTATATATATATATATATATATATATATATATATATATATATACATACATGAATATATGAATAAATATGATGTATGGTTTGAATTGAATGGCATGAAAGGAGCATAAATTGGGCCTAATTGGGTTGAAGACACAATCCTAAAATACTGAGAAAACAGCTACACTGAGGAACTATAATTAAAAGTTGCTGATGAGAACTGTGACAAAAGATGAACTGTTGACATGGCTGACCTGATGAACTTTTGGTGAAAAACAACATGTTTACATTATCACAGGCAATGGCTTTTAAGTTAAGGAAGTGTTTACAAGGTTAAACATTAAGAAGGAAGTCAACACAAGGCTCCTTACGTTTACCAACACCAATTAAGGAGAATCAACATCTGTCCAGAAACTGATGAAGCCAACAAAAACATTGTTGACCAACACCAACATTGTTTGCCAATACCTTATGTTTACCAACACCAATTAAGGAGAATCAACATCTGTCCGGGAACTGATGAAGCCAAGAAAAACATTGTTTACTAACACCAACATCGTTTACCAATACCTTATGTTTACCAACACCAATTAAGGAGAATCAACATCTGTCCAGGAACTGATGAAGCCAAGAAAAACATTGTTTACCAACACCAACGTCGTTTACCAATACCTTATGTTTACCAACACCAAATAAGGAGAATCAACATCTGTCCGGGAACTGATGAAGCCAACAAAAACATTGTTTACTAACACCAACATTGTTTGCCAATACCTTATGTTTACCAACACCAATTAAGGAGAATCAACATCTGTCCAGGAACTGATGAAGCCAAGAAAAACATTGTTTACCAACACCAACGTCGTTTACCAATACCTTATGTTTACCAACACCAAATAAGGAGAATCAACATCTGTCCGGGAACTGATGAAGTCAACAAAAACATTGCCTACCAACACCAACATTGTTTACCAACAACAAATAAGGAGAATCAACATCTGTCCGGGAATGGATGAAGCCAACAAAAACATTGTTTACTTACACCAACATTGTTTACCAATACCGTATGCTTACCAACACCAAATAAGGAGAATCGACATCTGTCCGGGAACGGATGAAGCCAACAAAAACATTGTTTACCAACACCAACATCGTTTACCAATACCATATGTTTACCAACACCAAATAAGGAGAATCAACATCTGTCCGGGAATGGATGAAGCCAACAAAAACATTGTTTACCAACACCAATGTGTTTACCAATATCTTATGTTTATCAACACCAAATAAGGAGAATCAACATCTGTCCGGGAACTGATGAAGCCAACAAAAACATTGTTTACCAACACCAACATCGTTTACCAATACCTTATGTTTACCAACACCAAATAAGGAGAATCAACATTTGTCCAGGAACTGATGAAGCCAACAAAAACATTGTTTACCAACACCAACATCGTCTACCAACACCTTATGTTTACCAACATCAATTAAGAAAAGTCAACATCGGTTACACAGAATCTATATATTTGTATTGTCCAATGTTGTGTGTGTGTATGAATGAAAAAGCACCTGCGATTCTTAGATGCACCCCGTTTTTAGAGAAGTTTGTACAGGGGGAAAGGGCATCTTAGAATCGATGAAATACTGTAATTAAAACACAACAATGTCAATAGAATAAGGCTCTTCCTTTTGAGTGAAGTGCATCCCCGATTCCGTTTCCAGATGTACAAACACGGAGAGGAGATCAAAGAGAGCCGTTTCCGAGGATTCTGCCCTTTAAATATTGACGGTGATCTTTCATACTCGCTGTGTATTTTCAAGACATTATTACTAAAGCATGAGCCTTCATACCCACTTACTCTCATGCCTGCTGAGAGGTTTTCGGTTGTTTTCGGAGGATTATTTTTACCTTTCTGAGTGGCTGATTATTACGACAATTTGTTTTCCCCTCAAACAATTAATTTAGTAGTTGAATGCATCACGGGGTATATACGGCTATGGGTTTGGTTGTCTCAGTGGGGTGCTGTCCCTACCTGGAAGCCAAGCTGCTTTCTTCTTAACGTTTTTAGGAACCAAATCCCTGAGATTCACCTGCATCTACAGATGGAGGTCCAACAAAGGGCTGATCATCTCCTTGCATTCCCGGCTTCCCCTTCTTTTTTCTTTTGTTGGTACTCCCCGTTACGACACCCTTCACATTTAACTTGGAGGTGGAATGGGACTTTTTAGACACCCTGATGAGAGAGTCCTGAGCGAGCCCAGTGGGTCTCGCTTGGGCACCAGCTTCCTGACTGTGGGACGTGTCATGTGACTCTGTGGGACCCTCCTGGACCCCTTCCGTGGGGATCTGTTTCCCCTCCGGTAAAGCATTGCTCCACCCCACAGAACTTTCCACAGACTTGCTCTGGCCTTGGTTGGCTTCCGTAGCCTGGTCTCTTCTTGTCACATTTATCTTTGTGACACCTGGCCTCCCTGGAGAGAAGCCCTGGAGATCCAGGGCCTCCATTTGCTTGCTGTCACTGAGTTCAGAACTGCTGATTGAGTCCATAATAGACTCCACTTGGAGAGCCACCTCTTCTTTTCCTGGTTGTGACTGGAGAACATCACCTTCAGCACCCACATCTTCTTCGGCAGGTTCATCCTGGTCACTTTTAGGGTGGAAGATGGATCTCCATCCAGGACGTTGTCTTGAGGTGGCCCACTTGTGCTCCGGACAATGACTGTGAGGAGACAAAGGAGAGCCAGAGGTTAGTTCAAGAGTTGTCAACCTTGACTTCTCTGGGTTCTTCTCTCACTAATTCAAGCTGCATTATTGCGCCATGTAGGACACAACTGTCCTCCTTCCTCCCCCAATCTCCTTTATTGTTCACATTGTAAATCTTTATTACTGTATATACTCGAGTATAAGTGTCCGACGTGTGATCCAATACAACAGCCAGCAGAGTGTCTGCTGTGGACTCATCTTGTTGTGTTTCAAATAATAATAATAATAATAATAATAATAATAATAATAATAATAATAATTTTAGCACTAATATCAGCATGGAGTTTGGCTTGGACAAATGTTCGACAGTGGCATTGAAGAAGGGAAAAATCTTTGAAAGTGAGGGCATAAATATGCCTAATGGCCAAACAATAAAGTGTCACCAGCCAGAGGCTTATAAATATCTGGGAATATTACAGCTGGACAACATCAAGCATGAACATGTGAAGACTGTGGTCAGTAAAAAATACACATAAAGGGTCAGAAAAATTCTCAAAAGCAAGCTCAATGGAGGCAACACCATCAAGGCCATAAACACCTAGGCCATACCTGTCATAAGATATACTGCTGGCATCATAAATTGGACACAGATGGAACTGGACAATTTGGACAGAAAAACAAGAAAACTCATGACCATTCATCATTCACTGCATCCTAGCAGTGATGTTGACCGGCTATATCTGCCTAGAAGATCAGGAGGCAGAGGAAGCTTACAAGTAAAACAAGCCGTCAAAGAAGAAGAACATGCCCTGGCAGAATATGTCAAGCAAAGTGAAGAACCTGCTTTGATTGAAGTCAAAAATCAGAAACTCCTCAAAGCACAGCAGAAAAAGAACCAGTACAAGAAAACCGCACTACAAACTAGAGCTGACAGCCGGCACAACAAAACACTGCATGGAAAGTTCCTTGACAAAATTGAAGGAAAAGCTGACAAGGAGAAGACCTGGCCATGGCTCATGAACAGGACCTTGAAGAAGGAGACAGAAGGCCTGATCCTTGCAGCCCAGGAGCAAGACATCAGGACAAAGGCCATTCAGGCCAAGATCAAAAAATCAGCTGATGACCCAAAATGCAGACTGTGCAAGGAAACCGACGAAACCATTGATCATATCCTCAGCTGCTGTAAGAAAATCACACAGACAGACTCCAAACAGAGGCACAACTATGTGGCCCAAATGATTCATTGGAATTTATGCCTCAAGTACCACCTCCCAGCAGCAAAGAACTGGTGGGATCACAAACCTGCAAAAGTATTGGAAAATGAACATGCAAAGATACTGTGGGATTTCCGAATCCAGATTGACAAAGTTCTGGAACACAACACACCAGACATCACAGTTGTGGAAAAGAAAAAGGTTTGGATCATTGATGTTGCCATCCCAGGTGACAGTCGCATTGATGAAAAACAAAAGGAAAAACTCAGCCGCTATCAGGACCTCAAGATTGAACTGCAAAGACTCTGGCAGAAACCAGTGCAGGTGATGAGCACACTGGGTGCCGTGCCAAAAGATCTCAGCCGGCATTTGGAAACAATAGACACTGACAAAATCACAATCTGCCAACTGCAGATTGCTCTTGTTGTGACCATATTTTAGTTCTTGGAGACCACTGGTGATCCATAGACCACAGGTTGGGGACCACTGATGTAGACCCATATAACACAGTTCAATGCAGGTCAAAATGCATTATATAGCAGTGTCAATCCATGCAGTTATATGGGTCTACGCGAGTGGTTCTCAACCTGTGGCTCCCCAGGTGTTTAGGCCTACAGCTCCCAGAAATCACAGCCAGCTTACCAGCTATTAGGACAGGGGTCCCCAAACTAAGGCCCGTGGGCCGGAGGCGGCCCTCCAAGGTCATTGACCTGGCCCCTGTCCTAAACTTTAGACTTAGGGTTGACCTAAGTCTACCTGGTCTTTGGAGGTCTCTTTGCTTACCTATGGTCTTATGAGATCATCTAGATGGTCTTCGAAGGTATCTTTGCTTAGCTATGGCTTTATGAGACCATCTAGGTGGCTTTTGGAGGTCACTTTCCTTAACTATGGTCCTATGAGACCATCTAGACGACCTTTGAGGACCTCTTTCCTTACCTATGGTCTTATGAGATTGTCTAGATGGCCTTTGAAGGTCTCTTTGCTTAGCTACGGCCTTATGAGACCATCTAGATGGCTTTTGAAGGTCACTTTCCTTACCTATGGTCCTAGGAGACCATCTAGATGACCTTTGAGGGTCCCTTTCCTTACCTATGGGCTTAGGAAACCATCTAGATGTTCTTTGATGTCCCTTTCCTTATCTATGGTCTTCTGATGGCCTGATGAGATCATCTAGATGGCCTTTGAGGGTCGCTTTTCTTACCAGTGGTCTTATGAGACCATCTAGATGGTCTTTGGAGGTCTCTTTGCTTACCTATGGTCTTATGAGATTGTCTAGATCAGGGGCCACCAAACTAAGGCCCTCCAAGGTCATTGACCTGGCCTCTGTCCTAAACTTTAGACTTAGGGTTGACCTAGGTCTGAAATGACTTGAAGGCACACAACAATCCTAATTTTGGACTATTTCATCATAGTCCAGCCCTCCAACAGTCTAAAAAAGTTTGAGGACCCCTGTATTAGGAGTTCTGGGAGCTGAGGGCCAAACCATCTGGGGACCCACAGGTTGAGTACCACTGCTCTACACAGACCACATAAAGCAGATTCATCTCCTTCCCTCCCTGCTAATTCAAAAAAGGAGGACCTTCAGAAGAGTTGGCTTATCTCCACCTTCAGGGAGAATAATTTGGGGTGCCTTGAAAATCCCAATAAAGCAGAGGGTTGAAGGGAAAGCAAAGGAACGGAAAGTCTAACCTTGCCATGGCACGCCCTAAGTGCTTTAGAAAGGCATTGTTTGGCTTGGCCTCCAGACGGGCCATGCCGGACGGGCGACTGAGGCTTTGAGCCTCTGCTGCTCCTTCAGAGACTCTCAAAGAGTTTGGCTTTGCATTTCGTCGACGACACTCAAACGACCCTGAGCATCAAGTCTCCGACGGAAGCGTTTCCCTCGCAAAGCCCAGGGAGAAACCCTCAGCGTGATCAACAAGGAACAATCTCCTAGCAACGGCTGCCTAGGAACGGTTGCCGGAGTTGTGAAAGATTTCCTGGTTTCCATGGAGCGATGCACACCCACACAGAGGCATTGGGTGCTCCTTCTACCGGTGAGCTTTGCTCATGAAGGAGGCCGATGGAGAGAAGACGGGTGCCATGGTGATTTCCCCCAATGCCTTGAGTCAATGTTTTGCCCACTTCTCACTCCGAAGGGGACTCAGGGCGGATCACAATGTACATATACATGGCAAACATTTGATGCCATTAGATATACGACATATATAGACAGACACAGAGGCAATTTAACATTGTCCAACTTCCACTTCCGATTCTGGCCACAGGGGGAGCTGCCGCTTCATCGTCCACTGTTACAGCCGAGCCCTAGATGGTAGTACTTCCTCATTCTTCTGTTTTTATGGTGTCGTAAATTAGTTAAATTAGACCCCTCACATAAAGCGGTACAGTAGAGTCTCACTTATCCAAGCCTCGCTTATCCAAGCCTCTGGATAATCCAAGCCATTTTTGTAGTCAATGTTTTCAATATATCGTGATATTTTGGTGCTAAATTCGTAAATACAGTAATTACAACATAACATTACTGCGTATTGAACTACTTTTTCTGTCAAATTTGTTGTATAACATGATGTTTTGGTGCTTAATTTGTAAAATCATAACCTAATTTGATGTTTAATAGGCTTTTCCTTAATCCCTCCTTATTATCCAAGATATTTGCTTATCCAAGCTTCTGCTGGCCCGTTTAGCTTGGATAAGTGAGACTCTACTGTACTTGAATTTCCTACTCGACAGATTCGACTAAATGTCTTGTATAAGATCACTGAGGCCGTTCCTTATGGTCTCACACTTGTAACATCACCAAGATCATCCTTTCGTGACATCGCAACCGGTTATCCCTGTTTTATGTTTTGCCTCTAAGATTTCAGGATTGATCAGAGAACCCAAGTCCTAATGATGGAAGGAAGGAAGCCTTGGGAACTCGTCTTCATGGGCATTCCTTAGGTCAACAACGAGCCAGGCTATTTAATGGTCGGGCACTCAATCTGACCCGGGCTGGATTTGAACGCAAGACCTCTTGGTCAGGAGTGATTTATTGCAGCTGCGCCACAAACCCTGGTGTTGCCTGGGTGACAACTAGGGCAGGATCCTGTACTTTTAGGGTTGTGTAGAAAAGGCGGTTGACAATCAGCTTGCCGTAGCCATAAATCATGAATTTGAGGATTCAACCAACCCAGGTTCAACGTGAAGGTAGGCGAGTGAGCAGGTCAGAAACAGAATGTCCAGCTTTCAGGGTCTCATCACTTTTTCGTCACTCTTAAGATATGAAGAAGAAATCTCAGGGCGAGAACACTACCCTGGAAAAGGATAGCGTTCCTCATTTGTTAGACCTTTATGTGGTTGGTGGAGCCCCCGGTGACGCAGTGGGTTAAGTCCTTGTGTTGGTAGGACTGATGACTTGATTCGAATCCAACCTGGGGAGAGCATGGATGAGCTCCCTCTATCAGCTCCAGCTAAATGCAGGGACATGAAGGAAGCCACCACAAGGATGGTAAAAGCACCAAAACATCCGAGCGTCCCCTGGGCAATGTCTTTGCAGACAGCCAATTCTCTCACACCAGAAGCGACTTGCAGTTCCTCGTCTCTCCTGACACGAAAAATGTCTTGTATAAGATCACTGAGGCCGTTCCTTATGGTCTCGCACTTGATCCTTTCGTGACATCGCAACCGGTTATCGCTATGTTTTATGTGACGATTTCAGGATTGATCAGAGAACCCAAATCCTAATGAAGGAAGGAAGTCATTGTAAAGTCAGACTTGTTTGATGGCACCAACTTTATCGTCTCACTGGCACCTGGCCAAATCTTTCATTTGTTTTAATCTTCTCAGTTGTTTTGAAATCTGTTTGCAAATTGGTTCAGAGGCTGAGCGTTTTAGTGTCGCCGCGATGATTCGCGTTAGTCCCCGCGAAGCTCTCCTCGTGTCGATTTTACGATTACGGCTGAGCTGTTTTAATTTCTCTTCTATTATTTGCGGCCGGGCTTTATAGCTTCCTATCTGATCGACGGTTTTATTGGATTTTATTTTTGCTGCTCGGAATTCGTTTCAAATTGTTTGCCGCTCCCGCAGATCTTCCTTTACAGGGTGACAACAAATAAATAATGAGGGTGGGAATGGGAACTTGACAGAGATGTATAACATGATTCGTGGCAGGCGGGAAGTGGGGAGGGGAAACCCAAAAAGAGTTTTTCCTATTAAGCTAAACAATAGAGGATTCAGGAGAGACAGACGGAAAGCTCTATCTGAATAACAGATTGGATGTTGCTAGGCGAAGTGGCCTTCTGTGACGTCACTGGGTGACATATGTACAGAGGTGGTTCAAGCGATACGCAAACTACGCATTTGCGGAAGGCGCCATCCTCTAAGCGAGGCCTTCTGCCACTTCAGCTCCGCCCGCATGGAGGAAGGGAGGAAAGAGTTACAAAGAGAGCCTGCCCAAAGAGAGTTGCCAGAGTGTTGACATAGAATCATTCGAGGTAGACCTTCTCAGAGCTGGAGAAGGGACAAAGTAGGCAAGTAGTGGTTCCAACTGTTGGAAAAAGCAACCTTCTTCAAGCCTCCACCAGTTATTTGTTATGTATATAGTTCAGATTTCTTACTCTTTTGTATATGTGTATATTAGTTTGCCATTTTCTTTAACACAATGCTGTGGACAATGTGATCAGATCTGGGCTTGTTCAGGACTCAGACTCCATTTTAGAAACAGTGCCGTTTGGAAGACTGTAGAACAGTGGTTCTCAACCTTCCTAATGCCACGACCCTTTAATACAATTCATCATGTTGTGGTGACCCCCCAACCATAAAATTATTTTCATTGCTACTTCATAACTGTGATTTTGCTACTGTTATGAATCGCAATGTAAATATCTGATACGCGGGATGTACAGTGGAGACTCACTTATCCAAGCTAAACCTTGGATAAGTGAATATCTTGGATAATAAGGAGGGATTAAGAAAAAAGCCTATTAAACATCAAATTAGGTTTACAAATTAAGCACCAAAACATCATGTTATACAACAAATTTGACAGAAAAAGTAGTTCAACACGCAGTAATGTTATGTTGTAATTATCGTATTTACAAATTTAGCACCAAAATATCACGATATATTGAAAACATTGACTACAAATGTAGTCCCGGGGCTGTGGCGCAGACGGGAGAGCAAACCAGTTGCAATTAACTGCAATGAATCACTGACCAGGAGGTCATAAGTTCGAGGCCCGCTCGGAGCCATGTTTGTCTTGTCTTTGTTGTATGTTAAAAGGCATTGAATGTTTGCCTATATGTGTAATGTGATCCGTCCTGAGTCCCCTTCGGGGTGAGAAGGGCGGAATATAAATGCTGTAAATTAAATAAATAATACAAAAATGCCTTGGATAATCCAGAACCTTGGATAAGCGAATCTTGGATAAGTGAGACTCTACTGGACCAAATTTGGCACAAATATCCACTTTTAAATATTGGTGGGGTCGGAAGGGGATTATTTTTGTCATTTGGGAGTTGTAGTTACTGGGATTTATAGTTAACCAAAGAGCATCCTGAACCCAGCCCACAATAGATCTGCACCAAACTTGGCACACTACATTGAATACTGGTGGGATCGGGAAGGGCTGTTTTTGAATTCTGGGAGTTGTAGTTCACCAACACTCAGAGAGCACTCTGCACTAAATGGGTGATGGAAGTAGTAAACTTGCCACACATACTCAACATGCCAAATTTTAAATCCTATTGGGGTTTTGTGGAGACTGACTTCAGAGGCTGGGAGTTATAGTTCACCCACATTATCAAGATTTGCCGTCTGTTTTCAAAAAGAGAACAGGCAGAGAGATCTTCGGCCTTCTCTGCCAAGGAGGTCCCTATGACCATCAGAAATATGTGTTGCTTCTAAGAAAGCTGAAGTAGAGGAACTACTTCAAATTCTATTTGTAACTGGACTGACATGCAAAGTACCTGTATGCTGAATACATGAAGTTTGTGAGTAAACCAACTACAGTAGAGTCTCACTTATCGACGCTAAACAGGCCGGCAGAAGCTTGGATAAGCGAATATCTTGGATAATAAGGAGGGATTAAGGAAAAGCCTATTAAACATCAAATTAGGTTATGATTTTACAAATTAAGCACCAAAACTTCATGTTATACAACAAATTTGACAGAACAAGTAGTTCAATACACAGTAATGTTATGTTGTAATTACTGTATTTACGAATTTAGCACCAAAATAACATGATGTATTGAAAACATTGACTACAAAAATGGCTTGGAATATCCAGAGGCTAGGATAAGCGAGGCTTGGATAAGTGAGACTCTACTGTATGTTACTTTTAAAGAAGTCGGCTTATTTTTGTCTCTTGAGCATAACTGAAAGACAAATATATTTTCTGGGAGAGTAGGTGTTTTTGAGCAACTAAAATAACACCTCTGAAATACCGCTATATACATATATGTGTGTGTTTTTGTGCATTGGCATATCTTTGTCCCGAACAGAACATAAAGTTTAACAACCGAGAAACCTGATTGCCATGTTCCCAAAAGGTGATGGCATCCTTTCTCAAAAGGTTGTGATTTCTAACAAGGTCATGCCTTTCCAAAGATCATAAAATCTCGAAAAAGTTATGGAGATTTTCCAAAATTAACAACACCTGGGCAACTCTGGATATATATATATATATATATATATATATATATATATATATATATATAAGGGTAATGGAATCACGGCACCAGACAACATCCCACAACATCGAAAATTGACAGCACAACCTCTCATCCACGCCTCTACATTCATACAACAAAAAGAAAAGAAAAATTAAGGCCGGGCACAGCTAGTGTGTGTATGTGTGTGTGTGTGTGTGTATATATATATATATATATATATATATATATATATATATATGGCATGTCCGATCGATGAAAAAAAGTTTCAATTCTCGTTTCTAAAGTAGGGGGCGCTGGCGCTTCGATATAGAAAGTATTTCCGATTTTTTCACCCAAAAATTTCGGATATTTCCGAAAATTCGTAATGATTCTAAATGTTTCTAAAATGGCAGACGCGCATGCGCAATTGCCTTGTATGGCAATCTTCCATGTGGACGCAGAGGACGTTAGCCCCCACCTTTGCGTCCATCGTGGAAGCTTCTGATTGGCTGGGGAGCGGCAGCCATGTTAGGCTGCGCTAAGCTCCCATTTAAGGTAGGTTGCAGAAACAATTTTTTAAAAAAATATTTTTAAAAATATTTTTTTTAAAAAAATTGGGGAGGGGGGAAATTAACGAAACATTAAGAGACAATTAGAGAATGGGCCAACAATGGTTCGAATTACATTGCTGGTTGCATTGTGAGACAATGTCTCGGAATGCGTATCAAAAAGTGAGAACAATCCGAAATAATTCCAATATACGATTCAAAACGATTTTTTGGCCATGTCTAATATATATATATGTGCTAGATTCAGATATTCTGCAAAATGTCAGGAGTGTAAACTGTGGGAAAGTGCAGGGCCTTGGTGGCTTCCCTTTGGCTCTGAAACTCCCTTCCTTGGAAGATGAGAACGGCTTCCTCTTCCTTATCCTTCCATCAGCAGACAAAGGCTTTCCTTTATTCCAACAAGCTTTTGAGAATTGAATGCTCTTTTGATTTGAAACGGCTTTTAAGAGGGCGCTGCACGGCTTTTAATAGGATTCCTTCTTAAACTGCTTTTTATTATTTTTAATTGCATACATTAAATTATTCCTAATGTTATAAATAGCTTAATTCCATTTTAGTGTTGCCCTTGTCGTATAAGGGCATTGTTGTTTCAATCTACAAGCCACCTCCGGTCCCGTTACTGTAAATAAAGCTAGTAATAATGATAATATAATTTTTTTGCTTTTGGTCAGGAAATCCATTACATTTATTTTACCCCCGAATGGCTGCATTTTAGATCATAATATGTTACCGCTCTCGTGAGCGGCTGCGGCTGAACCTGCAGCTCAGGCAGAGCCTTTGAAATTGTAATGACACCTTTGATTTTCAATCTGGGGATGAAGGCCGGAGCCTCGCAGGCTGAGCCGAGAGACCCTGCGCCGTGGTAAACAATGGCGGGTGTCAGCCATTCCCAGAAATGCAATGAATGGGAAGAGAATTATACAGCATGCGATGCCAACAAAGTGCCCACTGAGACTTTGTGGGGCTTGTTATAAGAAAGTCCAACCCTTGAAAAAGATAAATACGAGGGTTGAATGAAACGTAATGCCTCCATCTTCGTTACTTGGGTTTGGATGGGAATATTTTAATAAATCAAACGCAGAAATAATCCTTAGAATGTGCTCTTTAACTACCACTATTCACTTTTCCACTTTGGATACATTTCTGCCAACAATGAACAAGTTTCCTGAAGCCGTCACGGAAGAAGTCGACACTCGGTTTCCGCAACCAACGTCTCACAGTCCCCATCATGCACAGATCTTCCGATAGCAAAGCAAAGCAATCATGTGACCCACATGTTCATGTGAAATGCCAATTATCCTTGAAATTTCTGAGTGATATGACAATCGTCCTGAATCAATCTGTCAATCATTTGCTCGTGAAACTCGGTGGTTGCTGTCACAGGACATCGAAGTCCGATGTTTCCACCTCAGCATCTTTAAACTTACTCGCCCAATGACACACAGGACTCACATAAACGCAATCATCATAAATGGCTTGCATTCTCTGATGAATCTCCTTTGGGGTGATGCCTTCTGCTGTTAAGAATTCAATGACTGCACATTGCTTAAGTCGCATTGACCGACCATCTGCGCAGGGTTCCATACTTCGCCCTTTAACAACACAACCGTTCAATGCTAAGGCTTCCCCGTCTGCGCAGGGTTCCATACTTGGCACTTTCACAACACAACCGTCCAATGCTAAGGCTTCCCCGTCTGCGCAGGGTTCCATACTTCGCCCTTTAACAACACAACCGTTCAATGCTAAGGCTTCCCCGTCTGCGCAGGGTTCCATACTTGGCACTTTAACAACACAACCGTTCAATGCTAAGGCTTCCCCGTCTGCGCAGGGTTCCATACTTGGCACTTTCACAACACAACCGTTCAATGCTAAGGCTTCCCCGTCTGCACAGGGTTCCATACTTCGCCCTTTAACAACACAACCCTTCAATGTTAAGGCTTCCCGCCAAATGGAACTGTTTGCGCAGGGTTCCATACTTTGCACTTTAACAATACAAGCGTTCAATGCTAAGGTTTCCCCGTCTGCGCAGGGTTCCATACTTCGCCCTTTAACAACACAACCGTCCAATGCTAAGGCTTCCCCGTCTGCGCAGGGTTCCATACTTCGCACTTTAACAACACAACCCTTCAATGTTAAGGCTTCCCGCCAAATGGAACTGTTTGCGCAGGGTTCCATACTTTGCACTTTAACAATACAAGCGTTCAATGCTAAGGCTTCCCCGTCTGCACAGGGTTCCATACTTCGCCCTTTAACAACACAACCGTCCAATGCTAAGGCTTCCCCGTCTGCGCAGGGTTCCATACTTCGCACTTTAACAACACAACCCTTCAATGTTAAGGCTTCCCGCCAAATGGAACTGTTTGCGCAGGGTTCCATACTTTGCACTTTAACAATACAAGCGTTCAATGCTAAGGTTTCCCCGTCTGCGCAGGGTTCCATACTTCGCACTTTAACAACACAACCGTTCAATGCTAAGGCTTCCCGCCAAATGGAACCGTCTGCGCAGGGTTCCATACTTCGCACTTTAACAACACAACCGTTCAATGCTAAGGCTTCCCATCAAATGGAACTGTAGAGGAGAGTCTACTGAACAAGCCAGTACCTGCCACAGACCAGTACTGCTATCTGCTGAGGAGTTACGAAGGTGGAGGCATTACTTTTCATTCAACCCTCATATTCAGGCTTTCTGTGGAGGAGCAGATCATAGGATAAATATAACGGAAGAACTGGTCCCAATCCCATTGCAGTTAACCACATTGTGTTGATGTGCAGCCATCATTGTAAATGTGACACTCGTCATGGACAGCATCACAGCCATCAAGATCCTTACCTTGTGCAGATGCCTTGCAGCCACGTCTCGATGGACTTAAAGTGGTACTCCATGTCTCCGTAGGAGCTGGAGACGAATTTGTAGGAGTCAAAAACCTGCGCTTTGCCCCGCTTCCACCTGGCGCCTAGGCTCCGCTCTCCATCTCCCAGCCAGATTTCCACGTGGACGATATTGTGGAGCTGCCCCTTCCCTGCAAGGAAGGCAATGAAGAAGAAAAAAGAAGTGGGAGATGACTTTAGGCACATTAGGAAAGCAAGACTTCACCGTTGGCTCCGGAAACTTGTCAGCACCCGATAGTCATTGTACTAAAAATGCCAGGAATGGAACATTAGACCTTTTAGATACCACTGAGCAAGCAATACACCACAAAAGGCTACATATATTGCAACTTGTTATTACTAACAATTTACTATGTAATAGCAAGGATCTCAACCATTTTCTTACGGCAGTAAAGTAGCTGTTATGGCTTAGTTGGGTGTGATGGCACCTATTAGGACATGGAGGTGGGGTCAGGGGAGGGGCGGGGCCTCTTCCCAAGAGCCTGAGATAGGGCTGAGCCTCTATATCTCTCCTGAGAGGCCTTTTAGGACTAAAGGGCGGAGCTAGGAAAGGGGGTGGGGCTTCCTTCCAAGAGCCCGAGACAGGGCTGAGCCTCTATATCTCTCCTGAGAGGCCTTTTAGGACTAAAGGGCGGAGCTAGGAAAGGGGGTGGGGCTTCCTTCCAAGAGCCCGAGACAGGGCTGAGCCTCTATATCTCTCCTGAGAGGCCTTTTAGGACTAAAGGGCGGAGCTAGGAAAGGGGGTGGGGCTTCCTTCCAAGAGCCCGAGACAGGGCTGAGCCTCTATATCTCTCCTGAGAGGCCTTTTAGGACTAAAGGGTGGAGCTAGGAAAGGGGGCGGGGCCTCCTTCCAAGAGCCCGAGACAGGGCTAAGTCTCTATACCTCTCCTGAGAGGTCTTTTAGGACTAAAGGGCAGGGCTAGGGAATGGGGCGGGGCCTCTTCCCAAGAGCCTGAGATAGGGCTGAGCCTCTATACCTCTCCTGAGAGGCCTTTTAGGACTAAAGAGCGGGGCTAGGGGCGGGGGCGGGGCTTCTGCCAAGATAGGGCTGAGCCTCTATACCTCCCCTGAGGCGCTTGTTAGAACACGGAGGCAGGGTATAGAGGTTCACCCCCGTCAGGCACTTGGGAAGAGCCCCACCCCTTCCTCTAGCCCCACCCCCGTGTATTGTCAGACACAGCAGGACAGGGATAGATGCTCAGCCCTGCCTCAGAGCTCGCAACTCCACCCATCCCAGTCCTGGCTGCCCATTTTGGGCCCCGCCCACCTCCCCCTCCCCCTCCCAGCCCTGCATCTTGGACTAGGGGAGAGGCTCAGCCCTGCCCTCTTGAGCAGGAGCCACGCCCACCCCTCTAAGCCACACACCCCTTTCCAGGGGGAGCTGAGTCATCTTTTTTCTGGAAAGGGGGTGGCAGGCCAAATAAGTTTGGGAACCACTGGTATAAAACAAAGCATTAAGTTTAAGTAATATTTAGCTTAGCTTAGCTTAGTTCTGCTTAGAACTGGTCGCTTGTAGGTAATGGTTCTCAACCTGTGGGTCCACAGAAGTTTTGGCCTAACAGCTGGTAAATTGGCTGGGATTTCTGGGAGTTGTAGGTCAAAACACTTGGGAACCCATAGGAGGAAGGAAGGAAGGGACAGAAAGAGGCAGATGGAAAGATGAACCACAAGGTAGACATTACGTTGTGTGTCGAAGTATGCTCCCGAAATGAAGACGAGATCTCCCGGCTTCAGGTGTTCTTCACTGGGTAGAGAAATGGGAAGCGTATCGTACTGGTAGGCTTGGTTCCCGGGGCCGATGGAGAAGCCAAAGTCCTCTCTGAGGTCCCGCAGCACTCTCCGGATGAACCCGCAGCAGTCCAGGAAAAGGGGGGATTCGTATTCCGGAGCTGCAGAATAAGATTGGGTGTCAGGGTCGTCATTAGAAATCCAGAGAATCTCATAAACTCTCTCCCTGACATTGACAATTTGGGCCAGAAGAGTATGTCAGAGACTAAGTTATGGAACTTTCAGGAAAAGCACTGGGAGTAGAGTCTTTCTTTCTGTGGAGATACATGCAATACAGCCCCTTTCCAACCAAACCTATTGTGAGTGGCCTGGTTTTTGCTAGCAAGATCCTGCAGAGTGACATTGGGAGCTGGAAAGGCAATGGAGCAATGAACGACCGCAAGGGAAAGGAGGAATAGGAACTAGTGTTGTGCATCTGTATGGAACTGATGTTCGTTTCGTGTAGTTTCATTCGTCTCGTCTCATTTTCGCTAACTAAAACAGGGCGCCTATACGACATGAATTTTTGTCTCACTAACGAAAAACATGAAAATTTTTGTGCCATTGGTGGCAACGAGAGGGCTTCAGGGGCTCACACACCACTCAGATTTAGGGCTAGAGGGGTGAAAATCGCCAAACACTGAGGATATATTGACCCCTTTTAACCCACCAATGTCTATGCGGCTTTCATTTTTGTGTTGCCGATCGTTTTGTACGGAACTGTCGCCCGTCGTTTCCTGTCGACAAACGGTCAACACAAAATGACACCACGAAGGAAACAAAGGAAAAATTTTCGCGCTCTAATAGGAACCATCGTTGATGTATTTATTACTGTGTTTGGATTTATTTTTACTGTTGTATTTTTATATTGTTTGGGCATGGTCCCTTTGCAAGCCGCCCCGAGTCTCCTTGGGGAGATGGGGCGGAATATAAGAATAAAATATTATTTTATTATAACACAGCAAACAAGATAGATATGCTGGATTTCATATCACAAAATCACAAGTCGAACACTTCCCAAGTGTCTAGGACTGTGTGATGTATTTTCGGATTATGCGCACAGATCCCAGTAGGGTGGCCTTTTGCAGTTGGCAGATCGTAATTTTGTCAGTGTCTATTGTTTCCAAATGCCGGCTGAGATCTTTTGGCATGGCACCCAGTGTGCCGATCACCACCGAGACCACCTGAACTGTTTTCTGCCAGAGTCTTTGAAGTTCAATCTTGAGGTCCTGATAGCGGCTGAGTTTTTCCTGTTGTTTTTCGTCAATGCGACTGTCACCTGGGATGGCAACATCAATGATCAACCCTAACCCTTTTTCTTTTCCACAACTGTGATGTCTGGTGTGTTGTGTTCCAGAAGTTTGTCAGTCTGGATTCGGAAGTGCCACAGTATCTTTGCATGTTCATTTTCCAATACTTTTGCAGGTTTGTGATCCCACCAGTTCTTTACTGCTGGGAGGTGGTACTTGAGGCATAAGTTCCAATGGATCATTTGGGCCACATGGTTGTGCCTCTGTTTGTAGTCTGTCTGTGCGATTTTCTTACAACAGCTGAGGATATGATCAATGGTTTCATCAGCTTCTTTTCACAGCCTGCATTTTGGGTCATCAGCTGATTTTTCGATCTTGGCCTTAATTGCATTTGTTCTGATGTCTTGCTCCTGGGCTGCAAGGATCAGGCCTTCTGTCTCCTTCTTCAGGGTCCCATTCGTGAGCCAGAGCCAGGTCTTCTCCTTGTCAGCTTTTCCTTCAATTTTGTCAAGGAACTTTCCATGCCATGTTTTGTTGTGCCAGCTGTCAGCTCTAGTTTGTAGTGCGGTTTTCTTGCACTGATTCTTTGTCTGCTGTCCTTTGAGGAGTTTCTGATTTTTGACTTCAGTCAAAGCAGGTTCTTCACTTTGCTTGACATCTTCTGCCAGGGCATGTTCTTCTTCTTCGACTGCTTGTTTTACTTGTAAGAGTCCTCTGCCACCTGATCTTCTAGGCAGATAGAGCCGGTCAACATCACTGCGAGGGTGCAGTGAATGATGAATGGTCATGAGTTTTCTTGTTTTTCTGTCCAAATTGTCCAGTTCCGCCTGTGTCCAATTTATAATGCCATAATTTATAATTATAATTATAATTATTAAATGGGGACCCAGTGGTCAGCCCATACCTATTGTCTATTCTTCATTAATAACTTTTGCCATTCACAACACAAACAGAAGTTGCTTAGCCACACATCCCCCACTTGTGAAATGTTGGAGGCTACGGCATATTGCGATTCCTCTGATGAGCAAGAGACAACAAGCACAGCCTTCATTCCCTCCTTTTCTTTCTCGTTTTTGTTCACCTCTCCTGGGTATATCTCCGCGAAAACACCCACAAAGCAGCTTAGCTGTTTTTCCTTTTTCCCCTTTCCGGGGATATGTATTTCGACCACGTCTCCTCCTGCTGTGAACATTAATTCTGGAAACAAACAGATACGCTAGACTTGACCTTTCCGAGCTTTGACTCGCCTCTCCTCTGCCGTTCCTTAAGGAGCTTTAGCTTTTCCAAAGCCGCTTTTCCATTTGGATTCACGAGCCGGGAGACTCCCTTCGTGCCATCGTAATGAGGCGAAGCATTCATTTGGAAAAATCAACTGGGAAGAACTTATTCATTCTCCTTGCTCCCACCCACCTTCTAATTTTGTTTGTATGCAAACTGATCATTTCCTCATTCTACTGTTTCAAACTTAACTGCTTTTCACAATTTATGCTGAACCTTCCCTCCCAAAAATCATAACTACAGGAAAATCTCGATCTCTAAACCAATTGAGGTCATCCAGTCCTCCTGGGAGTTATAGTTTCCCAAGGTCTATACCCTTCTCTTGGTGCATTTACACTATGGAATGAATGCCCTTGCACCCACTTTAAATGCCATTATTGTTATTATTATTATTATTATTATTATTATTATTATTATTATTATTATTATTATTATTATTCCATGTCTCCATGCTGTGCAGTCCTGGGAGTCATAGTTTGCCAAGGTCCATACCCTTCTCTTGGTGCATTTACACTATGGAATGAATGCCCTTGAGCTCACTTTAAATGCCATTATTATTATTATTATTATTATTATTATTATTATTATTATTATTATTATTATTCCATGTCTCCATGCTGTGCAGTCCTGGGAGTCATAGTTTTCCAAGGACCATATCCTTCTCTTGGTGCATCTACACCAGTAGTTCTCAACCTCATACTACAGTATTGGGTTGTTATATCTCACAACCTCTGGGGATGCCTGCCATAGATGTGGGTGAAACATCAGGAGAGAGTGCTTCTGGAATACGGCCATACAACCTGGAAAACACACAACAACCCTGTGATTCCGACCATGAAAGCCTTCGACAACATATTACTACAGTATTATTATAATGCTTGCCTTGTTTCCATCTCCACACATTTTATGAGTCTTCTTCGGGGTGAGAAGGGTGGGATATAAATGTCGAAAATAATAATAATAATAATAATAATAATAATAATAATAATAATAACCAACTGCAAAAGGCCGCCCTACCCAACTGCAAAAGGCCACCCTACTGGGATCTGCGGGCATCATCCGAAAGTACATCACACAGTCCTAGACACTTGGGAAGTGTTCGACTTGTGATTTTGTAATATGAGATGCAGCATGTCTATCTTGTTTGCTGTGTCATACAATAAAATAATAATAATAATAAAATATACTGTATATACTCGAGTATAAGCCTAGTTTTTCACCCCTTTTTTTAAGACTGAAAAAGCCCCCCTCGGCTTATACTCCGGTGAGGATTCTGGTTGGCTTATATTTAGGTCAGCTTATACTCAAGAATATATGGTACATTTATTATTTTTCTCTATTATTGTTGCTACTATTACATTTATTTTACTCTATTTTTATTATTATTAATAATACATTTATTATTTCACTCTGATCTTATTCTTATTACATTTATTATTTTACTCTATTTATTACTACATGTATTAGGAGCCTCCGGTGGCCTAGGGGATAAAAGCCTCGTGACTTGAAGGTTGGGTTGCTGATCTGAAGGCTGCCAGGTTCGAATCCCACCCAGGGTGAATGCGAATGAGCTCCCTCTGTCAGCTCCAGCTCCATGCAGGGACATGAGAGAAGCCTCCCACAAAACATCAAAAACATCCGGGCGTCCCCTGGGCAACGTCCTTGCAGACGGCCAATTCTCTCACTCCAGAAGCAACTCCGGTTGCTCCTGATATGAAAAGAAAAAAAAACTACATGTATTATTTTCCTGTATTATTTATTATTATTTTTATTGTTATTATTTTATTATGACACAGCAAACAAGATAGATATGCTGGATTTCATATCACAAAATCACAAGTCGAACACTTCCCAAGTGTCTAGGACTGTGTGATGTATTATTATTATTATTATTATTATTATTATTATTATTATTATTACATTATTATTATTACATGTATTATTTGACTCTATTATTATTAAAAGGATACAGAAGCACATTTACATTGAAGATGATGAGAATAATGATTTAATCAGAGTTGGACAGTCTTATCTTAAATTTGAGCTTTATGTAAATAATCAAAAACATTTAACCTACTGACGCCTCAATTAATGCAACTTTATTGGCATCTATTTTTATTTCTAAAATTTACCACCCTTGGCTTATACTGGAGTCAATGTTTTCCTAGTTTTTTTGTGGTAAAATTAGGTGCCTCGGCTTATATTCGGGTCGGCTTATACTCAAGTATATACATTATTATTATTATTATTATTATTTTATTATGACACAGCAAACAAGATAGATATGCTGGATTTCGTATCACAAAATCACAAGTCAAACACTTCCCAAGTGTCTAGGACTGTGTGATATATTTTCGGATTATTATTATTATAGGTCCATTAAGACATTAGGACATTCAGCCTCTGGTTTATTCCATTGTCTGGGGATATTGAGAAATTGTTGCTGTGTGTTGTCGAAGGCTTTCACGGCCGGAATCACTGGGTTGCTGTGAGTTTTCCAGGCTGTATGGCCATGTTCCAGAAGCATTCTCTCCTGACGTTTCACCCACATCTATGCCAAGCATCCTCAGAGGTCTGTTGATAACTAGACAAGTATTGGAAACCACTCACTTCCAGGCTCGTGGTATTTCTGGGCATAAGGCACGCCGATGTAACACTTTGCCTGCTCAAGGAATTTCATTCGAAGTTGCCACTGGGCATCTGGGTCCTGGAGATGTCTCTGTATTGATGACTTCTTTCTGGTCAGCCCACGGAATTCCTCCTGCGAGAAAAGCAAAGGAAGAGAAAGAATGAAAACACTGAGTTGATCTTATAATTACTTGGATGTGTGGAATCTATCTCACCACGTGGCCCTTAATGAGACATGCCACATTATCACAGGATGTCTACGCTCAACACCGCTGGAGAAATTATACTGTTTAGGTGGTATTGCACCACCTGACATCCATCAGGAAGTAGCCTCCTGTAATGAAAGGACCAAGGTACTGACATCTCCAGCCCATCCTCTGTTTGGATATCAGCCAGCATACCAATGCCTTAAATCAAGAAACAGCTTCCTAAGATCCACAGAGATACTCGCAGGAACACCTCAGCAAGCGAGAGTCCAAAGGTGGCAGGCTAAAACCCGAAACCTCAATCTATGGCTGATACCGGATGAGAAACTCCCTCCTAGAAGACTAGGCGACTTGGAAGGCACAAAACACACTGCGTTGTGGCACTACGAGATGCAGAGCCAATATCAGGAAATGGGGCTACAACAAGGAGTCCACAACATGCAAGTGTGGAGAAGACCACTTACAATGCTGCCTGAGCACTGCCACATGTACAATGGAGGACCTTCTCACAGTGACACCAGAGGCACTCCAAGTAGCCAGCTTCTGGTCAAAAGAAACATAGTATATGCGAAGTTTTAAACTTTTTTAAATGTATTTTTAAATACATTATAACTATATCCTCAATTCACCTCTGGCATGATACGAGGGTTATCCAGAAAGTAGATTACGTTTTGGAATTAAAAATGAACAAAGTATAGGAGAAAACATTTACCATATGCAGTTGAAAGCCACACCCAAATACCACTTCTCAACATAGTCGCCATTCAAATCTGGGCACTTTTCATAGCAATGAATGAGCTTGGCAACTCCTTCCCCACAAAACTCTGCCGCTTGCACCCTCAAAAAGTATAGGAGAAAACATTTACCATATGCAGTTGAAAGCCAGACCCAAATACCACTTCTCAACGTAGTCGCCATTCAAATCTAGGCACTTTTCATAGCAATGAATGAGCTTGGCAACTCCTTCCCCACAAAACTCTGCCGCTTGCACCCTCAAAAAGTATAGGAGAAAATATTTACCATATGCAGTTGAAAGCCACACCCAAATACCATTTCTCAACATAGTCGCCATTCATATCTAGGCACTTCTCATAGAGATGAATGAGCTTGGCAACTCCTTCCCCACTAAATTCTGCCACTTGCGTCCTCAACACAGCGTTTTGGCGACGATGCGCAGCTGCGGAAAGGAGTGACCGGCTGGTTGAGGACACAAGCGGCAGAGTTTGGTGGGGAAGGAGTTGCCAAGCTCATTCATGGCGATGATAAGTGCCTAGATTCGAATGGCGACTATGTTGAGAAGTGGTATTTGGGTGTGGCTTTCAACTGCATATGGTAAATGTTTTCTCCTATACTTTTTGAGGGTGTAAGCGGCAGAGTTTTGTGGGGAAGGAGTTGCCAAGCTCATTCATTGCTATGATAAGTGCCTAGATTTGAATGGCGACTATGTTGAGAAGTGGTATTTGGGTGTGGCTTTCAACTGCATATGGTAAATGTTTTCTCCTATACTTTTTGAGGATGCAAGCGGCAGAGTTTTGTGGGGAAGGCGTTGCCAAGCTAATTCATTGCTATGATAAGTGCCTAGATTTGAATGGCGACTATGTTGAGAAGTGGTATTTGGGTGTGGCTTTCAACTACATATGGTAAATGTTTTCTCCTATACTTTTTGAGGATGTAAGCGGCAGAGTTTTGTGGGGAAGGAGTTGCCAAGCTCATTCATTGCTATGATAAGTGCCTAGATTTGAATGGCGACTATGTTGAGAAGTGGTATTTGGGTGTGGCTTTCAACTGCATATGGCAAATGTTTCCTCCTAGACTTTTTGAGGACGCAAGCAGCAGAGTTTTGTGGGGAAGGAGTTGCCAAGCTCATTCATTGCTATGATAAGTGCCTAGATTTGAATGGCGACTATGTTGAGAAGTGGTATTTGGGTGTGGCTTTCAACTGCATATGGCAAATGTTTTCTCCTAGACTTTGTTCATTTTTAATTCCAAAACGTAATCTACTTTCTGGATAACCCTCGTATCATGCCATGTCTGATTTTCTCTTAATCCAAGCAGAAATACAACACATTCTCCTGCACAGATCCATATGAGTTTCCCACACCTAAATGGTTCAGTTTTGTCCCAATAAATACAGCAAATAAATAAATAAATTCAGCCTCCAGAAACTACCCGGAGAAGCTGACTTAACGGAGAAGGAGTTCCAACGGTGAGCACTGGATGGCACTCCAGCCTCATCCCTCTACTCCCAGGACTGTATTTATTTTTCAAAATCCTCCCGCATTCAAAGGCATTGTGAATACTGTATTTCTCCAAGTCCAAGACACACTTTCTCCCCATATTACCATCTCGAAAAACTGGCCTGCATTTTAGAATCGAGAGTGCAGAGGAGGAGGTCATAAACATGCTATACAATCTGAATTTCTGGAGGAAAATCAGCAAAAATTTAGGAAAGGAGGTTGGCCGGGGTTGCGGGAAGCTGTAGTCCACAGTGTAGATGATGATGATGATGACTATTATTATTACGTATTATTATTATTATTATTATTATTATTATTATTATTGACACAACGACATTGTATGACACAGCAAACAAGATAGACATGCTGGATTTCGTTTCACAAAACCACAAGTCAAACACTTCCCAAGTGTCTAGGACTGTGTGATATATTATTATTATTATTATTATTATTATTATTATTATTATTATTATTATTATTATATTATGACACAGCAAACAAGATAGATATGCTGGATTTCGTTTCACAAAATCACAAGTCGAACACTTCCCAAGTGTCTAGGACTGTGTGATGTATTTTCGGATGATGCGTGCAGATCCCAGTAGGGTGGCCTTTTGCAGTTGGCAGATCGTAATTTTGTCAATGTCTATTGTTTCCAAATGCCGGCTGAGATCTTTTGGCACGGCACCCAGTGTGCCCATCACCACCGGGACCACCTGTACTGGTTTCTGCCAGAGTCTTTGCAGTTCAATCTTGAGGTCCTGATAGCGGTTGAGTTTTTCCTGTTGTTTTTCGTCAATGCGACTGTCACCTGGGATGGCGACATCAATGATCCAAACCTTTTTCTTTTCCACAACTGTGATGTCTGGTGTGTTGTGTTCCAGAACTTTGTCAGTCTGGATTCGGAAGTCCCACAGTATCTTTGCGTGCTCATTTTCCAAGACTTTTGCAGGTTTGTGATCCCACCAGTTCTTTGCTACTGGAAGGTGGTACTTGAGGCATAAGTTCCAATGAATCATTTGGGTCACATAGTTGTGCCTCTGTTTGTAGTCTGTCTGTGCGATTTTCTTACAGCAGCTGAGGATATGATCAATGGTTTCGTCGGTTTCCTTGCACAGTCTGCATTTTGGGTCATCAGCTAATTTTTCGATCTTGGCCTGAATTGCCTTTGTCCTGATGTCTTGCTCCTGGGCTGCAAGGATCAGGCCTTCTGTCTCCTTCTTCAGGGTCCCATTCGTGAGCCAGAGCCAGGTCTTCTCCTTATCAGCTTTTCCTTCAATTTTGTCAAGGAACTTTCCATGCAATGTTTTGTTGTGCCAGCGGTCAGCTCTAGTTTGTAGTGTGGCTTTCTTATACTGGTTTTTTGTCTGCTGTACTTTGAGGAGTTTCTGATTATTATTATTATTATTATTATTATTATTATTATTATTATTATTATTATTATTATGCCATGTCTCCATGCTGTGCAGTCCTGGGAGTTATAGTTTCCCAAGGTCCATACCCTTCTCTGGGTGCATCTGCACTGAAGAATACATGCAGTAGGGACCCATTTAAAATGCCATTATTATTATTATTATTATTATTATTATTATTATTATTATTATTATGCCACATCCTTCTCTGGGTGCATCTGCACTAGGGAATGAATGTAGTAGGGACCCATTATTATTATTATTATTATTATTATTATTATTATTGTTGTTATCATTTATTATAATGCCATGTCTCCATGCCGTGCAGTCCTGGGAGTCATAGTTTCCCAAGGTCCATACCCTTCTCTGGGTGCATCTGCACTGGAGAATACATGCAGTAGGGACCCATTTAAAATGCCATTATTATTATTATTATTATTATTATTATTATTATTATTATTATTATGCCATATCCTTCTCTGTTTGCATCTGCACTAGGGAATGAATGTAGTAGGGACCCATTATTATTATTATTATTATTATTATTATTATTATTATTATTATTATTATTATCATTTATTATAATGCCATGTCTCCATGCCGTGCAGTCCTGGGAGTCATAGTTTCCCAAGGTCCATACCCTTCTCTGGGTGCATCTGCACTGGAGAATACATGCAGTAGGGACCCATTTAAAATGCCATTATTATTATTATTATTATTATTATTATTATTATTATTATTATTATTATTATGCCATGTCTCCATGCCGTGCAGTCCTGGGAGTCATAGTTTCCCAAGGCCTTCTCTGGGTGCATCTACACCAGTGGTTGTCAACGTCATACTGAGTACAACTGATAGTATGATGAAGGTAGGGAAATCATCCTTTTCATTTTAACATGGAGTCTGACTGAACCTTGGTTCAATGTGATGAAGTCCTTACTCTACAAAAACTGATGCTACTAACTTCAGACCTGCAGAAGGCTTTTCGGTCCCTGTGGAAAGTGTTGCTTTGTTTCATTCTTCCGTTGTTGTGTCTTTGTGCAAAGTGAATCAATTGTGGGTTCTCCTCCGCTCTCACTCATCCCTTAATAGGAGGAGAAACCCTGCTGCCGGCCCATATTAAGAGCCCCGCAGGAGAGCTTTCACGGCTCTTCCTTAATAAGCCTGTTCTCCTACCTGTGCTCGCACCGAGCCTATAATCGACAATCGCGGTTCAATAGACGTCATGCCAAAGCGTTTGTGTTTCTCTCAGCCTCTCCGAGAGGCACCTTAATTGGGGTTTAGGGGACGAGGAATGCCGAAATAAATGAATTAGCCCTTTAAAAAAGATGATTAATCGTCTCCGCATTTCATACACCACCAGCCAAGAGAAGTCTTTCTTTCTTCTCTCCGTTCCCCTGTTGCTCAAATATGAGGGTTGAATGAAACCCTGCGCAGACGGGGAAGCCTTAGCATTGAACAGTTGTGTTGTTAAAGTGTGAAGTATGGAACCATGCGCAGATGGGGAAGCCTTAGCATTGAACAGTTGTGTTGTTAAAGTGTGAAGTATGGAACCCTGCGCAGACGGGGAAGCCTTAGCATTGAACGGTTGTGTTGTTAAAGTGCGAAGTAGGGAACCCTGCGCAGATGGGGAAGCCTTAGCATTGAACAGTTGTGTTGTTAAAGTGTGAAGTATGGAACCCTGCGCAGACGGGGAAGCCTTAGCATTGAACGGTTGTGTTGTTAAAGTGCGAAGTATGGAACCCTGCGCAGACGGGGAAGCCTTAGCATTGAACAGTTGTGTTGTTAAAGTGTGAAGTATGGAACCCTGCGCAGATGGGGAAGCCTTAGCATTGAACGGTTGTGTTGTTAAAGTGCAAAGTATGGAACCCTGCGCAGACGGGGAAGCCTTAGCATTGAACGGTTGTGTTGTTAAAGTGCGAAGTAGGGAACCCTGCGCAGATGGGGAAGCCTTAGCATTGAATGGTTGTGTTGTTAAAGTGTGAAGTATGGAACCCTGCGCAGACGGGGAAGCCTTAGCATTGAACGGTTGTGTTGTTAAAGTGCAAAGTATGGAACCCTGCGCAGACGGGGAAGCCTTAGCATTGAACAGTTGTGTTGTTAAAGTGTGAAGTATGGAACCCTGTGCAGACGGGGAAGCCTTAGCATTGAACAGTTGTGTTGTTAAAGTGTGAAGTATGGAACCCTGTGCAGACGGGGAAGCCTTAGCATTGAACGGTTGTGTTGTTAAAGTGCAAAGTATGGAACCCTGCACAGACGGGGAAGCCTTAGCATTGAATGGTTGTGTTGTTAAAGTACGAAGTATGGAACCCTGCGCTGATGGTTGGTTAATGTGACTTAAGCAACGTGCAGTCATTGGAGATTCCCAAAGGAGATTCATCAGAGATTGCACGCTGTTTATGGCGATTGTGTTGATGTGAGTCCTGTGCGTCGTTGGGCGAGTAAGTTTAAAGATGTTGAGGTAGGAACATCTGAAGAGTTGGACGTCAGCAACCACCGAGTTTCACAAGTAAAAGGTTCACTCAGAGAGAAATTTCAAGCATAATCGGCATTTCACAAGAACACATGGGTCACATTATTGCTTTGCTCGGCTATCGGAAAATCTGTGCGTGATGGGTACTGCGAGACGCTGGTTGCGGAAACTGAGTGTCGACTTCTTCCATGACAGCTTTTGAAAACTTGACAGAAATGTATTCAATTGTCTGGTGATGATGTGGAAAAGTGAATCATCTCCGCATTTCATACACTGCCATCCAAGAGAAGTCTTTCTTTCGTCTTTCCGTTCCTCAAATACAAGGGAATCCAGTTTTGGTCTCTTTCCTCATTCAAGTGCATCTCTCACTTTTCTCACCCTTCTACCTTCCCATCCGCATTCTCTTCCCTCTCTTTTTTGCATTCTGTTATTGTTCTCCGAACCAGCGCTTAGCCAAGGCTGTGATCTTCCGGATTTTCAGCCCCTGTAAGTCGGTATTGTTTCCTTCTTTGCTTTCATGGCCTAAGGTTTCTTATTTCACACTAGGAAGATAACAAAAAAGGGTGATTTGTTTGCTTCAATCCTGGTGTGTGTATGTGTGTGTGTTTGGGGGAAAATTGATAGGATATAGCATTAGGTCAGTGTTCTGAAAAGTCGGAGACGCATGAAAAGAATACATGGATTCTTGGGAGCTGGGCTCAGAAGAGCTCAGAATTCAATGTTATCTGGACAAGAATAGTGGAAGAAAAATATTTTCAGTGCCCGTGTTCTTCCTGGAGCTTCATAGCAAAGGAAGGCATCATCCAAGAAAAGGAGAAGGCAGTCTTCTTGGCCAAACCGCATCGCCCCAAAGCCGCCTCTTCAAAAGTCATTTGTCTTTTTCGGTTCTCCATACAATTTTCTGATCTCAGGCTCTGAGCCAAGTTTCTGGGTATTCTCTGGGAGACAAAGGTGCAAATTCTCTCGTTTTGAGGAGTTTGGCTCTGTGCAAATCTACCGCTCAGCTAGGATTCGGTTCATTTCCATTTACTTACCATAATAATAATAATAATAATAATAATAATAATAATAATAATAATAATAAATACTGCTGGCATTATAAATTGGACACAGGCGGAACTGGACAACTTAGACAGAAAAACTAGAAAACTCATGACCATTCATCATTCACTGCACCCTCGCAGAAGTATTCCAGAAGTATTCTCTCCTGACGTTTCGCCCACATCTATGGCAGGCATCCTCAGAGGTTGTGAGGAATATATATCCATGTTCCAGAAGTATTCTCTCCTGACGTTTCGCCCACATCTATGGCAGGCATCCTCAGAGGTTGTGAGGAATATATCTCCATATTCCAGAAGTATTCTCTCCTGACGTTTCGCCCACATCTATGGCAGGCATCCTCAGAGGTTGTGAGGAATATATCTCCATATTCCAGAAGTATTCTCTCCTGACGTTTCACCCACATCTATGGCAGGCATCCTCAGAGGTTGTGAGGAATATATCTCCATGTTCCAGAAGTATTCTCTCCTGACGTTTCGCCCACATCTATGGCAGGCATCCTCAGAGGTTGTGAGGTTATCAATGAGCCAAAACACATAAGTAGGACTATCCCTGCCAGAGTTGTCAAAGAGAGGCAGAAGGCAAAGATGGGAGTTGACGGAGCCCATTGATCCCTGCCATGCTTGTTTCTCAGCTCCCGTTTCTCCCTCTTTTTGAAGCCACCCCGCTCCCCTTTCCTCTCCTTGGCTGCAGCTCCACAAGCCGGGACCTGTTCCTTAGGCGCCGGACAGGATCCGGCGTGATGTCAGGGAAAGGTAAGATCACCCCACCCAAGATTGTGGCTGTCTTGGAACAACACAGCGAGGGAGGGAGTCCATGTACCTCTCCAACTAGACTGTACTTCCTGGTCCTTTCTGTAATGCGGAACAAGGACTTTGCCAGGCTGTGGTTGGGTAGAAAAGTCCCCGCAAATGTTTCTTTCAGTCCTCAAATGTCTAGCATTGCAAAGAGAGGTAAAGGTAAAGGTTTCCCCTGACGTTAAGTCCAGTCATGTCCGATTCTATGGGTTGGTGCTCATCTCCATTTCTAAGCTGAAGAGCCGGCGTTGTCCGTAGACACCTCCTAGGTCATGTGGCCATTGGCATGACTGCATGGAGTGCCGTTACCTTCCCGCCGGAGCAGTACCTATTGATCTACTCACATTTGCATGTAACTGCTCTGATCAGGGGGAGGGAGGAGGAGGAGAAGCAGCAGTCAGGAGGCTTGCTATTGTGTCTTTTGTGGGTAGTCAGCCTCTCCCCTCCCGACATCCCTGTTGCCTCAGCACTATAAGAGGGTTTCACGAGACCAGTTGCCCTCCTTGCAACGGTGTAGTAACGGTGAGGCTGTAGATCAACTTATTTGGCCTACCGCCCCCTTTCCAGAAAAAAATGACTCAGCGCCCCCTGGAAAGGGGGCGTGGCTTAGAGGGGGTGGGCGTGGCTCCTGCTCAAGTGGGCAGGGCTGAGCCTCTCCCCTAGTCCAAGACGCAGGGCTGCGAGGGGGAGGTGGGCGGGGCCACAAATGGGTTGCCAGGACTGGGATGGGCGGAGTTATGAGCTCTGAGGCAGGGCTGAGCTTCTATCCCTGTCCTGGACACAGGGGGCGGGGCTAGAGGAAGGGGCGGGCCTTTCCCAAGTGCCTGACAGGACTGAACCTCTATACCCCACCCCGTGTTCTAACAAGTGCCTCAGGGAAGGTATACAGAGGCTCCTGGGAAGAGGCCCCGCCCCTAAGTCCTAAAAGGCCACACAGGAGAGGTATAGATTCTCGGCCCTGTCTCGGGCTCTTGGGAAGAGGACCCTCCCCTAGCCCCGCCCTTTAGTCCTAAAAGGCCTCTCAGGAGAGGTAGAGAGGCTCAGCCCTGTCTCAGGCTCTTGGAAGGAGGCCCCGCCCCCTTCCCTAGCTCCACCCTCTGTGTCCCAACAAGAGCCTCAGGAGAGGTATAGATTCTCAGCGCTGTCTCAGGATTTTGGGCAGAGGACCCTCCCCTAGCCCCGCCCTTTAGTCCTAAAAGGCCTCTCAGGAGAGGTAGAGAGGCTCAGCCCTGTCTCAGGCTCTTGGAAGGAGGCCCCGCCCCCTTCCCTAGCTCCACCCTCTGTGTCCCAAGAAGAGTCTCAGGAGAGGTATACATTCTCAGCCCTGTCTCGGGATCTTGGGAAGAAGCCACGCCCACTCCTCTAGCTCCGCCCCCTGTGTGTCCTAACAGGTGCCTCAGGGGCTCAGCCCTGTCTCCAGCACTTGGGAAGAGGCCCCACCCCTCCCGTGGCCCCGCCCCCGTGTCCTAATAGGTGACATCACCGCCCCCCTGGATCTCTGCAGTGCCCACCAGGGGGCGGTAGCACCCACTTTGGGAATCACTGATCTATGCTTTCCTACACAAGGCTCATGGAGAATGAAAACACAGCTGCATAGTGTGGATCTGGATGCCAATTTCCCACTTTCCAGGATGCCATCCAGGCCAGCAAATGTCCCTCAATATGGCCAGATGTCCACCTCTAGTTTGGACAACTTCCCAGACAGAAGTAACCTTCCATTGGGGACCACTGGTGGTCCACGGACCACAGGTTGGGAACCACTGGTGTAGATCAACCCACATTTTAGTGGAGGTTAACTTTTGCTCTCTTTTGAAAGACGTCTCATCTCTCCTTGTCCCTTCTCTTATGCAACTTGTGGTGCTTTTTATGGCCAATTTAAATTGCTTACCCTGCTTTGGGCATTTTCCATTTGTTTTTATTATTGTTGTTATTATTCTTTTAAAAAAAATAAAACAGCACGAACGGCTACAGATTGGAAAAAGGCAAAAGGTAAGGATGATTGTTTCCTCCTTCGGCCTTGAGTCCGTCTTTTATGAGGATGACGGCCGGGCTTTTTGTAACCAAGTTCCTTGAAAACAAAAGCAGAAAAGAGAGGAAGGGTGGGAGGAAGGAGAGGAAAAATATGAAACATGACAACAACAGCTAGTCAAGGGGAATGCCAGCAACAGGAGCTGCTCTTTCTTGGCCGTGCTTTTCAGACGTCCTTCGTTTTCACTATGGCAGTACATTCCCTGCACGTCAATGCCGATGACCTTGCAGCTCGAGCCAGAAAAGGCTGTGGTGTTAGACACTTCCTGTGTCCTCACTTCCCATGTCTATCTCTTGTAGAGATCCCACTCTCTCGCTTTCTCCTGCCGTGTTTGTCTAACCCCACTTTCCAGAGCCTTTCCCACAGACTGCTGGGGTTAATCATTAGACATGTCCAAAAAATCATTTTGAATTGTATATCGGAATTATTTTGGATTGTTCTCGCTTTTTGATACGCATTTCGAGACATTGTCTCACAACGCAACCAGCAATGTAATTCAAACCATTGTTGGCCCATTCTCTAATTGTCTCTTAATGTTTCGTTAATTTTTTCCCCCCATAACATTTTTTAAAATATATTTTAAAAAATATTTTTTTTAAAAAAAATTGTTTCTGCAACCTACCTTGAATGGGAGCTTAGCGCAGCCTAACATGGCTGCCGCTCCCCGGCCAATCAGAAGCTTCCACAATGGACGCAAAGGTGGGGGCTAACGTCCTCTGCGTCCACATGGAAGATTGCCATGAAAGCCCGGTGTGTAGAGATTGCGCATGCGCGTCCGCCATTTTAGAAACATTTAGAATCATTACGAATTTTCGGAAATATCCGAAATTTTTGGGTGAAAAATTTGGAAATACTTTCTATATCGAAGCGCCAGCGCCTCCTACTTTAGAAACGAGAATTGAAACATTTTTTTCATCGATTGGACATGCCTATTAATCATGAATTAAAGGTGGGCATGTGGTTCAAGACAGGTTTGGAAAAAGAATGAAATCGCTCCCTAATTGAGAGCGATCCCCCCTCCGAGTGTTTGCGGAACCTCTCCCCTGATTTGCTCCAAAACAATGGGTTTCGTATTTGTCCCTGGAGACTCGGAGTCTGCAGAGTATATCACACGATGCCATCAAAATACTGCTCTCCAACTTAAAAGCCCCATAGCTGTGGACTCCTAGGATTTGTAGTTTTGGGAGAGGGGCCGGGCTGTGGCGCAGCTGGCTAGTAACCAGCTGCTATAAATCACTACTGACCAAGAGGTCATGAGTTCGAAGCCCGGGTCGGGTTAAGCCTCTGACCATTAATAGCCCCGGCTTGCTGTTGACCTATGCAGCCCCGAAAGACAGTTGCACCTGTCAATTAGGGAAATTTAGGGACGCTTTATGCAGGAGGCTAATTTACAACACCATAAAACTGCCAGCAAAACACGAGGAAAGGAATGAGGAAGTACAGCCACTTCTGGACGGTGAAGCAACAGCTCCCCCTGTGGACGGAATCGTGAAGCTGGAAAAATGTTAAAAATGCCTCTGAGTCTGTCAAATGTATGTTGTTTGTCTGTTGGCATTGAATGTTTGCCATATATGTGTTCATTGTAATCCGCCCTGAGTCTCCTTCGGGGTGAGAAGGGCGGAATATAAATACTGTAAATAAATAAAATAAATAAATTTTAAAATTCTCACTAAACTACAAAGACACCAAGGCGCCCTCACTTTCAGGCGCCACATGAAACGTGGGAAATTGGGACTCCATTGCTATACGCAGAGGCGGTTCAACTGCCAGGCCAACTAGGCACTTGCCATGTTCTCGATGGGCGCAGTTGAGGTGCTCCCGGGTTCGCATGATGTGTGAATGTTGCAATGCTTTTTTTTTTGAGCTATTGGTTTGGGGGGGGTGCCAAAATTTGGGCGGGGGGGGGGGGTGCCACAATTCTCTTTGCCTACTCTTTAAAATCATCTAGGGGCGGCTCTGGCTATACGCCGCAATACCCTGTTTCCCCTAAAATAAGACACCCCCAGAAAATAAGACCTAGTAGAGGTTTTGCTGAATTGCTAAATATAAGGCCTCCCCCGAAAGTAAGACCTAGCAAAGTTTTTGTTTGTAGGCATCCCCGCCGAACAGAACATCAGAGCATGCAGGATTAGTAAATGTACGTATCATAGAGTGTTGTACATGGAAATAACAGTAGTAACAAGAAATTCTTGATAGGATTCGCAGTTTGTCTGGTTATGCTGGTTTGTGATGACAACTACTGTACAGTATGTAATGTTCATTTTTTTTGTTCAACAATAAATGTGAATTCTTCTTCATGGAAAAATAAGACAGCCCCTGAAAATAAGACCTAGCACATCTTTGAGAGCAAAAAATAATATAAGACACTGTCTTATTTTCGGGGAAACACGGTATGTTGTTGTTGACCTCCTTGAGCTGAAATGCTTTGGAATCCATATTAGACACCTGATCAAAAAGTTCCATTCAGCACAATACTGTTTAAGGAAACACACAGCTTAAAGGGTTTTATTATTTAAAAAAGAATCCAATCGAAGCCTGAGTGGGAAAAAAATCATATTTTTATTTGAATTGCATACGTTAAAAGGGAGCAGCTTTTAAGAGCGGGAAATACCACGTGAGCAAGACATGCCTGCAATTGGCAAACAAGTCCGTGTGAGTCCATAACCTCTTACCACCTTATCAGGGCTTTTATGCCTTTACGAAGCCGATCCGGGAGTTATAACGGTGTACTTTGAACCAACCAACTGTAAAAAGTACATTGATGACACGCAAATGGCACCCGGAGAAAGTGGGCCCTTCCCTGGCCCAACCCTATCCAGCTAAAGCAGCGAGAGACACGTTCTCCTCTCTCTTTCAAAGCGAAGACATTGCCAATGCGATCGACGGCATTACCAGACAGTATTAGACGGGGATAGCTAAGATCTAACTTTGTCTGGTAAGACAGCGATCAGCAGGCGTTGGGAATTGTCATCCATATCAGCTGCAGGTGGAAGAAACAAGGACTCAATGTTTCGACATGCTGGGAAGACTGGCATCTCTCACCCTCTTTCTATCGGTACCAAATCTATATATATAAAAGGGTAATGGAATCACGGCACCGGACAAAACAACTAAACTAAACGCCCCACAACCTTGAAAATTGACAGCACAACCTCTCATCCACACCTCTACGTTCAAACAACAAAAAGAAAAGAAAATTTTAAGTCCTAGCCACAGCAACGCGTGGCCAGGCACAGCTAGTCTATATATATAAAAGGGTAATGGAATCACGGCACCGGACAAAACAACTAAACTAAACGCCCCACAACCTTGAAAATTGACAGCACAACCTCTCATCCACACCTCTACGTTCATACAACAAAAATAAAAGAAAAATTTAAGTCCTAGCCACAACAACGGGTAGCCAGGCATAGCTATCTATATATATAAAAGGGTAATGGAATCACGGCACCGGACAAAACAACTAAACTAAACGCCCCACAACCTTGAAAATTGACAGTACAACCTCTCATCCATGCCTCTACGTTCATACAACAAAAAGAAAAGTAAAATTAAGTCCTAGCCACAGCAACGCGTGGCCGGGCACAGCTAGTCTATATATATAAAAGGGTAATGGAATCATGGCACCGGACAAAACAACTAAACTAAATGCCCCACAACCTTGAAAATTGACAGCACAACCTCTCATCCACGCCTCTACGTTCATACAACAAAAAGAAAAGTAAAATTAAGTCCTAGCCACAGCAACGCGTGGCCGGGCACAGCTAGTGTCTGCTAATTTGGACAATTCTATTCCATATCTTTCCTTTAAGACAGTGGTTCCCAACCTTTTTTTTTTTACCATTCTCCAACATTAGTACCAAAAGGGTTACGAATCAGTTTTTGGTCGACTTTAGATTCAATTTGGTTATTTGGGGTGTTGATTCAGAAAACTGCATTGGATAGAACACATCAGCTCTAGTTTCTGATACAGAACATATACCGTCCTGTGGTCGCCATCTGCTCGCCCAACAAAAACCATATTTAATAATCTAGAGCTGATGTGGTTTATTCAATGCAATGTTATGAATCAGCACTCCAAATAACCCCAAGAAGAAGCCTAAAAATGAAGACACCAAGGCGCCACATGGAACGGCTCCGCTCAGGGGGAGAGAGGAGGAGTAGGAGAAGCGGCAGTCAGGAGGCTTGTTGTTTTGTAGGTAGTCAGCCTACTCTTCCCGACATCCCCGTTGCCTCGGCACTATAAGAAAGTTTTGCGAGACTAGTTGCTCTTGCTGCAACAGTGTAGTAACGGTGAGGCCGCGGACCATATTTTAGTTCTTGGGGACCACTGGTGGTTCGGGAACCACTGCTTTAAGATGATCATGTATGCTTTCCTACACAAGGCTCATGGAGAATGGAAACTAGTCTATCACAGCTGCATGGTATGGATCTGGATGTAAATTTCCTACTTCCTTGGATGTCATGTAGGCCGGCAAAAATGTCCCTCAAAATGGCCAGATGTCCACCTCTAGTTTGGACAACTTCCCAGACAGAAGTAACCTTCCCTTGGATATCATTTCCTGGCCTGTCCTGCTTCTGAGCTTTCCAAGAGACATCTGGTAGAGCTCTCTTGGGATTCCCATGCTGTGGAATCCTGGGAGTTGGAATTTGGGGAGAGACTACTACAGACCTTGCAAAAATGACAACTCCCAATGATTCCATAGGATTGAGTCATGGTGTCAAACTGCATCAATTCAACAGTGCAGATGTATCCGAAGAAGCAAGATAGGCTATAGATCTGATCCAACACAGCTCTTCTCATGTTCTTAGTTTTAGTGACTAGGTTGCAAAGAGTTTTCTGGGCTGTCTGGCCATGTTCCAGAAGAATTCTCTCTTGATGTTTCACCCACATCTATGGCAGGCATCCTCAGAGGTTGTGAGGTCTGTTGGGAACTAGGCAAGCCCAGAAAACTCACAGCAACCTAGTGATTCCGGCCATGAAAGCCTTCGACAACAAAAGGAAGGTGACTAGTCTCCAGCAAATGGCACACAACGTCCAGCCAACTCTCTCCACAAAGCAGAGTTGCTTTTACCTCACAACCTCTGAGGATGCCTGCCATAGATGTGGGCGAAACGTCAGGAGAGAATACTTCTGGAACATGGACGTATATTCCTCACAACCTCTGAGGATGCCTGCCATAGATGTGGGTGAAACGTCAGGAGAGAATACTTCTGGAACATGGACATATATTCCTCACAACCTCTGAGGATGCCTGCCACAGATGTGGGCGAAACGTCAGGAGAGAATACTTCTGGAACATGGACATATATTCCTCACAACCTCTGAGGATGCCTGCCATAGATGTGGGCGAAACGTCAGGAGAGAATACTTCTGGAACATGGATATATATTCCTCACAACCTCTGAGGATGCCTGCCATAGATGTGGGCGAAACATCAGGAGAGAATACTTCTGGAACATGGCCATACAGCCCGGAAAACATGTAACAACCCTGTGATCCCGGCCATGAAAGCCTTCGACAACACAGTTGCTTTTTATAATTGTGCTATTGTGGTCCTGTTCCTGGTGGTTTCAATCATCTGTTTTGTCAGTTTGCATAGAATTGCTACTTGACCATCTACCGCCATTGTTGTTGTACATATTTATAGGCTTTGCCTGCTTTCTCGACAAAGTCCGATTGTTCAAAACCTATTAGAAGTCAATTTGCAGGGTCACTCCACAATCCTCACCATTTCCGCAACTACTCCCCAAGAGTTAATCAGTAACAAAGAGGCTAAACGTCAAGCCCACCTCTCGCTCACCCATCTCCTGGAGCTATATAGCTTTTGCTGGAGCAATAAATCGAGGAGGGAAGAGGGGGGGAGAGCCAGCCGTCCATCAACAGCGGGCCCTCAAGTCCAGACAGAAAAATCGCTTTTCCGTTCCAAGCCACTGTTCTTCCTGAAAGCCTCACCAAACTGATGGGACCAATGGCATACTCACCAAAATTTCACAGACAACAAGGCGCCCCTGCGTCCAACTCTAGATGATTAAATATGGTTTTCTGTGGATGAGCAGATGGCGACTACTGGATGGCATATGTTCTGGATCAGAAACAAATGAGTGGCCAGGATTGAGGTGGGCAGAGTTACGAGCTCTGAGACAGGGCTGAGCATCTATCCCTGTCCTGCGGCACCTGCCAGGACATAGGGGGCGGGGCCTCTTCCCAAGTGCCTGATGGGGCTGAACCTTTATACCCTGCCCCCGTGTTCTAAAAAGCGCCTCAGAGGAGGTATAGAGGCTCAGCCCTGTCTCCCACTCTTTGGAAGAGGCCCCGCCCCCGCCCCTAGCTCTGCCCTTTAGTCCTAAAAGGCCTCTAAGGAGAAGTATAGAGGCTCAGCCCTGTCTCAGGCTCTTGGAAGGAGGCCCCGCCCACACCCCTAGCCCCATCCTTTAGTCCTAAAAGGCCTCTCAGGAGAGGTATAGAGGCTCAGCCCTGTCTCAGGCTCTTGGAAGGAGGCCCCGCCCCCACCCCTAGCCCCGCCCTTTAGTCCTAAAAGGCCTCTTAGGAGAAATATAGAGGCTCAGCCCTATCTCAGGCTCTTGGAAGGAGGCCCCGCCCCCACCCCTAGCCCCGCCCTTTAGTCCTAAAAGGCTTCTCAGGAGAGGTATAGAGGCTCAGCCCTGACTCAGGCTCTTGGAAGGAGGCCCCGCCCCCACCCCTAGCCCCGCCCTTTAGTCCTAAAAGGCTTCTCAGGAGAGGTATAGAGGCTCAGCCCTGTCTCAGGCTCTTGGAAGGAGGCCCCGCCCCCACCCCTAGCCCCGCCCTTTAGTCCTAAAAGGCTTCTCAGGAGAGGTATAGAGGCTCAGCCCTGACTCAGGCTCTTGGAAGGAGGCCCCGCCCCCACCCCAGCCCCACCCTTTAGTCCTAAAAGGCCTCTTAGGAGAAATATAGAGGCTCAGCCCTGTCTCAGGCTCTTGGAAGGAGGCCCCGCCCCCACCCCTAGCTCTGCCCTCTGTGTCCCAACAAGCGCCTCAGGAGAGGTATAGAAGATTCTCAGCTCTGTCTCCGGCACTTGGGAAGACGCCACGCCCCTCCTCTGGCCCCATGTCCTAATAGGTGCCATCACCGCCCCCCTGGATTGCTCCAGCGCCCACCAGGGAGGTGGTAGCGCCCACTTTGGGAATCACTGGATTACAGCTTGTAATGTGCTCTTCTCTTACCCCTTTGGAGCAAAAATGGGTTATTATTTAGTCGCTGAGCTCCCAAACGTTTCTCAGCCTCTTGGTGTTCTGCTTGGAGACACCTGAGTGACTCGCCGTGCCGCAATGCGTCTTGCAGCCCAGTGAGCCGCCCGAGGTCACACCCAATTAGGCCCCTCCAGGAACCGGGCTCTGCTTGGCAGCTCCACCCCACAATAATCACAAAGATAACATTCCTGCACCTGAACATTGAAACTCCCGAATGGCTCCTGGATCAGCACACCCTTGGCCACAACCTTAGATAAACTGTCCCCTCGCTTGCCTTGGGAGCGACCTTTCCCCGGCGTCCTCCTTTCCCTGAAGAATGATTTATTTGAGAACTTGCAAAGAGTCAATAGATTTCTTTACACCACACCCAGGCTTCGTTGGGAGAGCTTGTTCTGGCAAGCAGGGCAGCAACGGAGGGGCCTTTTTTGGGAAGCAAAGGCATTTCAACACTCCAACCGGCCATGGCAAACCAATCAAGGTCTCCCAAATTAATCAGATCCTGGGTCACATTCATATAACATTTCTCTATATCAGCGGTTCCCAACCTGTGGTCCGTGGACCACCAGTAGTCCCCAAGAACTAAAATATGGGAGGGGAGAGGCTGACTATCCACAACATGCCTCCTGACTGCTGCTTCTCCTCCTCCTCCCTCCCCGAGTGGAACTGGTCCATGTGGCGCCTTGATGTCTTTGTTTTTAGCCCTGTTCCTGGGGTTATCTGGGGTGCTGATTCAGAAAATTGCATTGGATAGACCACATCAGCTCTAGATTATTAAATATGGTTTTCTGTGGGCGAGTAGATGGCGACTACTGGATGGCATATGCTCTGTATCAGAACTAGAGCTGATGTGGTCTATCCAATGCAGCTTTCTTGGTGTCTTCATTTAGGGGTTATTTGGGGTACTGATCAGAAAATTGCATTGGATAGACCAGATCAGCTATAGATTATTAAATATGATTTTCTGTAGCCGAGTAGATGGCGACTACTGGATGACATGTGTTCTGTATCAGAACTAGAGCTGATGTGGTCTATCCAATGCAGCTTTCTTGGTGTCTTCATTTAGGGGTTATTTGGGGTGCTGATCAGAAAATTGCATTGGATAGACTACATCAGCTCTAGATTATTAAATATGGTTTTCTGTGGCCGAGTAGATGGCGACTACTGGATGACATGTGTTCTGTATTAGAAACTAGATTCTGATTCTGTTCCACGTCCTTCCTTTAAGATGATCATGTCTGTTTTCCTACACAAGGCTCATGGAGAATGGAAACTAGACCATCACAGTTGCATGGTATGGATCTGGATGCCAATTTCCCACCTCCAGGTCCTTCAACTAGATCCTTCTCCAGCATCTTTCATTTAAGACTGAAGAGAACCACCAAGGCCAAAGGGTGTCTTCAACTAGACCCTCCTCCAGGATCTTCAACTAGATCATCCTCCAGCACCATTCAGTTGAGACTGAAGAGAACAACCAAGGCCAATAGGTATCTTCAACTAGACCCTCCTCCACGATCTTCAACTAGATCTTCCCCCAGCACTTTTCAGTTAAGACTAAAGAGAACAACAAAGGCAATAGGTGTCTTCAACTAGACCCTCCTCCAGGATCTTCAACTAGACCTTCCTCCAGCACTTTTCAGTTAAGACTGAAGAGAACAACCAAGGCCAATAGGTGTCTTCAACTAGGCCCACCTCCAGGACCTTCAACTAGACCTTCCTCTAGTATCTTTTAGTTTAGACTGAAGAGAACAACCAAGGCCAATAGGTATCTTCAAGTAGACCCTCCTCCAGGACCTTCAACTAGATCCTTCTCCAGCATCTTTCAGTTAAGACTGAAGAGAACAACCAAGGCCAAGAGGTGTCTTCAACTAGACCCACCTCCAGGACCTTCAACTAGACCTTCCTCCAGTATCTTTTAGTTTAGACTGAAGCGAACAACCAAGGCCAAAAGGTGTCTTCAACTAGACCCTCCTCCAGGACCTTCAACTAGATCCATCTCCAGCATCTTTTAGTTTAGACTGAAGAGAACAACCAAGGCCAAAAGGTGTCTTCAACTAGACCCTCCTCCAGGACCTTCAACTAGATCCATCTCCAGCATCTTTTAGTTTAGACTGAAGAGAACAACCAAGGCCAAAAGGTGTCTTCAACTAGACCCTCCTCCAGGACCTTCAACTAGATCATCCTCCAGCACCATTCAGTTGAGACTGAAGAGAACAACGAAGGCCAAAAGGTGTCTTCAAGTAGACCCTCTTCCAGAACCTTCCAGGCCCAAGCCTCCAACCCAACCTAGCACCCTTCGGAGATGTCATCACTTTCATTCTGGAAATCTGAAGTCTTCTGTTGACTGTAGAAGTTCGGCTCACCCTTTGAACATCGTTACCAGACAGTGTTAGAATCAGAGCACACAATCCAGCACTGTCTAGTAAGATGTCCACAGAGGACCATCATCGTAGTAGCTGTCGGTGGATCCAAAGTCCATGAAGGTCCTTGTGTTTCTCTTGCGGAAAGTCCATTCTGTGTGGAAATCTCTGGCCTACCTCATAATCTTTAACTTGGAGATAACTGTTTTTGGAGAAGAATCAAAACCCAAAGACTCTCAGGAAACAAAGGTCTGGCTGCATCTCACAAAGACAGATGAAAGGGAGGAGGAAGGAAAGGAAGGGGGTCAGGATATTCTCTTTCTTTTGGTGTTTCTTTCTGGTTTAGCACCTGCCAGGTGTGGAGGAACACCTGTCATCAGGGTGAAAATATCTAACGGCAATAACACCCTTGCAAAGATATCCCTGTAAATCATTATTTACAGTCTCTTTTAATCACCAAGGCCCGGAGGATGGCTTGCGCACTTCCGTTTTGCCTTGGGGGTGTATTGCTCGGGTGTGTGTTTTAGTGGGAAGGTCTGTCCAGAAGTTGCACGATTTATCCGAGTCAGTTCTAACCAACATTTTGAACATATAAATATTCAACTAGTATATCCTGAAATTTGGCCGGGGAAGAAGTTTGGAGGTAGGTGTTGATAGTGGCCAGTAGACATGTCCAAAAAATCGTTTTGAATTGTATATCGGAATTATTTCAGATTGTTCTCGCTTTTTGATACGCATTCCGAGACATTGTCTCACAGCGCAACCAGCAATGTAATTTGAACCATTATTGGCCCATTCTCTAATTGTCTCTTAATGTTTCGTTAATTTTTTTCCCCCCATAACATTTTTTAAAATATATTTAAAAAATATTTTTAAAAAATTGTTTCTGCAACCTACCTTGAATGGGAGCTTAGCGCAGCCTAACATGGCTGCCGCTCCCCGGCCAATCAGAAGCTTCCACGATGGACGCAAAGATGGGGGCTAACGTCCTCTGCGTCCACATGGAAGATTGCCATACAAGCCCGGTGTGTAGCGATTGCGCATGCGCATCCGCCATTTTAGAAACATTTAGAATCATTACGAATTTTCGGAAATATCCGAAATTTTTGGGTGAAAAAATCGGAAATACTTTCTATATCGAAGCGCCAGCACTCCCTACTTTAGAAACGAGAATTGAAACATTTTTTTCATCGATCGGACATGCCTAGTGGCCAGAGAGCTCCATTATTTGTGCAGTTTGTGAAAATGGCTCCACAAGACAAGGAGGTGGCCACTTGTTTACATGGCTTAAAACAGTGGTGGACTTCCAGGCATTTTGGAAGCTCCTGAGAAATGGACAAGCTGGTCAGGGCTTCTGGAAGTTGGAGTCCCAAACACATGGAGAGTCAAAATTCGACCAATTCAAGAAGAATAGGGGAAGAAGGGAGAGGATCTAAACTGGATCTTAGCACTCATAGCTAAATAGAACTTCCAAACCTGAAGAAGGAAGCTCCAAAGTCCAGGTAGAACCTGGCCAATCCTGAGTGTGAACCATGCGTGATGATAACCTCTGCATTCAGTTGTCAGAAAAGAAGCTTCTGATGGGATTTGTTAAGCACTAAGATGTGAAGAAGGAAATCCAAGGATTTTCTCCACAATGAGAATCACGGTCTTGTTAGGGTGGTGGACAATGAGTCTTGGGGCTCAGAACCCAACCAGAAGGTTTTCAGGTCTCAATCAATGGGTCAAAGGTTCTAAGTAAGGGTCTCGAAAGGCCCAGCCAATCACTTTGAGGTTCTAACAGAAGGTCCAACCAATAAGTCTTGAGCACTAACAAAAGGCCTACTCAATGAGTTGAACTCTCATCACAAGGTCCAACTAATGGTTGGGGTGTCCATGTAGGAAAACAAACATTGCCAAACCCGAGTTGTACTTTTGGTTGATTAACAACCACAATTAAATCATTATTTCATTCATACTAATCCTTTGGTTTCTGCATTCTCTGACAACGTTTCATGCTGGGCGTGAGAAGGCCACAATCATCATTACCAGGCAGTATTAGAAAGACAGAAAACATCCAATGCTGCCCAGTAAGATGGCAATGACCTCCCAAGATGGTTTGAGCAAGAAACCATGTACCTCATTGGCCAAAAAAAGTCACTGAACAAAGAGTGAGGATAGCATTGAAAACATAACGTAGGAAAGTCCACAAACTTAATGTCTCTATCTACAAAATTGGAACCATAGAGCATTTGACTATTGGGCAGAATACAACTAGACAAAATAACTAAGTCAGTTATCAGCTTGTATTCTACTTTCCACAACAGTTACATAGGTTTCACTATTCCACAAATGAAATCTGGGACACATATGAGAGTCAAGACAGCAAAAATTATGAATACGGAAGAACACAAATGCTAAATGTCTCAGCATACTAGGTTCTGCCCGTTCCCCTCCTTTCCTAAGGATTTTGCACTCTGAACTAAGTTGAAGTTGAAGGTCAAGAGGAAACATGGATGGAGGAGAGAGAAATGGGAGAAGTTGAGAGATGACATGAAAACCACCACCAAGTACTTGAAGGGATCCCATGGGGAAGATGGAGCAAGCTTTGTTTCTGCTACTCCACAGAATATAAAAACAGATTCACGTTACAAGGACAAAGATTCTTTCAAGCATAAAAAAGAACAGCCGTGGATGGTGGTGGACTCTCCTTTGGAGATGTTTAAACTGGGGTTGGATGACTACTTCTCAGAAGAGTTGATGGCCTATGTAGACCCTTTCAACTCTGTAATTCCCTTAGAGACCCTAGAACAGTGGTTTCCAACATTTTTTGACCAGGGACCACTTGATCATGGACAACTTGGACCAGGGACCACTTGACTAGGGACCACTTTGCCCAGGGACCACTTTGACCCGGAACCACTTTGATCAGGGACCACTTGACTAGGGACCACTTGACCAGGGACCATTGGGCAGGGATCACTTGACTAGGGACCAGTTTTACCAGGGACCACTTGGACCAGGGACCACTTGGACCTGGGACCACTTGGATCAGGGACCACTTGGACCAGGGACCACTTCATCAGGGACCACTTGGACCAGGGACCACTCAACCAGGGACCACTTGACCAGGGACTACTTGGACCAGGGACGACTTCATCAGGGACCACTTGGACCAGGGACCACTCAACCAGGGACCACTTGACCAGGGACCACTTGGACCAGGGACCACTTGGACCAGGGACCACTTTGACCAGGGACCACTCTCCAACATGAATATCAAAAGGATGATGAATCAGTTTTTGGTCAACTTTAGATTCGGTTTGGTTATTTGGGATGCTGATTCAGAAAATTGCATTGGATAGACTACATCAGCTCTAGTTTCTGATACCGAACATATGCCATCCAGTAGTCACATCTGTTTGTATGCATTTTATCCTGTTTTATAGTGATTTTTGGGCTTGGCCTCATGTTAGCCGCCCCGAGTCCCTGCGGCTAATATGATAGAGGCAGGGTATAAAAATAAAATTATTATTATTATTATTTGCCCACAGAAAACCATATTTAATAATCTAGAGCTGATGTAGTCTACCCAATACAATTTTCTGAATCAGCACCCCAAATAAGTCCTAAAAACGAAGACACCAAGAATTTTTTTTTGGTTGAACTGTGTTATTATCCATAGTAGTTACAGTGAGGCCACGGACCATGTTCTAGTTCTTGTGGACCACTGGTGGTCCACAGACCACAGGTTGGGAACCACAATACTAGAGCTGATGTAGTCTACCCAATACAATTTTCTCAATCAGCACCCCAAATAACACCTGAACAGTCCTAAAAACGAAGAAAATTTTTTTTTGGTTGAACTGTGTTATTATCCATAGTAGTAACAGTGAGGCCACGGACCATGTTCTAGTTCTTGGGGACCACTAGTGGTCCACAGACCACAGGTTGGGAACCACAATACTAGAGCTGATGTAGTCTACCCAATACAATTTTCTCAATCAGCACCCCAAATAACACCTGAACAGTCCTAAAAACGAAGAATTTTTTTTTGGTTGAACTGTGTTATTATCCATAGTAGTAACAGTGAGGCCACGGACCATGTTCTAGTTCTTGTGGACCACTGGTGGTCCACAGACCACAGGTTGGGAACCACAATCTGATACAAACCAGTTCCCTAAACTCTAATTCCTTCCTTCAACTACGAAATGTGTTTTGAAGATCTGGTAGGAAATACATTTCTCAGATTTAGTGCCTGACCCTTTGCAAAAAAAAAAAAAAATGACATTTCATACTGAAATACCATGAATCTCAGTAAATGGCTCCAGCTACTGGAAAGAAACACAACCTGATTAGTGGCGGTAATAAATCCATGTTTATAATGAGGAGCTACATTTTTTCGGAGAGCCAGAACAAACTTGGGCTGAAGTGCTGATAATTTTGAAAACTGTGTGTATGTGTGTGGATTCTATATAAGCAAACCGTTGCCTCTTTTACTGGCGGAACAATTAGATTTCAGCTGTGCAGCAAGTGGAAAAGATTCTCAGCCAGCCTACGCCTGACACAAAATTGCAACGGCAGCCTTTGACACCGGGAATCACAAACGACACAGTTAGACATGTTGAAATGCATTTTTGGGGGGGAGCCTAGAAATGTATTTTCGAGTTCAAATGAGTGCAATATCTGAGGATGTTACATTCCAACCCACACATTAATCAGGGAAGGATGTGATCTGCTCAGTTCGAGTTCAGAACGTCTGCGCTTCTCAAAGATTTCTAAAAGTTCCCAGGATTCCAAATTCATATAAATGTAATGTGCGTTTTTCTCACGGAGTAAACAACAAAACCACCGAACCAAATCACACCAAATTTGGCCACAAAAAGATATAGTCATCCAATCTATGTCTTTCAGTTAAAAAAAAAAAAGAGGATGAGGAAGGGCCATTCTCCCCCTGGCTGCCCGTCAGAAGGGTAGCGCCCCCTTTAGGCCCGCCCCCTTTGTGTCATAGCAACCTCCTCAGCCACAATGGCGCCGGGGAGAGGCAGGATTCACTTAGGCCTCTTCTACACTGCTTATAAAATCTGTATTATTTAGATTTGCTATGACACAAAGGGGGGCTACCCTTCTGACAGGCAGCCAGGGGGAGAATGACCCTTCCTCATCAGATTTGGATTATACAGCAGTGTAGACTCAAGGCCCTTCCACACATCTATATAACCCAGAATGCCAATGTATATTCACAACCTTTAGGAAATAACATATACTAACTACCACCAATTCCTCAATACTTTATTTCCCATACCACCACACTTCGCCACAGCAACGCGTGGCCGGGCACAGCTAGTATGTATGTGTGTGTGTGTGTGTATATATATATATATATATAAATAAAAAATAAAAGTCAGTGTTTGTATGTATGTATGTTTGTATGTGGGTATGCGAGTATGTGCCAGCTTTCTGATTGGCTGCCACTTCCGCAGGCCACTGTGACCGCCAGGAAGCACAGACCTGGACCAAACTTGCCACACTTAACCCCCATTATCCATTTTATGTCCTGGTGCCGTTGGGGATGATGGACCATGGATGATGGGATTTGCAGTACTTTCAATCGCTTCGCCTCCCACAGACCACTGTGACGTTCACCAGTGAGGGAACTGGACCAAACTTGGCACACAGAACCCTTGCAACCCACTTTATGTCCTGGGGCAGGATGGACCAAGGATGATGGGATTTACAGTAGCTTCACTCACTTCTTGAGACCACAGCAACTGCCACAAATGACAGAGCTGAACCAAACTTGGCACACATATCCCAAATGACAATCTTTACACACTGCAGCACTTTGGGGGAGGATGCACAAAGGATTATGGGATTTGCAGTATTTTCAAACACTTTGTCTCCAACAGACCACAGTTACTCTATCCAATGATGCATCAGGACCAAACTTGGTACACATATCTCCCATGTCCCACTTTACGACCTCCTGCGGTTTGGGGGACAATGGACCAAGAATGATGGGATTTACAGTACCCTCACTCACTTCCTGAGACCACGTCAACCCACAGCAATGACTGATCAAGACCAAATTTGACACATAGAGTCCCCATGACCTACTTTATATCCTGGCGGTGTTTGGAGGGGGATGACCCATGGATGATGGGACTTGTATATGGGAGTTGTAGTTCCCTACATCAACTGAACCCAACTGAGACTGGATCTAGACTAAACTTTGAACACAGGCAAACAATGCCTTTCTCAAATGACTCAGGCACCGCCGGGTCCCCAAGCTTATATATATATATACTAGCTGTGCCCGGCCACGCGTTGCTTTGGCGAAGTATGGTGGTATGGGAAATAAAATATTGAGGAATTGGTGGTACTTAAGGTAAAGGGTAAAGGTTTTCCCCTGACATTAAGTCCATTATAAATGGGTTATATAGCTGTGTGGAAGGGCCTTGAGTCTACACTGCCATATAATCCAGTTAAAATCAGATAATCTGTATTTTATAGGCAGTGTGGAAGAGGCCTAAGTGAGGCCTAACTCTGCCTGTCCCCTGGGCTGAGTGGGTTGCTAGGAGACCAAGTGGGCGGAGCTTAGCCTTCTAAATGGCAGCAATTGGACAAAAACAATTATAAATTAGGACTTTATTTTTCTTTTTTTGTTGTTGAATGAACGTAGAGGCATGGGTAAGGGGTTGTGCTGCCAAGTTTAGTGTTTCGAGGGTGTGTAGTTTTGTTGTTTTGTCCTAGGCTGAAATTTCATTACCCTTTTATATATATAGATATATATATAACTAGCTATGCCCGGCCACGCTTTGCTGTGGCGTTGTCTGGTGGTGTTGGTGAGAACTTGTTGAGGTAGTGGTGGTATTGAATGTCTGTTGTATGGCTGTCCTTATGTTTAGTATGCATTTGGTTGTTTGTGTACTGTGAAAGTGGTGAGGATAGAGGGGGGTCTATGTCCCTGTGTACTATTGTATAGTATTTATATGTTGTCCATGTGTTGTGAATGCTTGCATTGTGTCCTGCTGCATAGTAGAAAGGGTTGGGCTGGATGGCCCTTAGGGGTCTCTCCAAACTCTTGTGCCTGTCCCCTGGGCTGAGTGTGTTGCTAGGAGACCAAGTGGGTGGAACTTAGCTTTGTAACTGGCAGCAATTGGATAAAAACAATTATTCCTCTCCCTCTAATTAGGACTTTATTTTTCTTTTCTTTTTGTTGTATCAACCTAGAGCTGTGGATGATGGGTTGTGTTGTCAAATTTCGAGGTTGGGGGGCCTGTAGTTTTGTTGTTTTGTCCGCTGCCCTGATGCCATCACTCTTTTATATATATAGATACACACACAAGCTTGGGTACCTGGCATTAGCCCGGGTTACTTGAGTAAATATGATAACTGAGTTGGTGCCAGGACATGATGTGGAGAATGAGGAACATCAGCATTCCCTAGAAAGGGAATATTCAGAGAGGCAATTTGACTCGACAAGCAAGTAGTTAATTCATCTAGCAAAGCGACTATTCTACGTTTTCCCCCCAAAGTGCTTGGCTACACCTCTCCTCCTCCCAGCTATTAGGTAACTGTCAAAAGAGATAAAGCAAATCAAATCCCATTGACAGCCAGCCGTGTTCCATTTAGCCTTACAAAAGAGACTCTCCGTTCCCCTTCTTTTACATCCTCTCCCCTCACCCGGCATCATTAATTTGTAGATATTTTTAGGGGAGGGGGGGGATTTAAGCAGCGGCTGCTCTCTGATGTTTTTTGCTTAATGAAGAGTGTGCCGTGCGTCTGTGTTGTGTTTTCATTTAAAACGCTTGCGTCAAGGCACCCTGGCAGGGCGCGATTATTATTTTGATGCCAACGAACGGCGGTGACATGCCAGGGAACAAATTGGCCCAAATAGCCACAACGGAAATTAATGAGTCGGTCATGAAAGAGGGCTGGCAATTGAACTGTCCTCTTTCGCCGATACAACAACACACATAGTGATGTCAGGGGACTGAAAGCAGCCATTATGCTTTGCAAATTCATCACCACCAGCTTATATATATATTTTTAATGCACCCTTGAAGTATTGGGGTCGGTGTGAAGATAACGTGAAGGGGGATATAAATCTGTCAACCATTAGAGAGGAAGCCCCGCAAAAGTCATTGTGGGGACCGTAAACCTATCACCCACTTTTCAAAATACCGTATATACTCGAATATAAGCCGATTTGAATATAAGCCGAGGCACCTAATTTTAGCACAAAAAACTGGCAAAACAAAACATTGACTCCAGTATAAGCTGGGAGTGGTAAATTTCAGAAATAAAAAAACAGATACCGATACAATTATTTTGAGGCATCAGTAGTTTAAATGTTTTTGAATCTTTACATAAAATTGTAATTTCAGATAAGACTGTCCAACTGTGATTACTGTATATACTTGAGTATAAGCCTAGTTTTTCAGCCCTCTTTTTAAGACTGAAAAAGCCCACCTCGGCTTATACTCGGGTGAGGGTCCTGGTTGGCTTATATTTGGGTCAGCTTATACTCCAGAATATATGGTACATTTATTATTTTTCTCTATTATTATTGGTATTTTTACATTTATTATTTTTCCTCTATTATTGTTGCTACTATTACATTTATTTTACTCTATTTTTATTATTATTAATAATAAATTTATTATTTCACTCTGATATTATTATTATTATTATTATTATTATTATTATTATTACTAGGAGCCCCTGTGGCTTAGTGGGTTAAAGCCTCGTGACTTGAAGGTTGAGTTGCTGACCTGACGGCTGCCAGGTTCAAATCCCACCTGGGGAGAATGTGGATGAGCTCCCTCTATCAGCTCCAGCTCCATGCAGGGATATGATTGAAGCCTCCCACAAGGATGGTAAAACATCAAAAACATCCAGGCGTCTCCTGGGCAACGTCCTTACAGACGACCAATTCTCTCACACCAGAAGCAACTCCGGTTGCTCCTGACACAAAAAAAAATATTATTATTGCATTTATTAATTTACTCTATTTATTATTACTTGTATTATTTTCCTGTATTTATTATTATTATTACATGTATTATTTTACTCTATTGTTATTAAAAGGATACATAAGCACATTGACATTGAAGAAGATGAGAATAATGATTTAATCAGAGTTGAACAGTCATATCTTAAATTACAGTTTGATGTAAAGATTCAAAAATATTTAAACTACTGGTGCCTCAATTAATGCGATTTTATTGGTATCTCGGCTTATACTGGAATCAATGTTTCCCCAGTTTTTTGTGGTAAAATTAGGTGCCTCGGCTTATATTCGGGTCGGCTTATACTCGAGTATATACGGTAAATCATTATTGTCATTTTCTTCAATGTAAATGTGCTTATGTATCTTATTAATAATAATAGAATGAAAAAATAAATGTAATAATCATAATAAATGCAGTAAAATAATAGATGCAATAATAAAAAGAGTAAAATAATAAATGTAATAACAATAATAATACCAAAGTGAAATAATAAATGTATTAATAATAATACAAATAGAGTAAAATAAATTTAATAGTAACAATAATGATAGAGGAAAATAATAAATGTAATAATACCAATACAGTAGAGTCTCACTTATCCAAGACTCGCTTATCCAAGGCATTTTTGTAGTCAATGTTTTCAATATATCGTGAAATTTTGGTGCTAAATTTGTAAATACAGTAATTACAGCATAACATTCCTGCGTATTGAACTACTTTTTCTGTCAAATTTGTTGTCTAATATGATGTTTTGGTGCTTAATTTGTAAAATCATAACCTAATTTGATGTTTAATAGGTTTTTCCTTAATCCCTCCTTATTATCCAAGATATTCGCTTATCCAAGGTTCTGCTGGCCCGTTTAGCTTGGATAAGTGAGACTCTACTGTAATAATAAATAGAGTAAAATAATAAATGTATTAATAATAATAAAAATGAGTAAAATAAATGTAATAGTAGCAACAATAAAATAATAAATGTAATAATACCAATAATAATAATAGAGAAAAATAATAAATGTACCATATATACTTGGGTATAAGCCGACATGTAAATAAGCCATCCAGGACCCTCACCCAAGTATAAGCCAAGGGGGATTTTTTCAGTCCTAAAAAAAGGGCCGAAAAACTTGGCTTATACTCGAGTATTTATGGTATTTACAGAGACATTTTAGGGCCGGGCTTTAGCACAGCAGGTTAAACTACCAGCTGCAATAAATCTTGTCAGTTGAAAGGTTGACAGTTCGAAGCCCGGGTCAGGGTGAGCTCCTGGCCTTTAGTCTAGCTTCCACCTACCTATTTATTTATTGTTATTTATTTACTACATTTATATCCCGCCCTTCTCACCCCGAAGGCGACTCAGAGCGGCTTATAAATTAAATTGACATACAATATTATATTATTAGCATAGCACAATACTGGCAATAAATTACCATATTGTACTATATCTATATATTGTAATATTATTAATAATATTACATGTAATATATAATATATAATTAATATTATTATATGGTATTATTAGTATTATATTGTATTACAAATTTTGTATTAATATTATATGCATACCTAGCGATTCGAAAGTAAAATGTGAGTAAACAGTGGCAGTATTAAGGCATCCATAAGGAAATGTCAGGAAAATGCTGGTGATTCGATCAAAAGGAGGAAATTACAAAGCTCTTTGGCAGGAAGATGAAGCTACAGTACCATCCCATGGACAGAACTGAGCCTCGTCCTATTTCACACTTTATCTTGGTAGATTTCCCTATGACTTTTGAATGCTAACTGAACAAATAACAACAACTCTCCGGCTCCCACTTGGTTGCAAAATGAGTGAATTATGTCAAGAGATAATATAACCCAGCGATTCCTACCAAGGGTCAAGTCTTAGACCTTGTTTGAAGTTGGACTGAGTTACAATGGCACTAAGCAGCTGTCTCTAAATTCATCAAAGATTTACAGATGTTTTGCTATCATTGTCTTTTGAGAAGAGCTAACTCTCCATTCTCCTCACATATGCAAGATTAACAATGACTGCCTTAAACTAAGCATTTATTTCCATAATTATTGCCTTAAATGGACGGTGCCAATGCTATTCCTCTCCTATCCGTGCTAACAAAGTGGAGCAATTAGGTTCATTTCCATAGTTAGTAAAGCCGTCCCTTTGTTGCTTTTTCTCCCCTCTTGATTTCTCAGCTAAGAACACAGCTTTTCAGCAGCGGAAACTGGATCCGGCCGTGTTGTTAATCTTCCCAAGGCAACACTTGAGACACTCGAGAATCCAAAGAGCAGTGTCTCCTACCTACCTACCTAATGCTGCTACAGTCATAAAAATAATATTACATGAAATGATTGACAGTTTGCTGCTTTGTCACGGCGCATTTCCCCTGCCCGCAATTCCGCCCGGTTGGCCGATTCTCCTTTAAGAAGGTATTCAAGGACTTGGGACCTGTTGAGTGATCAACACGGCACAACTCGTCGGCATTCTCCATTCCAAACCTTTACCTTTACTATCCCCCAAAGGCTATAGTAAAGGTAAAGGTTTTCCCCTGACATTAAGTCTAGGGGTTGGTGTTCATCTCCATTTCTAAGCCAAAGAGCCGGCGTTGTCCATAGACACCTCCAAGGTCATGTGGCCACTGGCATGACTGCATGGAGAGCCGTTACCTTCCCGCTGGAGCGGTACCTATTGATCTACTCACATTTGTACGTTTTCGGGGCCGGGCTGCAATAAATCACTACTGACCAAGAGGTCATGAGATCGAACCCCGGGTCGGGTTAAGCAAAACCATTAATATCCTAGCTCGCTGTTGACCTAAGCAGCCCGAAAGACAGCTGCATCTGTCAAGCAGGAAATTTAGGTACCGCCTTATACAGGGAGGCTAATTTAACTACCGTATATACTCGAGCATAAGCCGACCCGAATATAAGCCGAGGCACCTAGTTTTATCACCAAAAAACTAAGCCGAGGGTGGTAAATTTCAGAAATAAAAATAGATACCAATAAAATGACATTAATTGAGGCATCAGTAGGTTAAGTGTTTTTGAACATTTACATATAGATCAAATTTAAGATAAGACTGTCCAACTCGGATCAAATCATTATTCTCATCTTCTTCAACATAAATGTGCTTATGTATCCTTTTAATAATAATAGAGTAAAATAATACATGTAATAATAATAATAATAAATGCAGGACAATAATACATGTAATAATAAATAGAGTAAGATAATAAATACAATAATAATAATAATAATAAGATCAGAGTGAAATAATAAATGTAATAATAATAATAGAGTAAAATAAATGTAATAGTAGCAACAATAATAGATAAAATTAATAGATATAATAATACCAATAATAATAGAGAAAAATAATAAATGTACTAATACCAATAATAATAGAGAAAAATAATAAATGTACCATATATTCTCGAGTATAAGCTGACCCAAATATAAGCCAAGCAGGACCTTCACCCGAGTATAAGCCGAGGGGGGCTTTTCCAGTCTTAAAAAAAGGGCTGAAAAAATAGGCTTATACTCAAGTATATACAGTAATTTACAACCCCATAAAATTGCCACCTAAGCAGCCTGAAAGACAGTTGCATCTGTCAAGCAGGAAACATAGGTACCACTTTATGCGGGGAGGCTAATTTAACCAATTTACAACCCCATAAAATTGCCACGTAACCAGCCCGAAAGACAGTTGCATCTGTCAAGTAGGAAATTTAGGTACCGCTTTATTGGGGGGGGGGGGGGCTAATTTAACTAATTTACAACCCTATAAAATTGACACCTAAGCAGCCCAAAAGACAGTTGAATCTGTCAAGTAGGAAATTTAGGTACCACTTTATGCAGGGAGGCTAATTTAACTAATTTACAACGCCATAAATTTGTGTGGAAAGGAATGAGGAAGTAATACCATCAAGGACTTGGTGTTGACCTATGCAGCCCAAAAGACAGTTGCATCTGTCGAGTAGGAAATTTAGGTACCACTTTATGCAGGGAGGCTAATTTAACTAACTTCAGCAGCGTGCAGAAGAATGAGAAAGTACTCCATCAAGGACTCGGTGTCACAAGTGGACGGTGAAGCAGCAGCTCCCCCTGTGGCCAGGATCGAGCATAACCTCATGACACCGGAAGCTGGAAAATGTCAAATTGCCTCTGTGTCTGTCTATATATATGATAATAATACTGATAATAATATTAATTATATATTACATATTAAATGTAATGTTACTAATAATATTATAATGCAATGATATAGTACAATATAGTAATTTAATTCTAGTATTGTACTATGCTAATAATATAATGTATTGTATGTGACTGTAATTTGTAAGCTGCTCTGAGTCCCCTTTGGGGTGAGAAGGGCGGCATATAAATGTAGTAAATAAATAAATAAATTTATGTTGTTTGTCAAATGGCACTGAATGTTTGCCATGTATATGTGCATAGAGTCCCCTTCGGGGTGAGAAAGAAGGGCGGAATATAAATACTGTAAATAAATTAAAAAAAATACATTGGAAGAAGTTGGGGCTGACAGCGGGAGCTCACCCTGCTCCCCGGATTCGAATCCAAGTTCCAACAGCTCAGCAATTTAACCGCACCACCGGGGGCTATCGATGTGACTTTAGGAGGAAATACAAAGTTGCTATCTGAATCACAACCGTCTCACAACCCATTTCTTTCACTCCACATACACGTATTGTTCGAGAGCGACTCCAAACATCTCACCAAGTCTTCCTGAACCAAGGTGGCCTGTCCTTAGACATAAAAAATTACTCTTTCCGTCCAGTTTTCAATTTTGACAAGGGCAAAAATAATATTAAAGCCACCTTTCCCTGTTACGACTCTCGGCACCGAGCCCATCAGCAAGACAAATGGCCGTGTTCCCTGGAGCATATGCTAACCCAGGGGTCCTCAAACTTTTAAAGCAGAGGGCCGGTCCACAATCCTTCGGACTGTTGAGGGGCCGAATTATTATTTGAAAAGAAATACGAACAAATTCCTATGCACATTGCATATGTCTTATTTGTAGTGCAATACAGCAATAACAATTAAAGAACAATACAATATTTAAAAATGAAAACTATTTTAACCAACATAAACCTATTAGGATTTCAATGGAAAGTGTGGGCCTGCTACTGGCCAATGAGATAGTCAAGTTAATTAGGATTGTTGTTGTTGTTGTGTGCTTTCAAGTCATTTCAGACTTTAGCCTAAGTCTAAAATTAATTATTTATTTATTTACTACCTTTATTTACTACATTTATATCCCACCCTTCTCACCCCGAAGGGGACTCTGAGCAGCTGTATGTACATACAATATATTATATTATTAACATAGCACAATATTAGCATTATATATTACTATATTGAACGATACCACTATACTGTAATATTATATGTAATATATAATATATAATTAATATTATTATATGGTATTATTATTAGTATTATATTGTATAACATTATAATATTTTTATCAATATTATATGTATATACAGTAGAGTCTCACTTATCCAACACTCACTTATCCAACGTTCTGGATTATCCAACGCATTTTTGGAGTCAATGTTTTCAATATATCATGATATTTTGGTGCTAAATTCATAAATACAGTAATTACTACATAGCATTACTGCGTATTGAACTACTTTTTCTGCTAAATTTGTTGTATAACATGATGTTTTGGTGCTTCATTTGTAAAATCATAACCTAATTTGATGTTTAATAGGCATTTCCTTAATGCCTCCTTATTATCCAACATGTTCGCTTATCCAACGTTCTGCTGGCCTGTTTATGTTGGATAAGTGAGACTCTACTGTACAATATATTATATTATTAAAACTGATATAAAAATATTATATTATAAAACTGAGAGCAGGGGCCAGGTAAATGACCTTGGAGGGCCGCATCCGGCCCCCCGGGCCTTAGTTTGGGGACCCCTGTGCTAACCGGTAGCCATCTTTTGACCCAAATCGGGATTTTAATATTATTGTGTATATTGACTTTTATGACTGTTTTTAATCATGTTGAAGTTTTACTGCTCGGTTTAATGTTTTATCTGATTTGTGCTGTCGTGTCTGGGCATGGCCCCATGTAAGCCGCCCCGAGTCCCTCCGGGGAGATGGGGCGGGATATAAGAATAAAATTATTATTATTATTATTATTAGCCGTTTACTTAAACGCCAGCGTGGTCATAAGCAACAGTATTGTAAAGTACATCGGGGAAACGGAGAGGTATTGGGTCATTTTGGTCACCGTTCTCGTGAAATAAATGGGGAGAAAAGGTTGCTCGCCTCCGTCTTAAAAAATGGGTTTGAGACGGGAGATAACCTTACCGTGGCATCGGATCAAGGGGGAGAAGGCCACACCGTTAGAAAGACGGAATAAATACATGGAACGAAAAGACAATGAGGCATTTATCTGAGTCTCAGCCGTTCCGGTACCCATGAAATATAAAACCAACCGATTCGTCGCCCAGGTTACCGACTTCATTTGGTTAATCATCACCACGATTCCTGCTCCTTGGGCTCCCAAAGCACAGTCAAAGATAGGAAAGAGGACGGAAAACAACAACTGCAAAGCAAACTAGAACTCTCTTAAGGGATTCCTCCCATTCCTGAGTCCCGCCTTGGAGAGAGGGCACAGTATAAATAGTTATTATTATTATTATTATTATTATTATTATTGACACAAAGACATAGTATGACACAGCAAATAAGATCTATATGCTGGGTTTCATTATTATTATTATTATTATTATTGACACAAAGACATAGTATGACACAGCAAATAAGATCTATATGCTGGGTTTCATTATTATTATTATTATTATTATTATTATTATTGACACAAAGACATAGTATGACACAGCAAATAAGATCTATATGCTGGGTTTCATTATTATTATTATTATTATTATTATTGACACAAAGACATAGTATGACACAGCAAATAAGATCTATATGCTGGGTTTCATTATTATTATTATTATTATTATTATTATTATTATTATTGACACAAAGACATAGTATGACACAGCAAATAAGATCTATATGCTGGGTTTCATTATTATTATTATTATTATTATTATTATTGACACAAAGACATAGTATGACACAGCAAATAAGATCTATATGCTGGGTTTCATTATTATTATTATTATTATTATTGACACAAAGACATAGTATGACACAGCAAATAAGATCTATATGCTGGGTTTCATTATTATTATTATTATTATTATTATTATTGACACAAAGACATAGTATGACACAGCAAATAAGATCTATATGCTGGGTTTCATTATTATTATTATTATTATTATTATTATTGACACAAAGACATAGTATGACACAGCAAATAAGATCTATATGCTGGGTTTCATTATTATTATTATTATTATTATTATTATTATTGACACAAAGACATAGTATGACACAGCAAATAAGATCTATATGCTGGGTTTCATTATTATTATTATTATTATTATTGACACAAAGACATAGTATGACACAGCAAATAAGATCTATATGCTGGGTTTCATTATTATTATTATTATTATTATTATTATTATTATTGACACAAAGACATAGTATGACACAGCAAATAAGATCTATATGCTGGGTTTCATTATTATTATTATTATTATTATTATTATTATTGACACAAAGACATAGTATGACACAGCAAATAAGATCTATATGCTGGGTTTCATTATTATTATTATTATTATTATTATTATTGACACAAAGACATAGTATGACACAGCAAATAAGATCTATATGCTGGGTTTCATTATTATTATTATTATTATTGACACAAAGACATAGTATGACACAGCAAATAAGATCTATATGCTGGGTTTCATTATTATTATTATTATTATTATTATTATTGACACAAAGACATAGTATGACACAGCAAATAAGATCTATATGCTGGGTTTCATTATTATTATTATTATTATTATTATTATTGACACAAAGACATAGTATAACACAGCAAATAAGATCTATATGCTGGGTTTCATTATTATTATTATTATTATTATTATTATTGACACAAAGACATAGTATGACACAGCAAATAAGATCTATATGCTGGGTTTCATTATTATTATTATTATTAGTATTAGTATTGACACAAAGACATAGTATGACACAGCAAATAAGATCTATATGCTGGGTTTCATTATTATTATTATTATTAGTATTAGTATTGACACAAAGACATAGTATGACACAGCAAATAAGATCTATATGCTGGGTTTCATTATTATTATTATTATTATTATTATTATTATTGACACAAAGACATAGTATGACACAGCAAATAAGATCTATATGCTGGGTTTCATTATTATTATTATTATTATTATTATTGACACAAAGACATAGTATGACACAGCAAATAAGATCTATATGCTGGGTTTCATTATTATTATTATTATTATTATTATTATTGACACAAAGACATAGTATGACACAGCAAATAAGATCTATATGCTGGGTTTCATTATTATTATTATTATTATTATTATTATTATTATTATTATTGACACAAAGACATAGTATGACACAGCAAATAAGATCTATATGCTGGGTTTCATTATTATTATTATTATTATTATTATTGACACAAAGACATAGTATGACACAGCAAATAAGATCTATATGCTGGGTTTCATTATTATTATTATTATTATTATTATTGACACAAAGACATAGTATGACACAGCAAATAAGATCTATATGCTGGGTTTCATTATTATTATTATTATTATTATTATTATTATTGACACAAAGACATAGTATGACACAGCAAATAAGATCTATATGCTGGGTTTCATTATTATTATTATTATTATTATTGACACAAAGACATAGTATGACACAGCAAATAAGATCTATATGCTGGGTTTCATTATTATTATTATTATTATTATTATTATTATTGACACAAAGACATAGTATGACACAGCAAATAAGATCTATATGCTGGGTTTCATTATTATTATTATTATTATTATTATTATTATTATTATTATTATTATTGACACAAAGACATAGTATGACACAGCAAATAAGATCTATATGCTGGGTTTCATTATTATTATTATTATTATTATTGACACAAAGACATAGTATGACACAGCAAATAAGATCTATATGCTGGGTTTCATTATTATTATTATTATTAGTATTAGTATTGACACAAAGACATAGTATGACACAGCAAATAAAATCTATATGCTGGGTTTCATTATTATTATTATTATTATTATTATTATTATTATTATTGACACAAAGACATAGTATGACACAGCAAATAAGATCTATATGCTGGGTTTCATTATTATTATTATTATTATTATTATTATTATTGACACAAAGACATAGTATGACACAGCAAATAAGATCTATATGCTGGGTTTCATTATTATTATTATTATTATTATTATTATTATTATTATTGACACAAAGACATAGTATGACACAGCAAATAAGATCTATATGCTGGGTTTCATTATTATTATTATTATTATTGACACAAAGACATAGTATGACACAGCAAATAAGATCTATATGCTGGGTTTCATTATTATTATTATTATTATTATTATTATTAGTGACACAAAGACATAGTATGACACAGCAAATGAGATATACAGTAGAGTCTCACTTATCCAACACTCGCTTATCCAATGCTCTGGATTATCCAACGCATTTTTGTAGTCGATGTTTTCAATAAATCGTGATATTTTGGTGCTAAATTCGTAAATACAGTAATTACTACATAGCATTATTTATATTAAACTACTTTTTCTGTCAAATTTGTTGTAAAGCATGATGTTTTGGTGCTTAATTTGTAAAATCATAACCTAATTTGATGTTTAATAGGCTTTTCCTTAAACACTCCTTATTATCCAACATATTTGCTTATCCAACGTTCTGCCGGCCCATTTATGTTGGATAAGTGAGACTCTACTGTATATGCTGGGTTTTGTTATTATTATTATTGTAAATATTATTATTATTAGTGACACAAAGACATAGTATGACACAGCAAATGATATATATATATATATATATATAGGATTTCGTATCACCAAATCATAAGTCGAACACTTCCCAAGTTATTGTTGTTATTGCTGTTGCAATTAGTGTTTACGACTGTATGCTATATTTTTGGATGATGCATATTATTATTATTATTATTGGATACACAATAAGATTGGATACACAATAAGATTTTTAAGTGCAGGCCAAGGTCTTTAGGCACTGCACTCAATGTGCCGATCATCACAGGGACCACCTTGACTGGCTGGTGCCAGAGTCTTTGCAGTTTGATCTTTAAATCCTTATTATTATTATTATTATTATTATTATTATTATTATTATTATTATTATTATTATCGACACAAAGACAGAGTATGACACAGCAAACGAGATCTATATGCTGGATTTCGTATCACAGAATCCCAAGTCAAACACTTCCCAAGCATTTAGGACTATGTGATGTTTATTATTATTATTATTATTATTATTATTATTATTATTATTGTTATTATTATTATTATTATTATTATTATTATTATTATTATTATTATTATTTTATTGTATGACACAGCAAACAAGATAGATATGCTGGATTTCGTATCACAAAATCACAAGTCAAACACTTCCCAAGTGTCTAGGACTGTGTGATGTATTTTCGGATGATGCGTGCAGATCCCAGCAGGGTGGCCTTTTGCAGTTGACAGATTGTAATTTTGTCAATGTCTATTGTTTCCAAATCTTTTCCAAATCTGAGATCTTTTGGCACGGTACACAATTATTATTATTATTATTATTATTATTATTATTATTATTATTATTATTATTATTATTATTGGATACACAATAAGATTAGTACACAGCAAATAAGATCACTCTGTTATTAAGTGCAGGCCAAGGTCTTTAGGCACTGTGCTCAATGTGCCGATCATCACAGGGACCACCTTGACTGGCTGGTGCCAGAGTCTTTGCAATTTGATCTTTAAATCCTCATTTTATTATTATTATTATTATTATTATTATTATTACTATCGACACAAAGACAGAGTATGACACAGCAAACGAGATCTATATGCTGGATTTCGTATCACAGAATCACAAGTTAAACACTTCCCAAGCATTCAGGACTATGTGATGTTTATTATTATTATTATTATTATTATTATTATTATTATTATTATTATTATTATTATTATTATTGGATACACAATAAGATTAGTACACAGCAAATAAGATCACTCTGTTATTAAGTACAGGCTAAGGTCTTTAGGCACTGCACTTAATGTGCCAATCATCACAGGGACAACCTTGACTGGCTTGTGCCAGAGTCTTTGCAGTTTGATCTTTAAATCCTCATTATTATTTATTTATTTATATATTTATTTATTTGGTACATTTATATCCCGCCCTTCTCACCCTGAAGGAGACTCGGAGCGGCTTACAAATTATATTGTAATGCATTATAAGATGGTTATCAATATTATATGCATATACAACTGTAATATTAATAGTAATATTACATGGAATATATAATTAATATTATTATATTGTGTTATTATTAGCATTATATTGTAACGCATTATAAGATGGTTATCAAGATTATATGCATATACAACTGTAATAGTAATAGTAATATAACATGGAATATATAATGTTTAATATTATTATTATATTGTATTATTATTAGCATTATATTGTAATGCATTATAAGATGGTTATCAAAATTTTATGCATATACAACTGTAATATTAATAGTAGTATTACATGGAATATATAATATATAATTAATATTATTATATTGTGTTATTAGCATTATATTGTAATGCATTATAAGATGGTTATCAAGATTATATGCATATACAACTGAATTATTACTAGTAATATTACATGTAATATATAATATATAATTAATATTATTATATTGTGTTATTATTAGCATTATATTGTAATGCATTATAAGATGGTTATCAATATTATATGCATATATATGCATATATGCATGTAAGTGTGATTTATTGTTATAATTGTATTGTTTTACTTTGTTTAATAATGTGTTATTATGTTGTTATGTAATGTTTGTGTTTGCTTTTATGACTGTAAACCGCCCTGAGTCCCATCCGGGAGATAGGGCGGTATATAAATAAAGTTTTATTATAGTTTTATTATATACAACTGTAATATTAATAGTAATATTACATGGAATATATAATTAATATTATTATATTGTATTATTATTAGCATTATATTGTAATGCATTATAAGATGGTTATTAATATTATAAGCATATACAACTTTAATATTAATAGTAATATTACATGGAATATATAATGTTCAATATTATTATTATATTGTATTATTATTAGCATTATATTGTAATGCATTATAAGATGTTATCAATATTATATGCATATACAACTGTAATATTAATAGTAATATTACATGGAATATATAATATATAATTAATATTATTATATTGTGTTATTATTAGCATTATATTGTAACGCATTATAAGATGGTTATCAAGATTATATGCATATACAACTGTAATATTAATAATAATATTACATGGAATATATAATATATAATTAATATTATTATATTGTATTATTATTAGCATTATATTGTAATGCATTATAAGATGGTTATCAAGATTATATGCATATACAACTGTAATATTAATAGTAATATTACATGGAATATATAATATATAATTAATATTATTATATTGTGTTATTATTAGCATTATATTGTAATGCATTATAAGATGGTTATCAATATTGTATGCATATACAACTGTAATATTAATAGTAATATTACATAGAATATAGAATATATAATTAATATTATTATATTGTGTTATTATTAGTATTACAGTAGAGTCTCACTTATCCAACACTCACTTATCCAAGAATGGTTCTGAATTATCCAAGGCATTTTTGTAGTCAATGTTTTCAATACATGTGATATTTTGGTGCTAAATTCGTAAATACAGTAATTACTACATAGCATTACTGTGTATTGAACTACTTTTTCTGTCCAATTTGTTGTATAACCTGATGTTTTGGTGCTTAATTTGTAAAATCATAACCTAATTTGATGTTTAATAGTCTTCTCCTTAATCTCTCCTTATTATCCAACATATTTGCTTATCCAACGTTCTCCTGGCTCGTTTAGCTTGGATAAGTGAGACTCTACTGTACCACTATAATCTATTATTAATAATATTACATGCAATATATAATATATAACTAATATTATTATATTGTATTATTATTAGCATTATATTATTTTGCATTATAAGATTGTTATCAATATTATATGCATATACAATATATTATATTGTTTATTATTATATATATTATACTACTACCACTCCATGCACACACTTGGGAGTAGTAGTAGTATAGCATCTTTGTGTTTTGAGGGTTCCTTTCTGACCTTCAAAGATCTGAGCAGCGTTTAATACGAGCCAGGTATTTATTATCTTCCGAAATGGGAATGCAATGCCTCTGTTTCGTACCTGGCTTGAGCTAGACGGAGAGGAATGTGAGCCGGGCGGTGAAAAGTGGGGGAGAAAAGCTTTTCTGCCTCTCTAACTGGTTAGTTAACTTGCTCGGCTGAGTCTTAATCAATAGCCAGGGACTCGACAAGGAACAAAGAACTCGAAAACTAAGCCCTTATCTGGAATCTACATCAGATAAGCCCTACCTGGAGCCGAGTGGGACAGCCTGCCCTCTTCATTCGCTTTCCAGAGCTGAAGGGATTTTTCCCCAGAACTTCTTGATATATTTTTTTCCCCTTTACAGTTTGAGACACGCACAAATATATATTTTTAGAAAGAGTGGAAGAAAAAAAAAAGAATTTTAAAATGTATCGTGACCAGAATCACTATGTTCTGTGTGATCCATATTATTATTATTATTATTATTATTATTATTATTATTATTATTATTATTATTATTATTATTATTATTATCTGTACAAAAAAGGTTGCATATTTTTGTATAATAAGTCTCCGACCACACAATTTTCTGCACAGAAAATAACATCTACGCATTCATTATCCCATTGTATAGGAACCGCAGTTAAACCCTTGTGCCGGCTGAACTGCTTACTTGAAGGTTGGGTTGCTGACCTGAAGATTGCTGGTTTGAATCCGCGAGATGGCGTGAGCTCCCGTCTGTCAGCTCTAGCTTGCGGGGACATGAGAGAAGCCACTCAGCTAACACGTCTAGGCAATATCTCTGTAGACAGTCAATTCTCTCTCATGCCAGAAGCGACTTGCAGTATGTTCTCAAGTTGGGTGAGCTCCTGTCTGTCAGCTCTAGCTTGCGGGGACATGAGAGAAGCTTCCCAGGAGTATGGTAATATATCCAGGCGTCCCCTAGGCAACATCTCTGTAGACAGCCAATTCTCTCACATGTTCTCAAGTCACTTCTGACATGATAAAAGTGAGCGATAGGCAGTGGATGATACATTAGGAATTGTGGCATTTGTCTAAATTTAAGTTAGAATGAGGAAGAATATTTTAAAAATGGTCAAAATGAGTTTCTCAAGTGTCAAGAAATGTTAAAACAGAAATGAATTGTTGCAAATCAATATCGATTCTGTACAAATTTCACTCCAGTTTCTTTCATGACGAGAACAGTAATTTTTGCATAAAAAAACAGTATTTTCTGTGTAAAAAAATGTATTTCTCTTATCACAATCATTTTCCATACAGAAAATGTGTGTGTCCTGTGCAAATATTGATGGGCTTAGTCACCATATGAGCTGCTCCGAGTCCCTTCGGGGAGATGGGATGGGATACAATAAAGTTATTATTATTATTATTGTTATTATAGACACAACAACATTGTATGACACAGCAAACAAGATAGATATGCTGGATTTCGTATTACAAAATCACAAGTCGAACACTTCCCAAGTGTCTAGGACTGTGTGATGCATTTTATTATTATTATTATTATTATTATTATTATTATTATTATTATTATTACTATTATTATTATTATTACTATTATTATTATTATTATTATTATTATTATTAGCTGTACAAAAAAGGTTGCATATTTTTGTATAATAAGTCTCCGACCACACAATTTTCTGCACAGAAAATAACATCTACGCATTCATTATCCCATTGTATAGGAACCGCAGTTAAACCCTTGTGCAGGCTGAACTGCTGACTTGAAGGTTGGGTTGCCGACCTGAAGATTGCTGGTTTGAATCCGCGAGACGGCGTGAGCTCCCGTCTGTCAGCTCTAGCTTGCGGGGACATGAGAGAAGCCTCCCAGCAGGATGGTAATACATCCAGGCGTCCCCTGGGCAACATCTCTGTAGACAGCCACTTCTCTCACACTAGTATGTTCTTGGGGTGAGCTCCCGTCTCTCAGCTCTAGCTTGCGGACACATGAAAGAAGCCTCCCAGCAGGATGGTAATACATCCGGGCGTCGCCTGGGCAACGTCTCTGCAGACAGCCACTTCTCTCACACTAGTATGTTCTTGGGGTGAGCTCCCGTCTGTCAGCTCTAGTTTGCGGGAACATGAGAGAAGCCTCCCAGCAGGATGGTAATACATCCAGGCGTCCCCTGGGCAACATCTCTGTAGACAGCCACTTCTCTCACACTAGTATGTTCTTGGGGTGAGCTCCCGTCTGTCAGCTCTAGCTTGCGGACACATGAAAGAAGCCTCCCAGCAGGATGGTAATACATCCGGGCGTCGCCTGGGCAACGTCTCTGTAGACAGCCACTTCTCTCACACTAGTATGTTCTTGGGGTGAGCTCCCATCCGTCAGCTCTAGTTTGCGGGAACATGAGAGAAGCCTCCCAGCAGGATGGTAATACATCCAGGTAGTCCCCTGAGCAACGTCTCTGTAGACGGCCACTTCTCTCACACTAGTATGTTCTTGGGGTGAGCTCCGTCCATCAGCTCTAGCTTACGGGGACATGAGAGAAGCCTCCCAGGTAACACGTCTAGCCGTCCCCTGGGAAATGTCTCTGTAGACAGTCAATTCTCTCTCACGCCAGAAGCGACTTGCAATATATTCTCAAGTCATTTCTGACACGATTAAAAAAAAATTAGAGCAGTAATACCTTTTAATTCAATTTATATCTTATGAGCACCATGCGTTTTAATGGAATATTGCCCTGGCCTGCAATGTATTTACCTGGAAGCAAAACTAAAACCTATTGGAACGATAGCTGTAAAAATAGGGTCGAATGAGGTCTCCAAGGCTAGATTTCCGTGATTATTTAGTCGGGGGTAAATTCGTCTAATGCCCCGTTGCACTAAACATTCTCTTGATCGGCTATATTGATTAAAAAAAAGCTTATCGCGGAATACGAAAGGATTATAGGAAGCAAAGTACGAAAAGGACAATTACTGAACAATCTGTTCTGTCGAAAGTCCCGGACAAAACTATCCGTGAGATCTCGTTGTACGCATTAAGAGCATTATTATTCTTCCGGTAAATAGATGAGTACAAGTACAGTAGAGTCTCACTTATCCAAGTAAATTGGATAAGCGAATATCTTGGATAATAAGGAGGGATTAAGGAAAAGCCTATTAAACATCAAATTAGGTTATGATTTTACAAATTAAGCACCAAAACGTTATGTTATACAATAAATTTGACAGAAAAAGTAGTTCAATACGCAGTAATTTTATGTTGCAATTACTGTATTTAGTACCAAAATATCACAATATATTGAAAACATTGACAACAAAAATGCGTTGGATAATCCAGAACCAGTCTTGGATAAGTGAGACTCTACTGTATTAGATCCATGCCAATTTTGACTCCAGATCTAGTCAAGTCAACAGAAGTCAAATCTGAATTGCGGCAAGCTTTCCAGGCTGTATGGCCATGCTCCAGAAGCATTCTCTCCTGACGTTTCGCCCACATCTATGGCAGGCATCCTCAGAGGTTGTGAGGTCTGTTGCAAACTAGGAAAGTGGATAGATAGTGCCAATTGTATATCTACATGCATATTTTTTCGAATGTTTAATGTATTTGATTTTAATCAATTGAATGAACTGTATTGTCTATCTATATAAATAAAAGAGCCACAAAACAACAAAACTACAGGCCCCCCAACCTCGAAATTTGACAATACAACCCCTCATCCACGCCTCTAGGTTGATACAACAAAAAGAAAAGAAAAATAAAGTCCTAATTACAGGGAGAGGAATAATAGTTTTTATCCAATTGCTGCCAGTTAGAAGGCTAAGCTCCTCCAACTTGGTCTCCTAGCAACCCAATAAAAAATAATAAAAAACACTAAAAATTAATACAATATAAATACTATAATAACAGAAAATAACTAAAAATAATACAAGAAAATAATACAATATAATAAATAAAAATATAACTTACAATAAAATTAATAAAAAATTGCAAATAACGTCAAATAAAAATTACAAAACATTTTTTAACCAATACCACCACCACTTTGCCACAGCAACGCGTGGCCGGGCACAGCTAGTATATATATAAAAGGGTAATGGAATCACGGCACCGGACAAAACAACTAAACTAAACGACCCACAACCTTGAAAATTGACAGCACAATCTCTCTATGTTAATACAACAAAAAGAAAAGAAAGATTAAGTCCTAGCCACAGCAATGCGTGGCCGGGCACCGCTAGTTGTTATATATGTGTTTTATTGTAAGCCGCTCTGAGTGAGAAGGGTGAGATACAAGTATTGTAATAAATAAAAATAAATAATAAAATAAATCCCACTTGTCTCATTTCCAACAGATCTCACAACCTCCGAGGATGCCTGCCATAGATGTAGGTGAAACGTCAGGAGAGAATGCTTCTGGGACATGGCCACACAGCCCGGAAAACTCACAGCAACCCAATGATTCTGACCATGAAAACCTTCGACATGTCAATGTGAACAATCTTAGGCCCGGATCCATAAATGGGCAGAGAAAAATCATACCTCACTGTTCTACTCAACATTGTAGCTTGCCATATCGAACAAGTTCCAGCTTGCTTCCTCAAAAAGAAATCCCATCGCTTACTCCTTAGTAACCATGTGCTATGTTTCTCATACAAACAGGGTGAAATACAACTAAAGGGATTCAATGGCAGTCAAAATTAAAAGTTAATCAATAGAAAGTTTCTCCATATACCTCACAACCTCTGAGGATGCCTGCCATAGATGTGGGAGAAACGTCAGGAGAGAATGCTTCCGGAATATGGCCATTCAGCCCGAAAAACGCACAACAATCCTGTGATTCTGGCCACAACAAATAGATACCTTCTCTCCTTTTCTATAATTACTTTGGTGCTCAAATAATAACATCAACAATATGTATTTCAACTCAGGCTTTTTCTCCCTCCTGTTAAGATTTCGGTGCAACTTAGAAAAGTTACTTTTTTTGACAATGGTTCTCAGGTTCTCCAAACCATAAAGAGATTCTGAGAGTCGTCATCTCAAACAGATCAAGATTATGATCTGCGACGGCATTGATTTTTTGATAAGTCCGCAATGCCCCAATCGCATGGTTTTCGTTCTGGAGTCCAACTCTGCCTACAACTGAAGAATCAGGGTTGTTGTATGTTTTCCGGGCTGTACGGCCATGTTCCAGAAGCATTCTCTCCTGACGTTTTGCCCACATCTATGGCAGGCATCCTCAGAGGTTGTGAGGAATATATGTCCATGTTCCAGAAGTATTCTCTCCTGACGTTTCGCCCACATCTATGGCAGGCATCCTCAGAGGTTGTGAGGAATATATGTCCATGTTCCAGAAGTATTCTCTCCTGACGTTTCGCCCACATCTATGGCAGGCATCCTCAGAGGTTGTGAGGAATATATATCCATGTTCCAGAAGTAGTCTCTCCTGACGTTTCACCCACATCTATGGCAGGCATCCTCAGAGGTTGTGAGGAATATATGTCCATGTTCCAGAAGTATTCTCTCCTGACGTTTCGCCCACATCTATGGCAAGCATCCTCAGAGGTTGTGAGGAATATATGTCCATGTTCCAGAAGTATTCTCTCCTGACGTTTCACCCACATCTATGGCAGGCATCCTCAGAGGTTGTGAGGTATATGTATATGGGAAGGCTGGCTGGAATCCTATGTCGCAGTTATGAATGCATCCCAGAGTTAAGCGCCCGTGAGTGTCGTGTATTCGTAGTCCCTGCGTCAACGGACCTACGGACCTCACAACCTCTGAGGATGCCTGCCACAGATGTGGGCGAAAAATCCGGAGATAATACTTCTAGAACATGGATATATATTCCTCACAACGTCTGAGGATGCCTGCCATAGATGTGGGCGAAACGTCAGGAGAGAATACTTCTGGAACATGGACATATATTCCTCACAACCTCTGAGGATGCCTGCCATAGATGTGGGCAAAACATCAGGAGAGAATACTTCTGGAACATGGCTATATATACCTCACAACCTCTGAGGATGCCGGCCATAGATGTGGGCGAAACGTCAGGAGAGAAGACTTCTGGAATATGGACATATATTCCTCACAACCTCTGAGGATGCCTGCCATAGATGTGGGCCTAACATCAGGAGAGAATACTTCTGGAACATGGCCATACAGCTCGGAAAACATACAACAATCCTGTGATCCCGGCCATTAAAGCCTTCTAAAACCAACTGTTAGTCTCAATTTGAGTAGATCCATCAATTGTTCACACTGAGAGGCCTATGTCTTCCCTCCGTCTAGATCAGTGGTTCCCAACCTTTGGTCCTCCAGGTGTTTTGGACTTCAGCTCCCACAATTCCTAACAGCTGGTAAGATGGCTGGGGTTTCTGAGAGTTGAAGTCCAAAGATTGGAAACAACTGATCTAAATACTGAAGAGACTCTTCAACAAACTGAAGAGTCGCCTTCAAAAAAGGACAACGACCACCCCATTCCATGCGTCCATGGGTTTGGTCACCTCTAAATCATGGAGGAAGAGTTCGGCGTAGTTCAGGCGAGACTAACAGCCTTACTCCTACGTCTACACACTACCAGACGTGGCAAGTGGAGACGGGTTGGGCTTGGCATGGAAACAGAAAAAGTAAAGATTAGGAGGTGAGACGCCTAAGTCTGGTGTTGGTCTCTAAGTCTAAGTCTTGGGCACCAAGAAAGAGGTTCTAGACTGAATTCTGTGTGTAGACGTAGGAGTAGGGCTGCTAGTCTCGCCTGAACTACACCGAAATCTTCGCTTACAGACATGCGGTTGTTAGAAAGGGCCTCGGCGAGAAAAGAGCAGACAGACCAACTCAAAATGGCTCCTCTGAACCACACACCAAATCCGAGACCAACCAGAAAGCACGTTGTCCCATCTTTGAATCCCACCCCAAGCAACAAAATCCGGTTATGATTCATATTTCAGTTAGCGAGCAAAGCAAAACAAGAGCCCATTTCTCCCTCCGTCTCCAACGTCAACGGTGGAGACATTGTCAACCTGTTTACCCGAACCACACAAAATTCAGACTCAAGACAAAGGTGAAAAAGAACTACGCAAGACAAGATCAAAGCGGGTTAAGGATACGGCGGCACCAGTTTACAAACCGTGGGGTGATTATTTTTCTCGTCCTCCTGATCCCTCACCCAAAGACTTTCCTCCCACCCCGTCGCTGCAAATTTCGGCATCGCAACCGATCCCGAGCCTGCCTTCTTTGTGAAGTGAGACTCACCTTGCCCCCATTGGCTGCCTGCTATTGAATGCCTCGCAACTTTGCCTCTACCTGCCCCAACTGGTTTGGCTAGTTATAAGGTGAACGCTTGGATTCATGAGCTTTCCGCCATCCCAACCCCCATCTCCACCAAACCCCCAACTCCGCCTTCCACCACAAAGCAGACAAAACCTGATCCTTTCTCCCCCTTGACTCCAAACAAAAGTGCCTTCAGTCTACCTGGAGAAAGAAAACAGACAAAAGATAATAGAGAAGAAGGTCTTAAAACACACAAGTCCATGGTGGAATTAGTTTGGAACCAACGCCCTACAAAGGAGCAACGACTTTGGTCACCTTCCCGCACAACCCAAAGATTTCAAAAAATCGTAAATAAGACAAATACGTCAAAAACGAGCAAGTCGTAACAGGCCTCGCGCAAGCAAACGGCGCTCACCCCGGATCTCTCCACATCACGGTGACTTCTGGACATTTTAACTTACCACAAAACAAAGCCTTTCTTTAAAAAAAATAACAACAAGAGTTAAACAAAAAGGGGAGGGCAGAGAAACGTGGCCGGCAGGTGCGTGGTCGTCATGGACGTCTTGAGAATCCTGCTTGTTTAAGCTGGACTAAAGGAGAGACGGGGCATGTCTAACGGCTCGGCTTACATGTACCTCCTCGACCCCTCCCCGCGCAGGTGCATTCTTTGCGCCCGACCAATCTCCTTGCCTCTAGCCACGAACAGGTGTGTCCTGCCATCTTGGGATAGGGCGGGAGGGCAACGGGCTGGCTCGGTGGAGCCACGGACACCACAATAGGTGCGGCAGCCTCCCCCCGCCCCCAGGCCCAAAAGGACCGTTTACTTTCAAACATGGTTGGAGAAAAAAAGAGAGGGAAAAAGTAATTAAACTTCGGAGATTAACTGAACCAAAACTCCTGGTTTGGGTTTGTGCTCATATTGGAATCAACTTTACAAAAAATACAAACTGACCAGTGCTCCCCCAATCACTCCATCTCAATAGGAAATCAAGCTCTCCTCCTTCACATGACCATAAATTGCCAGAGTCTAAAGCAATGGTCCCCAACCTATGGTCCATGGACCACCAGTGGTCCCCAAGAACTAAAATATGGTCCATGGCCTCACCGTTACTACACGGTTGCAACGAGAGTGACTGGTCTCACGAAACTCTCTTATAGTGCAGAGGCAACTGGGATATCAGGAGAGGAGAGGCTGACTACTCATGAAAGGTGCAACAAGAGGCCTCCTGTCTGCTGCTTCTCCTCCTAGAATCATAGAATCATAGAATAGTAGAGTTGGAAGAGACCACATGGGCCATCCAGTCCAACCCCCTGCTAAGAAGCACGAAATCGCATTCAAAGCACCCCCGACAGATGGCCATCCAGCCTCTGCTTAAAAGCCTCCAAAGAAGGAGCCTCCACCACGGCCCCGGGGAGAGAGTTCCACTGTCGAACAGCCCTTCTCACAGTGAGGAAGTTCTTCCTGATGTTCAGGTGGAATCTCCTTTCCTGTAGTTTGAAGCCATTGTTCCGTGTCCTAGTCTGCAGGGCAGCAGAAAACAAGCTCCCTCCCTCCTCCCTATGACTTCCCTTCATGTATTTGTACATGGCTATCATGTCTCCTCTCAGCCTTCTCTTCTGCAGGCTAAACATGCCCAGCTCTTTAAGCCGCTCCTCATAGGGCTTGTTCTCCAGACCCTTAATCATTTTAGTCGCCCTCCTCTGGACGCTTTCCAGCTTGTCAACATCTCCCTTCAACTGTGGTGCCCAAAATTGGACGCAGTATTCCAGGTGTGGTCTGACCAAGGCAGAATAGAATAAGGGGGAGCAGGACTTCCCTGGATCTAGACGCTATTCCCCTATTGATGAGGCCAGAATCCCATTGGCTTTTTTAGCAGCCGCATCACATTGTTGGCTCATGTTTAACTTGTTGTCCACGAGGACTCCAAGGTCTTTTTCGCACACACTGCTGTCAAGCCAGGCATCGTCCCCCATTCTGTATCTTTGATTTCCATTTTTTCTGCCGAAGTGAAGTATCTTGCATTTGTCCCTGTTGAACTTCATTTTGTTAGTTTTGGCCCATCTCTCTAGTCCTCCTCCCTTCCCCTGAGCGGAGCAATTCGATGTGGCACCTGGTTTTGCAAAACCCTCTTCTAGTGCCGAGACAACGGGGATGCTAGAAGAGGAGAGGCTGACTACCCATGAAAGGTGCAACAAGAGGCCTCCTGTCTGCTGCTTCTCCTCCTCCTCCCTTCCCTTGAGCGGAGCCGTTCGATGTGGCATTTGGTCTTGCAAAACCCTCTTCTAGTACCGAAACAACAGGGATGCTAGGAGAGGAGAAGCTGACTACCTAAGAAAGGTGCAACAACAAGCCTTCTGACTGCTGCTTCTCCTCCTCCCTCCCCCTGAGCAGAGCTGTTTCAGGTTTTGCAAAACCTTCTTATAGTGCCAAGGCTTATTAAATATGGTTTTCTATGGGCGAGCAGATGATAACTACTGGATGGCATATGCTCTGTATCAGAAACTAGAGATGATGTGGTCTTTCCAATGCAATTTTCTGAATCAGCACCCCAAATAACCAAACCACTCTCCAACGTGAGTACAAAAGGGTTACAAATCAGTTTTTGGTCAACTTTAGATTTGGTTCGGCTATTTGGGGTGATTCAGAAAATTGCATTGGATAGCCCATGACAGCTCTAGCCCCCGCTTCCAGGCATTACATGGAACGGGAGGAGGAGGAGAAGCAGCAGTCAGGAGGCTTGTTGTCATGCCTTTAGTGGGTAGTCAGCCTCTCCCCTCCGGACATCCCTGTGATAAGAGAGTTTCGTGAGACCAGTCACTCTGGTTGCAATGGTGAGGGCGCAGACCATATTTAGTTCTTGGGGTCCACTGGTGGTCCACGGACCATAGGCTGAGAACCACTGCTCTACTCAAAGGATGATAAGAGTTAAGATATAGTACTCATATTGACCTGTGGATAAGTCAACCCAGTTTTTTGACGGTTGATTTTCTGACTAACATTTTTAGACTTATGCATGAGTCTATAGAGTACTAGCTGTGCCCGGCCACGCATTGCTGTGGCAAAGTGGTTGTGGCATTGGTTAAAAATTGTTGTGTAATTTTTATTTGACGTTATTTGTATTTTTTTATTAATTTTATTGTAAGTTATATTTTTATTTATTATATTTTATTATTTTCTTGAATTATTTTTAGTTATTTTCTGTTATTATAGTATTTTATTGTATTAATTTTTTAGTGTTTTTAATTGTTTTTTAGTGTTTTTTATTATTATTTTATTGGGTTGCTAGGAGACCAAGTTGGAGGAGCTTAGCCTTCTAACTGGCAGCAATTGGATAAAAGCAATTATTCCTCTCTCTCTAATTAGGACTTTATTTTGCTTTTCTTTTTGTTGTATCAACCTAGAGGCGTGGATGATGGGTTGTGTTGTCAAATTTCGAGGTTGGGGGGCCTGTAGTTTTGTTGTTTTGTGGGTCACCGTGATGCCATCACTCTTTTATATATATAGATTCAACAAGACAGGTGTCAATGGAGGGGTAGGTCTCCTATTGTTTAATGCCTGGCAAAGACTATGTTTTCCCTCCAATGAGAGATATAAATAGGCTATGGTAAAAACAGCAAAGAGTCTTTTGTAGCACTAAAACGGAGACTGCTTAGAGCGCAATCTGTTGTGCTCTTGAGTCTAATTCGGCAATTATTGCTGTCGTCCGTTGCCATTCCATTTATCTCGTGGGCACTCGAGCTTTGCGCAGAACTGTCAGAAAATGTCTGCATTTGAACTTTACACAGAAATTGTTTTTCTTGTGTTTCCATGGCCTTTGAGTTTCAAACTCCCCTCTGTCTAGGTTTTCATCCATCTGTTTCTACCCTCTGAATGTGTCTGGCAGAATTCACAAAAGGCTAGGTTAAGGTAAACCCGACTGTTTTTGAAAAGTTTCATCAAACTCTGTTTTGTTTTCCAAAGAGTTATGGAATGAGAAGTACGGTGCTGACTATTAAAAAGCAAAGGAAAATCAACGAAAATGAACCAGAATGGAGTACTGGTTTGAGTGTTGAACTTGGCCTGAATATATTGCACAAGATTTATCTAGCCTGAAATGATACACTTTACTATATTGGGTTTATGGTTCCCGTCCCCTTGATCAGGTTGTGTAAGTGTTATATAAAATAATTGTATTGTTTTACCTTGTTTAATAACGTGTTATTATGCTGCTATGTAATGTATGTGTTGTTTTTATGATTGGAAAACGACCTGAGTCCCATCCGGGACATAGGGCAGTATATAAATAAATTATTATTATTATTATTATTATTATTATTATTATTAATGTATGACACAGCAAACAAGATAGATATGCTGGATTTCGTATCACAAAATCACAAGTCGAACACTTCCCAAGTGTTTAGGATTGTGTGATGTATATTATTATTATTATTATTATTATTATTATTATTATTATTATTATTATTATGACACAGCAAACAAGATAGATATGCTGGACTTCGTATCACAAAATCACAAGTTGAACACTTCCCAAGTGTCTAGGACTGTGTGATGTATATTATTATTATTATTATTATTATTATTATTATTATTATTATTATTAATGTATGACACAGCAAACAAGATAGACATGCTGGATTTCATATCACAAAATCACAAGTCGAACACTTCCCAAGTGTCTAGGACTGTGTGGTGTATTTTCGGATGATGTGTGCAGAACCCAGTAGGGTGGTTGTTATTATTATTATTATTATTATTATTATTATTATTATTATTATTATTATTATAGGACTGGAGATCAGGGTTCAAATCCTAGCCATGCAAACCCACCGAGTTCTCAGTCTCAAAGGTAAAGGCAATCCCCCTTCTGAACAAATCCAGCCAAGAAAATTGAGCGCCCGACCACTAAAAATAGCCCAGCTCGTTGTTGACCTAAGCAACCTAAAAGAGTTGCATCTGTCAAGTAAGAAATTTAGGTACCGCTTATGTGGGGAGCCCTGACGGCACTCCATGCAGTCATGCCAATGGCCACATGACCTTGGAGATGTCTATGGACAACGCCGGCTCTTCGGCTTAAAAATGGATTTGAGCACCAACCCCCAGAATCGGTCACGACTGGACTTAACATCAGGGGAAACCTTTACCTTACTATGTGGGGAGGCTAATTTAACTAATTTACGACACCATAAAAATCATCCAGCAGCGTGTGGAAAGGAATGAGGAAGTACTCCATCAAGGACTCAGTGTCACAGTGGATGAAGACGCAGCAGCTCCCCCTGTGGCCGGACTCGAGAACACCCTTATGAAGCCTGGAAGCTGGAAAATGTTAAATTGCCTCTGTGTCTGTCTATATATGTCGTATGTCTAATGGCATTAAATGTTTGCCATGTATATATGTATATTGTGATCCGCCCTGAATCCCCTTTGGAGTGAGAAAGAAGTGAGGGATATAAATACTGTAAATAAAGAAATCAATAAATAAGAAAATCCCGTTTAGAGTTGCCATAAGTCGGAAATGACTCGAAGGCATGCAACAAAATGGGGTTGAATTAGGGCAAAACTATTGGATTTCCAAATAACTGTCATGTTTTATCTTCTGAGGAGGCTGAGTTATCACCTCCCGGCAGCGAAATAAAATTAAAATATCACATCCCGTGCTGGCTCCCTCATCTTGCTTTCACCAAACGTGGTGAAATCTCCCCACGGAAGATGCTGCTTAATTAAATGACCAATTATCATGCTAATTAAGACCATGCACCTGGAACAATCCCCCAAGACACAAAGAAGTAACCGAGTTTCCATGTAATAGTTTGTTGCCTATGGAACGGACTGGAAAAGGATTCGGCTGGATGGGAAGGACAAATAATATGATAATATTATTTTAATGGCATTTCTCTGCAAAAGAATGAAGGTTCTGTCTTTCAGGAACAGCTTCAGATAATAAAGCCGTCATTTCTTAACTCTTAAAAGATTGGAAAGATGACACGGACAATGACAGCCCCACACCGGGGTGTTATCCGCAAATGATCTTGCCATTAATCATTGCCCGTGTAAGTTGTCATGTCAATGTCTTCTGACATTTGGGAGCAGTTGAGTGGAACTCAGTAATACGTCTCTGTGTATCAGGTGCTGGGGGCAGAAGGAGAAGGATGTCAAAATAATATGTGGGTGAAATATATAGGGGGGGAATTGTCATATAGATAGATAGCTATGGAGGGGGACAGTTGTCTCCAGGAAGTCCACAGTCTTCTTATAGAGACTTCCTAGAGGCAACAACAAAGTGAAAAAGATAGGCCTTTGGTTTGATCTTCTCAGATTCTTATATGTGCTTCTACTTATCATTTGTCATCAAGCTGACTTTGCTTTAAGGCAGTGGTTCCCAAACTTATTTGGCCTGCTGCCCACTTTCCTGAAAAAATATGACTCAGTGACCCCTGGAAAGGGGGCGTGGCTTAGAAGGGTGGGCGTGGCTCCTGCTCAAGAGGGCGGGGCTGAGCCTCTCCCCTAGTCCAAGATGGAGGGCTGGGAGAGGGAGGTGGGCAGGACCACAAAAGGACAGCCAGGACTGGGATGGGTGGAGTTACGAGCTATTAGGCAGGGCTGAGCTTCTATCCCTGTCCTGTGGCGCCTGCCAGGACACAGGAGGCGGGGCTAGAGGAGGGAGCGGGGCTGAACCTCTATACCCCGCCCCTGTGTTCTAACAAACGCTTCAGAGGAGGTATAGAGAGGCTCTTGGGAAGAGGCCCCACCCCTAGCCCCACCCTTTAGGCCTAAAAGGCATCTCAGGAGGGGTATAGAGGCTCAGCCCTGTCTCGCGCTCTTGGAAAGAGGCCCCGCCCCCACCCCTAGCCCCGCCCTTTAGTCCTAAAAGACCTCTCAGGAGAGGTATAGAGGCTCAGCCCTGTCTCAGGCTCTTGGAAGGAGGCCCCGCCCCCTTCCCTAACTCCGCCCTCTGTGTCCCAACAAGCACCTCAGGAGAGGTATAGATTCTCAGTCCTGTACTCGGGCTCTTGGGAAGAAGCCACGCCCACTACTCTAGCTCCACCCTGTGTCCTAACAGGCGCCCCAGGGGCTCAGCCCTGTCTCCAGCACTTGGGAAGAGGCCCCGCCCCTTCCCTGGCCCCTCCCCCGTGTCCTAAAAGGTGCTATCACTGCCCCCCTGGATCGCTCCAGCGCCCACCAGGGGGCGGTAGCGCCCACTTTGGGAACCACTGCTTTAAGGCAATAGTCTCCAACCTTTATTAGACCAGGGACCACTTTGACCAGGGACCACTTGACAAGGGACCACTTTCACCACGGACCACTTTCACCACGGACCACTCTCCAACATTAGTACCAAAAGGGTTACGAATCGGTTTTTAGCCACCTTGAAATTAAGTTTGTTTATTTGGGATGCTGATTCAGAAAATCGCATTGGATAGACCACATCAGCTCTAGTTTCAGATACAGAACATATACCATCCAGTAGCCCACAGAAACCACATTTAATAATCTAGAGGGAGGAGGAGAAGTGGCAGTCAGGAGGCTTGTTCTCGCACCTTTCGTGGGCGGTCAGCCTCTCCCCCTCCTGACATCCCCATTGCCTCAACACTATAAGAGAGTTTTGCAAGACTCTTGCTGCAATTGTGTAGTAATGGTGAGTCTGCGGACCATAGTTGAGTTCTTGGGGACCACTGGTGGTCCATAGACTACCAGTTGGGAACCACTGCTTTAAGGAAATGTGAGATCCCATCCACTGTCCTGCTTTGGATCTTGCAAATTCACCATCATGACTGCATTTCTAAGCCTTCTTCACCTTCTTCATTTTTGTTAATGACCGAGTCAAGATACAAGAAACTTTTACATATTTCAATGTCTTTGTTGCCCACTTTAGTTACCTAAATCACCGGCGCTCGTAATTTTTGTCTTCTTAATATTCAGCTTTAACCCTGCTTTGGCAGCTTTTTTCCCCTCTAAGTTTCATCTGTAGTCATTCCAAGTCTTTGAGATTTAATTTGATACAAAGGTCACTAATCAGTCTGTTATTTGGTTTTAGGGTTTTATTTTATGGCACCTCGTGAAGGCATCGATGAAAAAGCAGCTTGGGTGTCTTTTATGCAAAGAAATTGCACGCTCTTATGACACCGGCGCAATGTCACCAAGGTGGTGAAACAATTCTAATTCTCAAGGGTATTGAGAATTATATTATTATTATTATTATTATTATCATTATCACTTTCTCCACACCATCCAGAATTTTATTTTTACTTCCACCATGTTCACTCTTCCTTGCAGTTTTCAGTTTCTCAAAGCCACATGGGTTCAATTCTTCATAACAGAGCTAGAACCATTTTGGGTTGCCATTTCCTGAATGACTGGATATTCAGACCAGGTCTTATTCCAGGTCTATAGTATCTCAATGCTCTAAATCAATGGTTTGCAAACTTATTTGGTCTATTACTCAGTTCCCCCTGGAAAGGGGGCGTGGCTTAGAGGGGTGGGCGTGGCTCATGCTCAAGAGGGCGGGGCTGAGCCTCTCCCCAGTCCAAGATGCAGGGATGGGGGGGTGAGCGGGGCCACAAATGGGCAGCCAGGACTGGGATGGGCGGAGTTACGAGCTCTGAGGCAGGGCTGAGCTTCTATCCCTGTCCTGCGGCACCTGCCAGGACACGGGGGCGGGGCTAGAGGAGGGGGCGGGGCCTCTTCCCAAGTGCCTGACAGAGCTGAACCTCTATACCCCGCCCCCGTGTTCTAACAAGCGCCTCAGGGGAGGTATACAGAAGCTCTTGGGAAGAGGCCCCGTCCCTAGCCACGCCCTTTAGTCCTAAAAGGCCTCTCAGGAGAGATATAGAGGCTCAGCCCTGTCTCAGGGTCTTGGAAGGAGGCCCTGCCCCCTTCCCTAGCTCCGAACTCTGTGTCCCAAAAAGCGCCTCAGGAGAGGTATAGATTCTCAGCCCTGTCTCGGGCTCTTGGGAAGAAGCCACGCCCACTCCTCTAGCTCCGCCCCCTGTGTGTCCTAACAGGCGTGTCAGGTGCTCAGCACTTGGGAAGAGGCCCTGCCCCTCCCCTGGCCCCGCCCCGTGTCCTAATAGGTGCCATGACCGCCCCCCTGGATCGCTGCAATGCCCACCAGGGGGCAATAGTGCTCACTTTGGGAATCACTGCTCTAAATTAAGAATCCTCGAACTCCAACCTTCCAGCTGTTTGGGCCTCCAATTCCCAAACGCCCTAGCCAACTTGTTCAATAGTCAGGAATTCTGGGAGTTGGAGGTCCAAACAACTGGAGGGCCAAAGTTTAAGCATGCCTGCTCTAAATCTGCATACTTGGGCTTCAATCCTCTTTCAGTATTATACTCTGAGAAAAATTCATAATATCACCAAGTACTATCACCTCATAGGAAATCTGCTACAAAACAGGAGCTTTTTTGTTGAGTTCCAGGGCCAGAGAAGCAGATGGCAAAAATAGACAAACAGGAGTGTACTTGCTCCGTCAATGTTCAACATTTATACAAATGATCAGCCACTACCAGAAGGGACAGAGAGTTTCATCTATGCTGACGATCATGCCATCACCACTTAAGCAGACAGCTTTGCAATAGTTGAACAGAAACTCTCTGAAGCTTTAGGTGCTCTTACTGCCTATTACAGGGAAAACTGACTGATTCCTAATCCATCCAAAACACAGACGCAGAGTTTCATCTATACTGACAATCGTGCCATCACTACTCAAGTAGGAAGCTTTGAAATGGTTGAACAGAATCTCTCTGAAGCTTTAGGTGCTCTTACTGCCTATTACAGGGAAAACTAACTGATTCCTAATCCATCCAAAACACAGATGCAGAATTTCATCTATGCTGACGATCGTGACATCATCACCCAAGCAGGGAGCTTTGAAATGGTTGAACAGAATCTCTCTGAAGCTTTAGGTGCTCTTATTGCCTATTACAGGGAAAACTAACTGATTCCTAATCCATCCAAAACACAGACACAGAGTTTCATCTATACTGACAATCGTGTCATCACTACTCAAGCAGGGAGCTTTGAAATGATTGAACAAGCTCTCTGAAGCTTTAGGTGCTCTTACTGCCTATTACAGGGAAAACTAACTGATTCCTAATCCATCCAAAACACAGACGCAGAGTTTCATCTATGCTGACGATCGTGCCATCACCGCCCAAGCAGGGAGCTTTGAAATGGTTGAACAGAATCTCTCTGAAGCTTTAGGTAGTCTTACTGCCTATTACAGGGAAAACCAGCTGATTCCTAATCCATCTCAAATGCAGATGTGTGCTTTTCATCTTAAAAACAGACAAGCATCTCGAGGTCTATGAATCACCTGAGAAGGAATCTCACTGGAGCATTGCAGCACACTAAAATACCTGGGAGTTACTTTGGCCTATTCTGGTTATGGTTATGTGCCCAAGCTTTTGATGAGTAAATGACAAAGTTGACATGGCCTGATTTAAGGATGAAGCATGAGGATCTCGGATGAATGGAATTAATTATATATACGTTTTTAAGGTTTTTATAATGTGTTTTAACAAAGTTATTAACAGAGCTGTTTATATGGTTTTGTTTTTATGATTGCAATTTGGGCATTAAATTTTGCCAATTTTTGTAAGCCGCCCTGAGTCCCCTCGGGTGAGAAGGGCAGGGTATAAATGTTGTAAATAAATAAATAAATAAATTCTTTGACTTATAGAATCATAGAGTTGGAAGAGACCTTGTGGGTCATCCAGTCTAACTCCCCACCAAGAATCAGGAAAATCGCCAAGCACCACCGCCAGATAACAATTTCTACAAACAAAGAATTCCCGTCTACCTCTCAATCCTTGCCTGCCATGTTTCTATGAACTCGCAAAGTTCTGCTCCCATGACATCACAAGAACCCACCTTTGTGACATTATGATAGCTGAAAACTATCAGGGAATTATATTGCAACCCTACCTAGACGGTTCATACACCTTGTCACTACTCTGCACCTTCTCCCAGCATCTTCTGCCTTACTTTGCCCAACAATTCGAGATTATTACTTCAACTACTTACGACCAAGGAGTGGTTAGAAAGTGAAATAAGCTCAACATGATGACCCAAAAATAAAGAACAGCTCAAACCCTCTTAAGACCCACTACATGTGTCACAGCCTCCAGTACGTTCTGCGCAGCCATTGTGTTATCATAACAATCTGGTTATTCTCCTGGGCATTTTATGAGCTACTTTGAAGGTGCTCTCGGCCCTTGTAATCCTTACAGCAGTAAACACCTCACTTTGTTTGATGACGAGAACAACCTCGGGGCTCGATGACCTCTGAAGATCTGGTTCCTGACCAAGCCGGGCCATAGAGGTGGATTGAGACTTGCCAATAGCAGCTGGTGGAGTCTTTTGTCATTAGTGATCGGTATTATGGCAACTGCTGAGGTCCACATCCCTACAAGGGACTCAGTTCTGCTCTGAACAACGTTCCTCTTCCTTCTCCTAAATGTTGGTGCCATCTCTGAGTAGAAAAGCAATACAGCAGTATTGGGCAAGACAATAATGTTTGGTAAAGTGGGTGAAAACAAGAGAGATGTTGGACTGATTCACCCAAGGAAGCCATGGCCTTGAATCCGCAGGGCTTTGGATGACTTCTTGGAGGTCTCACATTCATAGGGTTGCCATAAGTTGAGGTTGATGGATATTTAAAAGTAAATTAAGTCTCAAAGAGCCAATGTGGTGGAGTGGTTTGAGGTTGGAAAACAGGATTTGAATCCCTTCTTGGCCATTGGTAATACTGCAGCTGGTAATGCAGGAATGGGAACCATGTAGCGTCCTAGATGTTCTTGGATTACATGTACCATGTAATCCAAGAAGATCCATGACTTATTCTTCTCAATACTGGAGATCTATACCAGTGGATCCCAATCTGTAACATGTAGCCTCCTAGATGTTCTTGGATTACATGTCTCAAGATGTCCTAGATGTTCTTGGATTACATGCCATAGATAGAATGAAAGTTGGCAGTCCAACAACACCTGGAGGGCCAAATAATCCTCAACTGTATAGATCAGTGGTTCCCAACCTTTTTTGACCAGGGACACCTTTGACCAGGGACAACTTTGACTAGGACCAAAAGGGATACGAATCACTTTTTGGTCAACTTTAGATTCAGTTTGGCTTGAAGATCCATGATCTGTTCTTCTCAATACTGGAGATCTATACCAGTGGTTTCCAACCTGTGGTCTGTGGACCACCAGTGGTCCGTGAGAACTAAAATATGGTCCACGGCATCACTGTAATCATGTAGCCTCCTAGATGTTCTTGGATTACATGTCTCAAGATGTCCTAGATGTTCTTGGATTACATGCCATCAATAGAATGAAAGTTGGCAGTCCAACGACACCTGGAGGGCCAAATAATCCTCAACTGTATAGATCAGTGGTTCCCAACTTTTTTTGACCAGGGACACCTTTGACCAGGGACAACTTTGACCAGGGATCAAAAGGATACGAATCACTTTTTGGTCAACTTTAGATTCGATTTGACTTGAAGATCCATGATCTGTTCTTCTCAGTACTGGAGATCTATACTAGTGGTTCCCAACTTGTGGTCCGTGGACCACCAGTGGTCAGTGAGGACTAAAATATGGTCCACAGCATCACTGTAACTACTAAGGATAATAACACAGCCCAACCAATACGTTTTTTTTCTTGGTGTCTTCGTTTTTAGGGCTGTTCCTGGTGTTATTTGGGGTGCTGATTCAGAAAATTGCATTGGATGGACCACATCAGCTCTAGATTGTTAAATATGGTTTTCTATGGGTAAGCAGATGGTGACTACTGGATGGCATATATTTCGTATCAGAAACTAGAGATGACGTGGTCTGTCCAATGCAGTTTTCTGAATCGGCACCCCACATAACACCAGGAACAGCCCTAAAAACAAAGACACCAAGAAAAACAATATTTTGGTTGGGCTGTGTTATTATCCTTAGTAGTTACAGTGATGCTATGGACCATATTTTAGTTCTCACAGACCACTGGTGGTCCACAGACCACTGGTATAGATCTCCAGTACTGAGAAGGACAGATCATGGATCTTCAAGCCAAACTGAATCTAAAGTTGACCAAAAAGTGATTCGTGTCCCCTTTGGTCCCTGGTCAAAGTTTCCCTGGTCAAAAAAGGTTGGGAACCACTGATCTATACAGTTGAGGATTATTTGGCCCTCCAGGGGTTGTTGGACTGCCAACTTTCATTCTATCTAAGGCATGTAATCCAAGAACATCTAGGACATCTTGAGACATGTAATCCAAGAACATCTAGGAGGCTACATGGTTACAGTGATGCCGTGGACCATATTTTAGTTCTCACGGACCACTGGTGGTCCACAGACCACAGGTTGGGAACCACTGGTATAGATCTCCAGTATTGAGAAGAACAGATCATGGATCTTCAAGACAAAATGAATCTAAAGTTGACCAAAAAGTGATTTGTATCCCTTTTGGTCCCTGGTCAAAGTTGTCCCTAGTCAAAGGTGTCCCTGGTCAAAAACGGTTGGGAACCACTGATCTATACAGTTGAGGATTATTTGGCCCTCCAGGGGTTGTTGGACTGCCAACTTTCATTCTATCTAAGGCATGTAATCCAAGAACATCTAGAATTTCTTGAGACATGTAATCCAAGAACATCTAGGAGGCTACATGGTTACAGTGATTCTGTGGACAATATTTCAGTTCTCACAGACCACAGGTTGGGAACCACTGGTATAGATCTCCAGTATTGAGAAGAAAAAGTCATGGATCTTCAAGCCTGGCCTTGATTTCCATGAAAAAACAGAGCCATTCATAGAATGCATTGATTTGATGCGCCTAAGTTTGGTGGCCTTCAAACTTGGACGACAACTCTTCAACTCGCCCCCATCAAATATGGTCCCCAATCTTTATCTATGGGCAAAATTGTGACCTATAAAGGGGTATAGAAAAGATAGGCATGATTTCTGCTTTCCTTCTTCACTGCACCACATTCAGGGGCTGGCTTAAGATAACTGCTGCAGGTTCCCACCGTTCCTACCCAAAAGAATGGCTTCACACTCCCTCTTGGCACAGGCCTATCTAATCCTCTCCGCCCCGCATTTATCCATCCAGCCACTCCTGCCTCCTCGCCCTTTACTCCAGTCCAAATGAACAAGAGGTGGGGATCAGGAAGGGGGTGGGGAGGAAACTTCAGTAGCCTCCTGGATGATCCAACACCTTGGCACCGTATGCCAGGCGTGCCCTCCCTCTCCTCCCACCGTTGCCAAGATCTAGCCCCGGTCTCCGTATTTGTATTCCGCCCAATCCGGCAAGGGTTTGGGCGCCAGATTTTCTCGCCCTTTGTTCCTGGTAAGTGGAAGCAGGTGTTTTCTTCCTCAGCTAATCTCCTGTGTGCTCCTCTCATGCCGCTTTGGCGTCCCAGATGGGCGACGGGAGACAGGTTTGAGGGCGGACCGGAGAGGGGGGGAAGGCTCCAGTCGGCTCTGTGCGGAAGCTATGAAAAACAATCCGTACACCAAGGCGCTGAGGGTGTTTTGGAAAATAATTCCCTGCATTTGCTGCCCCGCCTCTGTGTCGCTCTCGCTCCTCTCCATTTCCTCCTAATATTCCATACACACTCAAAGGCCAGCAATGAACTCGAAGCGATGGGAGGAGATGTGAGTTAGTTTTCGGCTCAGAATGCTTTGGAGAATCCACTTAACCATTATATAATTGGCCAGGTGTGAGGCATCAATGACAAGCGTATTTCTAAACATGCACAGATTGGATGCTTTGGGAGATGGTGTGGTGGTCCCCCATAACTTGACATCTAAAGTTCACCCAACTTTATAGAAAGGCCTGGCCTCTTTGTTGTATCCAATATACCTTGGGAGATGTTGTGGTCCCCCATGACTTGACATCTGAAGTTCACCCAACTTTACAGAAAGGCCTGGCCTCTTTGTCGTATCCAATATACCTTGGGAGATGTTGTGGTCCCCCATGACTTGACATCTGAAGTTCACCCAACTTTACAGAAAGGCCTGGCCTCTTTGTCGTATCCAATATACCTTGGGAGATTTTGTGGTCCCCCATGACTTGACATCTGAAGTTCACCCAACTTTACAGAAAGGCCTGGCCTCTTTGTCATATCCAATATACCTTGGGAGATTTTGTGGTCCCCCATGACTTGACATCTGAAGTTCACCCAACTTTACAGAAAGGCCTGGCCTCTTTGTCGTATCCAATATACCTTGGGAGATGTTGTGGTCCCCCATGACTTGACATCTGAAGTTCACCCAACTTTACAGAAAGGCCTGGCCTCTTCATCGTATCCAATATACCTTGGGAGATGGTGTGGTGGTCCCCCATGACTTGACATCTGAAGTTCACCCAACTTTATAGAAAGGCCTGGCCTCTTCATCGTATCCAATATACCTTGGGAGATGGTGTGGTGGTCCCCCATGATTGACATCTGAAGTTCACCCAACTTTATAGAAAGGCCTGGCCTCTTTGTCGTATCCAATATACCTTGGGAGATATTGTGGTCCCCCATGACTTGACATCTGAAGTTCACCCAACTTTATAGAAAGGCCTGGCCTCTTCGTCATATCCAATATACCTTAGAAGATGATGTGGTCCCCCATGACTTGACATCTGAAATTCACCCAACTTTACAGAAAGGCCTGGCCTCTTCGTCATATCCAATATACCTTGGGAGATGTTGTGGTCCCCCATGACTTGACATCTGAAGCTCACCCAACTTTACAGAAAGGCCTGGCCTCTTTGTCGTATCCAATATACCCAAGCCTATACCTCACAACCTCTGAGGATGCCTGACATAGATGTGGGTGAAACGTCAGAAGAGAATACTTCTGGAACATGGCAATACAGCCCGGAAAACACACAACAACCCTGTGATTCTGGCCATGAAAGCCTTCGACAACAAAGCCTTTACTTCTGGGGCCCAATCTGCTCTGCTTTAGGAGACAAACTCCATAAACGCCTGGAACATCACCATACAGCCCAGAAAACTCACAGCAACCCAGTGATTCCAGCCATGAAAGCCCTCGACAACATGTACTCCGTAAAGTTGCTTGCAGATCTTTGCGTGACACTATTAAAAGAGCCTTCCCCTGTCGCCTACTGCCAGAATGAGAATTAACCAGAGTTGTCCCACAGGTTCTGCTACCAGGAGAGTTCCTTTCTTTCCTCCTTCTCCCTTTCTAAGCAACTGCTTGTTTGGCTCTGCTAATAACTCTCAGGAGGCTGAGTCATGCAGCACACAAAAGCCTTGGGCGAATAGAGCTCTCTCTGCTCCCAACAATGTAAATTCCCCTTGGCATGTCTGAAGCAGAGCTCCTTTGATAGTTACTTTCCCTTAAACATGAAGGTTTGGGAAGATACTAGGACTGGGACAAGTTAGAAATATGAATTAAAACTGAACCACCTCAACTAGGCTCTACAGGCCAATGAAGATGCCACCACAGACATCAGAAGAGCAGCAAGGCCAAGAACAAGCCACCAGAGTCAAGACAAAAATCCACCCAAAGGAAAAGTGTTCCTACTATACATCAAGGGAACCACTGACCACATACGGAAGCTGATGAAGGAACACAACCTACAAGCTATCTACAGACCCACTAAGAAAATCCAACAAATGCTATGTAGATTCTAGATCCATGGATCCAATTACCCACAGCTTGAAAATATTTTTCTAAAACAATCCCCTGATTTTGTCATTCTATATAAGGGACATCAGTTTATTATGTAGAGATGTAGTTATAAAGTAGCTAGGACCCAGTTCTTTAACTGTTAAGATATGCAGTTCTTCTTTTTATTGTAAATAAACCTTTTGTAATTACAAAGACTGAAGTCTGGATCTTTGCCTCCTAAGCTCTAAATTCTTTACAGCCACATGGCACTTCATGCTCTGCTTGCTGTGAGCTGAACGCTCAACTATAAGTATCCCGTTTTTGTATCTTTCCCTCCTAAGCTCTAAATTCTTTACAACCACATGGCACTTCACACTCTGCTTGCTGTGAGCTGAATGCTCAACTATAAGTATCCCGTTTTTGTATCTTTCCCTCCTAAGCTCTAAATTCTTTACAGCCACATGGCACTTCACGCTCTGCTTGCTGTGAGCTGAATGCTCAAATATAAGTATCCCGTTTTTTGTATCTTTCCCTCCTAAGCTCTAAATTTTTTACAGCCACATGGCACTTCATGCTCTGCTTGGTGTGAGCTGAATGCTCAGCTATAAGTATCCTGTTTTTGTATCTTTCCCTCCTAAGCTCTAAATTCTTCACAGCCACATGGCACTTCATGCTCTGCTTGCTGTGAGCTGAACGCTCAACTATAAGTATCCCGTTTTTGTATCTTTCCCTCCTAAGCTCTAAATTCTTTACAGCCACATGGCACTTCATGCTCTGCTTAATGTGAGCTGAATGCTCAACTATAAGTATCCCGTTTTTGTATCTTTCCCTCCTAAGCTCTAAATTCTTTACAGCCACATGGCACTTCATGCTATGCTTGCTGTGAGCTGAATGCTCAAGCATAAGTATTCTGCTTTTGTATTTTTAGATGCTCTGCTGTATTTTGGGTAGTTTTCCCTAACACAGAAAATCCTAACAATTTTGACTGCCCTTTCTTTGCCCTTTCCCAACTCACTCCATCTTCTGCATAACAGTCTTCATGACTTATGCAGAAAATGCTGTTTTCTGCACAGAAAAGTGTTGTTTTCTGTGCAAAATAATCACATGTGAATTTTACACAGAATACGTCCCAAACTGCAAAGATTGGGATTATTCTTGACGCTCAAGAAATGCATGTTGGGTCATTTTACAAACATTTTCAAGTATGATCTCTGTCTCTCGTCTGAGAAGTGGGAGACTGGTTCTAGCTAAGCCACTGATCCACTTTCGGTGTCTGCTTTTGCCTCATTTCCATTGCTTTCCTGATCAGGATATGTTCTGTTCTCTCAAACCGCCTGGGCAAACACAAAAGAGAGCTAGGGTGGAGAGCAGGAATGATTTTCGCAGGTGTATAGGAAACAATGCCTCCAAGTGACTACCCTGACTATTCAGACATCTGCCTTTACAGTACAAATAGGTTTGTTTCCCGCTGATGAAGGCCAGGAGAGAACAAACAACACGAAAAGAGACTCCTACTCTTTTCATGGGATCTTTTTACATTTTGGGTCTCCTCCCTGGTTGTATTCATACCCACCTCCAACATTTGAAAGGGGAAAACAGTACACCTGTTTGATGTTGAGCAAACAAGGGAGGTCGGGGACAAATGAGGTTCGCTTCCCTTGTGAAAAGTATTTGCTGTTCGGTTTGTCTTATGTATACCTAGGTTCAAGGAGAGCAATAAAAGCAAAACAAAACACAAAGCCCACAAAACAAACCTACAACCGGCTTCAGAAGTGTAAGCAGATTTTTTTTCCATGTCAAACATCCCAAGCATAACCAACCAAGGCCGAAAGACCAGGTAGGTCTCACAATCAGAGATGGCACCCAACTAAAAGGAATGAAATGACCACACAATTCATCGTACTTGCCTCATTTTACAGTGAGATCAATTAAGTAATAGGACAGATTAGCATAAATGTCCATATGACGAAATTAATAGTTCTGAATGCAGTGGAAGTTGGTGGTTTCCAAGTCAATGTGAAGACGGAACTGTTTCAGGTGCTAAACCATATCCCCCAAATAGATTCAGCAGCCTAGATCTATATATATAAAAGGGTAATGAAATTTCTGCCTAGGACAAAACAACAAAACCGCACATCCCAGAAACACTAAACTTGGCAGCACAACCTCTCATCCATGCCTCTACGTTCATACAACAAAAAGAAAAGAAAAATAAAGTCCTAATTAGAGGGAGAGGAATAATTGTTTTTATCCAATTGCTGCCAGTTAGAAGGCTATGCTCCGCCCACTTGGTCTCCTAGCAACCCACTCAGCCCACAGGACAGGCAGAGTTAGGCCTCAGGCCTCTTCCACACTGCCTATAAAATACAGATTATCTGATTTTAACTGGATTATATGGCAGTGTGGACTCAAGGCCCTTCCACACAGCTATATAACCCATTTATAATGGACTTAATGTCAGGGGAAAAGCTTTACCCTTTACCTTAACTACCACCAATTTCTCAATACTTTATTTCCCATACCACCATACTTCGCCACAGCAACGCGTGGCCGGGCACAGCTAGTCTATGTATATAGAAGTCAATATATGTAAGTATGTTGATTTGTTTGTAGCACAAGCACTCCTACATGGCTTGATGGATCTGGACCACATTTGGCACATAGACCCTTCATAAGTCAACTTAAAATAATTGAGGGGTCTCAACTGAAAAAATATTATCTTTGGGACAGAGCCTCCAAAGATGTATGTGGCTATCAGAAGCAACCACAAGATGGGAATATATAGAGGAAAGGTATAATGAAAGAGTGCTAGAGCCTCACTCTAGGAGCCATTGAATATTGTGAGGGAGGTCTTTTTCTCTGAAGCAACGGTTCCCAACCTGTGGTCCGTGAACCACCAGTGGTCTCCAAGAACTAAAATATGGTCCACGGCGTCACCATTACTACACCATTGCAACGAGAGAGACTGGTCTCATGAAACCCTCTTATAGTGCCAAGGCAACAGGAATGTTGGGAGGAGAGAGGGTGACTATGCACGAAAGGCACAATAACAAGCCTCCTGACTGCTGCTTTTCCTCCTCTTCCTTACCACTGAGTGGAGCCATTCCATGTTACGCCTGGAAACAGGGCGCCTTTGTGTCTTCGTTTCTAGGTCTGCTCCAGGAGTTATTTGGGGTGCTGATTCAGAAAATTGCAATGGATAGACCACATCACTCTAGATTATTAAATATGATTTCTGTGGGTGAGCAGATGGTGAATACCAGATGGCATACGTTGTGTATCAGAAACTAGAGCTGATGTCGTCTATCCAATGCAATATTCTGAATCAGCAGCCTAGGTAATTTTCAAGTGTAAGCGAACAGAATCCCGCCCCCCCCCCAAACCAATCACTGAAAAAGAAAAGCATTGAATAAGTGAAAATGTTGGATAATAAGGAGGGATTAAGGAAAAGCCTATTAAACATCAGATTATGATTTTACAAATTAAGCACCAAAACATCATGTTATACAACAAATTTGACAGAAGAAGTAGTTCAATACGCAGTAATACTATGTAGTAATTACTGTATTTATGAATTTAGCATCAAAATATCATGATGTATTGAAAACATTGACTACAAAAATGCATTGGATAATCTGGAACGTTGGATAAGCGAGTGTTGGATAAGTGGGAATCTATTGTATATGCTTTTCTATTTTCAATACCGGAGACAAAACAAGCAGTCCCCAGTTGCCTCTTAAAGGGACTTTAAAAAAGAATTATATTCTGGAATCAGGTAGATTAGTCTATTTCCAATCCATGCCAATTTTGCCCGTTTTCAATCAAAACTTCCTTCCACCCCCAAGAAGTACAATTTAAAACATATTTCAGTATGCATTTTTATCACAAAACACATACGCCTGGACATATATTTATCTAGATGCACACATTTCTCAACGTCTTCTATCCTAAGACATGCATTTCGACACTTTCTAATATTTTGTTGAGCCAAGAACTGAGAAATTCAGAGACAGCTGGAGGATGATTATTTTCTGACCAGGTCAGTTTGCTTCAGAATTCACAAAAATGGAAATCCTCAGTCATCTCTTTGCTGCTGTCTCTCGGCTCGACAAAATGAGGAGGAAGCAGAATAAATTGTGCCACAGATGAGTGACACAAACAAATTTGGCAAACTGACTTTCCTTACAGCAGAAACTCAGACAAATCAGGCTGCCATTCCTGATGCAAATAAACGAAGCAGCGGCCGGAGGTCCTTCCAATCTTCGCATTTGGTTAACAAATAAATAGCTCCCCTTCCCACGTAAAAGGCCACTGGGAATGACCGTCTTTTGCATGAGGTCTGACTAGATCAATCAATGACACTGTGGTTTCTTCTAAACAGCTTCTGAAGCTACACATCCCAGGATGGCTTAGAATGAATCCCTGATAATTACAACCATATCATATTGACGCAACCTTCACTTCACTTCACTTTATTTCTTAATTAGTCGCTCTCCACCAGAGTGCTCTGAGCGACTTACAATTTAAAATATCATTCCACAATATAAAAACATTCAACATAAAAACAACCTCATGGTACAGATAAAGTTTTCACATCTTACTTCAGCATTGGACCCTTCAGGAAACATGATGAGTATTTATATTATACTAGATGTCCGGCCACGTGTTGCTGTGGCATTGTCCTAAGTGAGTTTTTGTTTGTGAAGGCAAATATGAATGTTGTAATTAGTCACCTTGATTAGCACTGAATGGGCTAATTGTAATAATAATATATTGTATTATTATAAGATATTATATTTGTGATCTTATATTATCTGCTTAGAACTGGATTGAATGAGGCCCCTTCTACACAGCTGTATAAAATCGACACTGAACTGGATTATATGTCAGTGTGCACTCAAGATAATCCAGTTTAAAGCAGATACTGTGCCTTGGCATTCTGGGTTATATAGCTGTCTGGAAGGGCCTTGAGTCTATGCTACCATAATAATAATAATAATAATAATAATAATAATAATAATAATAATAATCTCCTCAAAGCACAGCAGACAAAACACTAGTACAAGAAAACCGCACTACAAACTAGAGCTGACAGCTGGCACAACAAAACATTGCATGGAAAGTTCCTTGACAAAATTGAAGGAAAAGCTGATAAGGAGAAGACCCGGCTCTGGCTCACGAATGGGACCCTGAAGAAGGAGACAGAAGGCCTGATCCTTGCAGCCCAGGAGCAAGACATCAGGACAAAGGCCATTCAGGCCAAGATCAAAAAATCAGCTGATGACCCAAAATGCAGACTGTGCAAGGAAACCGATGAAACCATTGATCATCTCTTCAGCTGCTGTAAGAAAATTGCACAGACAGACTACAAACAGAGGCACAACTACGTGGCCCAAATGATTCATTGGAACTTATGCCTCAAGTACCACCTCCCAGCAGCAAAGAACTGGTAAGATCACAAACCTGCAAAAGTATTGGAAAATGAACATGCAAAGATACTGTGGGACTTCCGAATCCAGACTGACAAAGTTCTGGAACACAACACACCAGACATCACAGTTGTGGAAAAGAAAAAGGTTTGGATTATTGATGTTGCCATCCCAGGTGACAGTCGCATTGACGTAAAACAACAGGAAAAACTCAGCCGCTATCAGGACCTCAAGATTGAACTTCAAAGACTCTGGCAGAAACCAGTGCAGGTGGTCCCAGTGATGATGGGCACACTGGGTGCCGTGCCAAAAGATCTCAGCCAGCAATTGGAAACAATAGACATTGACAAAATTACGATCTGCCAACTGCAAATGGCCACCCTACTGGGATCTCCGCGCATCATCCGAAAATACATCACACAGTCCTAGACACTTGGGAATTGTGTCATACAACAACAACAAATAATAATAATAATAATAATAATAATAATAATAATAATAATAATAATAATACATCGCACAGTCCTAGACACTTGGGAAGTGTTTGACTTGTGATTTTGTGATATGAAATCCAGCATGTCTATCTTGTTTGCTGTGTCATACAATAAAATAATAATATAATCTATGTATGTATGATAGAGAGATAGAGTATTCATTCCCCTTTTTGCTTTATTTCAGTTCAGTAATGATGCTGGCTTCCGTGACTGTTTCCTATCGCTCTGACAAGCGAGTGAGCAATCCCAGTATCTGTCAAAATGGGTTTCCTTCTGCCACAGCAACAGATGGGACTGCCAGCATATTGCTTGGCCTCAAGTACCAAGGCAGATGTCTCCAAGCAGTGTGTGCAGGCCCGGATACAATATTGACATCAATTTTTGCCTACTTGTCTCTGAGCTCAGGCCAAGGAAGTTAATAAGACCAAGACCATCATCAGAGAGGTTGGCATTTTCAGCCTCAAGTCAGTTCTGCAGCAGAAGGTTGCTGATTTTCCTCACTACTCTCTTTCAACACTCTCTCTCAGGTGAACTATAAATCTTAGGACTACAACTCCAAAATGTCCAGGCCAATACCCCTCAAAACCCACCAGTATTCAAATGTGGGCATATCGGGTATGCATGCCAAGTTTGGTCCAGATCCATCATTGTTTGGGTTCATAGTGTGCAGAGGCGGTTCAACCACCAGGCCAACTAGGCAGTTGCCTGTGGCACCATCTTGTTGGGGGCACCACTTCTCTGCTCCCCAAAGCCCCGAACGCCTTCCTGGCTAGAACGAATGTCTGGATTTCTCCTGTTTTCAGAGTGTTGTTCTTTATTTATTGTCCTGATTTTAGAGTTTTTTTTAATACCGGGGGCTATCTGGATTATCTAAGTCCACACTGCCCTATATCCCTGTTCAATGTTTGGTGCTAAATTCGCAAATATAGTAATTCCTACATAACATTGCCATGTAGTGAACTGCTTTTTCTGTTGATTTGTTGTAAAACGTGATGTTTTCGTGCTTAATTGGTAAAATCTTAATGTAATTTGATGTTTAATAGGCATCCTTGGTTGGGAGGTGTTAGCTGGCCCTGTCTGGATTTCCCCTGTTTTCAGAGTGTTGTTCTTTATTTAGGCTTTTCCTTAATCCCTCCTTATTACCCAACATTTTTGCTTATCCAATGCTTTGATTTTTGAGTGATTGGTTTGGGGGGGGGGGGCAAAATTCTGTTCGCCTACACTTGAAAAATACCTAGGGCCGGCTCTGATAGTGTGCTCTGGATGTAGGTGAACTACAACTGTGCATTGTGAAGGTCCCACAAGCCCTACAACCCGTTTTCCAAAGAGCTCTACGTTTCCCCAGTTTTGAGCCCCTTGGTTTCAGCAAGCTCTCAGCAAAGCAAGGCCAAGCACAGGAGATTACAGAAGGACGGCACAAATGAGTCAGCGAGGCAGCTCTCCAAAAAGGACAACGCCCACCCAGTTTGACTTCTTGGTGAGGCTGAGATGACTCAGGTGATGACTTGTACAACTGATCCAGGCCTACACAGGTAACCGATATTCCGGAGTAGCCATTTGAGCGTTGCCATGCAGCCAAGGAAAACAGACATGTCCAAACGGGACAGGCACCTTGGGAGAGAAGGTCCTCTGTAGAAGCAAGCAATGGAAGGGCGGGAAAAGAGAGCTGGAGAGAGGTTCAAGGAGGACGAAGGAAGAGGAACAGAATACCCACAGATAGATGTATGTTTTGTTAGCGAGTGTGTATAGCGGAACCAGCCGCGTCCAGTTAACACCATGTGCAAAAGACTCAGACCAGCCAGAGGAACTGAAAGAACAAAGAAACTTTACTTGTTGAGTTGAAGTCAAATAAACAGTTCAGCAATCGTACAATGTCCCTGTAGTTGCATAGGATCAATAACTAATCAATCAGCATTCAATATACCCAGCATAGCATATTTAAACTGCTACTTGACCGTAGCTAGAGAGCCTGTCTTTTCTGTGCTCTCCCTGCAAGCCCAGATTCCCAACTGACAAACCCAGCCATCTGCCAACAAACCGATACATTGTTTGAGGCGTGGCTTGTCTCTCTGCAAAAAGTCAGCTCCCTTTTTGCAGAGCTCTTTCTTTGCAAGAATCTTTCAAGGGATTTCTTTTACACACACACACGTACACATTAGCATTTTGGCGCAATATGTTTCCCTTTGCCAGACTAAAATTTACTTAGCTCTAAGCACTTCCACTTTGGAAGGACAACTGATCATCTACATGTCAAGAGAAATGAAACAAAGATGGTGATGGACCTGAAGACCAAACCTGGTCCTATAAGCAAAAGTTAATGGAATTGATGGTGCTGATAATGGAATTGGTGGTGCTGATACTGACCAAAAGATGACAAAGACCTGTACTGATTTGGCAAGGGCAGTCCCAATGAATCCTCGCTTTCTTTTATTAAAATGTCCCAGTTTATCTCTCCTTTCCACCTTCCTTCCTCTGCTTCCTACGGTTGCAGCAAATTGGGTTCAATGTGGATGGAGTATCAATCAGTGGGACAATGAATTCTATGAACAGAAAGATGGAGTAGACATAGGGAGCCCTCTCAGCTCAGTGGTAGCAAATTTCTACATGGAACACTTTGTAAACAAGTCCTGGAAACAGCAACAAAAATGGCCACTGTATGGTTCAAATATGTGGATGACACCTTCACTATTTGGAGCCATGGAGAAGAAGAACTCAACACGTTCCTGGACCACCTCAACAACATCCACCCAAACATCCAGTTCACCATTTGGAGCTATGGAGAAGAACTCAACAAGTTCCTGGACCACCTCAACAACATCCACGCAAACATCCAAGTTCACCAATTGGAGCCATGGAGAAGAAGAACTCAACAAGTTCCTAGACCACCTCAACAGCATCCACCCAAACATCCAATTCACCATTTGGAGCCATGGGGAAGAAGAACTCAACAAGTTCCTAGACCACCTCAACAGCATCCATCCAAACATCCAATTCACCATTTGGAGCTATGGAGAAGAAGAACTCAACAAGTTCCTAGACCACCTCAAGAGCATCCACCCAAATATCCAGTTCACCATTTGGAGCCATGAAGAAGAAGAACTCAACAAGTTCCTAGACCACCTCAACAGCATCCACCCAAACATCCAAGTTTACCATTTGGAGCCATGGGGAAGAAGAACTCAACAAGTTCCTAGACCACCTCAACAGCATCCATCCAAACATCCAGTTCACCATTTGGAGCTATGGAGAAGAAGAACCCAACAAGTTCCTAGACCACCTCAAGAGCATCCACCCAAACATCCAATTCACCATTTGGAGCCATGGGGAAGAAGAACTCAACAAGTTCCTAGACCACCTCAACAGCATCCATCCAAACATCCAGTTCACCATTTGGAGCTATGGAGAAGAAGAACTCAACAAGTTCCTAGACCACCTCAAGAGCATCCACCCAAATATCCAGTTCACCATTTGGAGCCATGAAGAAGAAGAACTCAAGTTCCTGGACCACCTCAACAGCATCCATCCAAATATCCAGTTCACCATTTGGAGCCATGGAGGAGAAGTCAACACATTCCTGGACCACCTCAACAGCATCCATCCAAACATCCAGTTCACCATTTGGAGCCATGGAGAAGAAGAACTCAACACGTTCCTAGACCACCTCAACAACATCCACCCAAACATCCAGTTCACCATTTGGAGCCATGAAGAAGAACTCAACAAGTTCCTGGACCACCTCAACAGCATCCACCCAAACATCCAGTTCACCATTTGGAGCCATGGAGAAGAAGAATTCAAGTTTCTGGACCACCTCAACAACATCCACCCAAACATCTAGTTCACCATTTGGAGCCATGAAGAAGAACTCAACAAGTTCCTAGACCACCTCAAGAGCATCCACCCAAATATCCAGTTCACCATTTGGAGCCATGAAGAAGAAGAACTCAACAAGTTCCTGGACCACCTCAACAGCATCCACCCAAACATCCAAGTTCACCATTTGGAGCCATGGGGAAGAAGAACTCAACAAGTTCCTAGACCACCTCAACAGCATCCACCCAAACAACCAATTCACCATTTGGAGCCATGGGGAAGAAGAACTCAACAAGTTCCTAGACCACCTCAACAGCATCCATCCAAACATCCAGTTCACCATTTGGAGCTATGGAGAAGAAGAACTCAACAAGTTCCTAGACCACCTCAACAGCATCCATCCAAACATCCAGTTCACCATTTGGAGCCATGGGGAAGAAGAACTCAACAAGTTCCTAGACCACCTCAACAGCATCCATCCAAACATCCAGTTCACCATTTGGAGCTATGGAGAAGAAGAACTCAACAAGTTCCTAGACCACCTCAAGAGCATCCACCCAAATATCCAGTTCACCATTTGGAGCCATGAAGAAGAAGAACTCAAGTTCCTGGACCACCTCAACAGCATCCATCCAAATATCCAGTTCACCATTTGGAGCCATGGAGGAGAAGTCAACACATTCCTGGACCACCTCAACAGCATCCATCCAAACATCCAGTTCACCATTTGGAGCCATGGAGAAGAAGAACTCAACACGTTCCTAGACCACCTCAACAACATCCACCCAAACATCCAGTTCACCATTTGGAGCCATGAAGAAGAACTCAACAAGTTCCTGGACCACCTCAACAGCATCCACCCAAACATCCAGTTCACCATTTGGAGCCATGGAGAAGAAGAATTCAAGTTTCTGGACCACCTCAACAACATCCACCCAAACATCTAGTTCACCATTTGGAGCCATGAAGAAGAACTCAACAAGTTCCTGGACCACCTCAACAGCATCCACCCAAACATCCAGTTCACCATTTGGAGCCATGGAGAAGAAGAATTCAAGTTCCTGGACCACCTCAACAACATCCACCCAAACATCTAGTTCACCATTTGGAGCTATGGAGAAGAACTCAACAAGTTCCTGGACCACTTCAACAGCATCCACCCAAACATCCAATCACCACGGAAAAAGAAAATGAATGAAAACCTAGATGTCCTAGTCATCTTCTAGATGTCCTAGTCACCTTCAAACCAAATCAACAAGTGGGTCACACAGTTTACAAAGAACCTACACACATGGATAGATATCAACCATCACCCAGGTCAAAAAAGAAGCAAAATTAGAGCCCTGGCAGATCATGCAAAAAATATCTGTGAAGCCCACCTCCTCCAGGATGAATCAAACTACCTCAACTATGCTCTTCAGGCCACAGACATCAGAAGACCAAGAACACGCCATGTTCTAGAAGCATTCTCTCCTGACGTTTCACCCACATCTATGGCAAGCATCCTCAGAGGTTGTGAGGTCTGTTGGGAACAACTATGGTGGAATGTATGGCCTAATTTCCATTTCCACACCACAATAATGGGTCACAGTCACCTGTTTTTGGCCCAAATTCAACAAAAATGTGACCTGGAAGTGGTCAAAAATTATTTCTGGTTTGTACCTCTAGGTTCTTTGTTTGGTGCTGATTTGTTTTCTTTCAGACATCTTTTGGGGGCTTTGTGAGGTCTGGGATAGTTTTAGTGAACTCTACTGCTGACCGAAAGGTCGGCGGTTCGAATCTGGAGAGTGGGGTGAGCTCCCGCTGTTAGCCCCAGCTTCTGCCAACCTAGCAGTTCGTTAACATGCAAATGTGAGTAGATCAATAGTGGTGGGAAGGTAATGGCGCTCCATGCAGTCATGCCAATGGACACATGGCCTTGGAGGTGTCTATGGACAACGCCGGCTCTTTGGCTTAGAAGTGGAGATGAGCACCTACCCCCAGAATCAGTCACAACTGGATTTATTGTCAGGGAAAACCTTTATCTTTACCTACTACTCAAGGTGGCACTTTCAGCCAGGTTTTGTGAATTTTGGGGTGTCTGGGATCTCTGGGCTACTTGAGAGACCTTGACCCTTTGAATGGATCCAAGGACATCAAGTAGGATTAGTAGGCATGTCCGATCGATGAAAAAAATGTTTCAATTCTCGTTTCTAAAGTAGGGGGCGCTGGCGCTTCGATATAGAAAGTATTTCCGATTTTTTCACCCAAAAATTTCGGATATTTCCGAAAATTCGTAATGATTCTAAATGTTTCTAAAATGGTGGACGCGCATGTACAATCGCTACACACCGGGCTTGTATGGCAATCTTCCATGTGGACGCAGAGGACGTTAGCCCCCACCTTTGCGTCCATCGTGAAAGCTTCTGATTGGCCGGGGAGCAGCAGCCATGTTAGGCTGCGCTAAGCTCCCATTCAAGGTAGGTTGCAGAAACATTTTTTTAAAAAATATATTTTTAAAAATATATTTAAAAAAATGTTATGGGGGGAAAAAATTAACGAAACATTAAGAGACAATTAGAGAATGGGCCCACAATGGTTCGAATTACATTGCTGGTTGCGGTGTGAGACAATGTCTCGGAATGCGTATCAAAAAGCGAGAACAATCCAAAATAATTCCGATATACGATTCAAAACGATTTTTTGGACATGTCTAAGGATTAGTATTAGGCCATGATATTTCTCACTTCTGCAATGCTGCCATAGGAAAAATAATATATCCTGCATAAAAAGACAATGAGTATCAAGGAAGTTTTGCTCCCTGCTTACAACCCATCTATGTCGTTTCTCAGTATTTCTTAAATTCCTTGTAGATGGACACTGGTAGGGAAGGAAGGGTCTGAATCCTTGCATGAAGGCAATAGAAGAAAGACTTGTTTGACAGACACATCTTGTTTCGGAGCCATATCGGCCCCAGCCGGCACCTCGGGGGCAGAGCTGTTATCTCAAGCGAGGCCAGGGAGGGACGTTCCATGGCGAGCCCAATTAAAATGCCTCCTCCGAGGAATCAGAGCCGCGGCAGGTGATCTGACTCCAAAACAACAATCTGAGCAAGTGATCACAAAATACCAGAAATACATCCCTGGGGGGGTGTGAGCAAGAAGGAATGGGAAGACGTTGGGGAGAAGAAGACACACAAACACAACTGATTGTCCATCTGGATAAGCAAACACATCCATTGGATAGGATGCCAAAGTTGTTATTCATCCAAATGCACTGTGCATGGAAATTATAACACAATAGAGTTAGAAGAGACCCCAAAACCTTTCGGCCATGCAGGACTACACAATCAAAGCACTCCTGACAGATAGCCATCCAGCCTCTATTTTCAAATCTTCAGAGAAGGACTCCAAACACTGCCAAACACTAATGTGTTGTCGAAGGCTTTCATGGCCGGAATCACTGGGTTGCGGTGAGTTTCCTAGCCTATAATGCCATGTTCCTGAAGCATTCTCTCCTGACGTTTCACCCACATCTATGACCTCACAACCTCCGAGGATGCCTGCCATAGATGTGGGTGAAATGTCAGGGGAGAATACTTCTGGAACATGGCCACACAGCCTGGAAAACTCACCGCAAATGAGTTTTGCATAATGTTTAGGTGGAACCTCTTAATAATAATAATAATAATAATAATAATAATAATAATAATAATAAGGTACGTAAAGGTATCCCCTGACGTTAAGTCCAGTCGAGTCCGACTCTGGGGGTTGGTGCTCATCTCCATTTCTAAGCTGAAGAGCCGGTGTTGTCCGTAGACACCTCCAAGGTCATGTGGCCACTGGCATGACTGCATGGAGCGCCATTACCTTCCCGCTGGAGTGGTACCTATTGATCTACTCACACTCTGCGGGTTGGCGCTTATCTCAATTTCTAAGCCGAAGAGCCAGCGTTGTCCGTAGACACCTCTAAGGTCATGTGGCTGGCATGACAGCGTGGAGCACCGTTACCTTCCCGCCGGAGCAGTACCTATTGATCTACTCACATTTGCATGTTTTCGAATGGCTAAGTTGGCAGAAGCTGGGGCTAGTAGTGGGTGCTCATTCCGCTGCCTGGATTTGAACCTGCGGCCTTTTGGTCCACAAGTTCAGCAGCTCAGTGCTTTAACACACTGCGCCACTGGGCCCCCAATAATAATAATAGCAATAATAATAACAACAACAACAACAACAACTTTACTGGGATCTGCATGCATCATCCGAAAATACATCACACAGTCCTAAACACTTGGGAAGTGTTCGACTTGTGATTTTGTGTTATGAAATCCAGCATATATATTGCGAATAATTGTGAATAATAATAATAATAATAATAATAATAATTATTATTATTATTATTATTATTATTATTATTATTATTATTATTATTGGGAAGTGTTCGACTTGTGATTGTGTGATACAAAATCCAGCATATATATTGTGAATAATTGTGAATTATTATTATTATTATTATTATTATTATTATTATTATTATTATTGGGAAGTGTTCGACTTGTGATTTTGTGATACGCAATCCAGCATATATATTGCAAATAATTGTGAATAATAATAATAATAATAATAATTGGGAAGTGTTCGACTTGTGATTTTGTGAGATGAAATCCAGCATATATATTGTGAATAATTGTGAATTATTATTATTTTATTATGACACAGCAAACAAGATAGATATGCTGGATTTCGTATCACAAAATCACAAGTCGAACACTTCCCAAGTGTCTAGGACTGCGTGATGTATGTTCGGATGATGCGTGCAGATCCCAGTAGGGTGGCCTTTTGCAGTTGGCAGATCGTGATTTTGTCAATGTCTATTGTTTCCAAATGCCGGCTGAGATCTTTTGGCACGGCACCCAATGTGCCCATCACCACCGGGACCACCTGCACTGGTTTCTGGTTATTATTATTATTATTATTATTATTATTATTATTATTATTATTATTATTATTATTGGGAAGTGTTCGACTTGTGATTTTGTGATACGAAATCCAGCATATATATTGTGAATAATTGTGAATTATTATTATTATTATTATTATTATTATTATTATTCGGAAGTGTTCGACTTATGATTTTGTGATACAAAATCCAGCACATATATTGTGAATAATTGTGAATTATTATTATTATTATTATTATTATTATTATTATTATTATTATTATTATTATTATTATTGGGAAGTGTTCGACTTGTGATTTTGTGATACGAAATCCAGCATATATATTGTGAATAATTGTGAATTATTATTATTATTATTATTATTATTATTATTATTGGGTTGTTGTATGTCTTTCGGGCTGTGTGGCCATGTTCCAGAAGTATTGTCTCCCGACGTTTTGCCCACATCTATGGCAGGCATCCTCAGAGGTTGTGAGGTATGGATAAACTGAACTCTACACAGATATATATTCTTTCCTTTCCTTACTTAGTTTCTCCATGCCTCACAACCTCTGAGGATGCCTGCCATAGATGTGGGCGAAACGTCAGGAGAGAATACTTCTGGAACATGGAGATATATTCCTCACAACCTCTGAGGATGCCTGCCATAGATGTGGGTGAAACGTCAGGAGAGAATACTTATGGAACATGGAGATATATTCCTCACAACCTCTGAGGATGCCTGCCATAGATGTGGGCGAAACATCAGGAGAGAATACTTCTGGAACATGGACATATATTCCTCACAACCTCTGAGGATGCCTGCCATAGATGTGGGTGAAACGTCAGGAGAGAATACTTCTGGAACATGGACATATATTCCTCACAACCTCTGAGGATGCCTGCCATAGATGTGGGTGAAACGTCAGGAGAGAATACTTCTGGAACATGGACATATATTCCTCACAACCTCTGAGGATGCCTGCCATAGATGTGGGCGAAACATCAGGAGAGAATACTTCTGGAACATGGAGATATATTCCTCACAACCTCTGAGGATGCCTGCCATAGATGTGGGCGAAACATCAGGAGAGAATACTTCTGGAACATGGACATATATTCCTCACAACCTCTGAGGATGCCTGCCATAGATGTGGGCGAAACATCAGGAGAGAATGCTTCTGGAACATGGACATATATTCCTCACAACCTCTGAGGATGCCTGCCATAGATGTGGGTGAAACGTCAGGAGAGAATACTTCTGGAACATGGACATATATTCCTCACAACCTCTGAGGATGCCTGCCATAGATGTGGGCGAAACGTCAGGAGAGAATACTTCTGGAACATGGACATATATTCCTCACAACCTCTGAGGATGCCTGCCATAGATGTGGGCGAAACGTCAGGAGAGAATACTTCTGGAACATGGAGATATATTCCTCACAACCTCTGAGGATGCCTGCCATAGATGTGGGCGAAACGTCAGGGGAGAATACTTCTGGAACATGGAGATATATTCCTCACAACCTCTGAGGATGCCTGCCATAGATGTGGGCGAAACATCAGGAGAGAATACTTCTGGAACATGGCCACACAGCCCGAAAGACATACAACAACCCTGTGATCCCAGCCATGAAAGCCTTCGACAACACATTATTATTATTATTGGGAAGTGTTCAACTTGTGATTTTGGGATACGAAATCCAGCATATAGATCTCATTTGCTGTGTCATATTACATCTTTGTGTCAATAATAATAATAATAATATAATAAATAATAAATCTTTATTTATATACCATCCTATCTCCTCCAACATGATGAAAACAATAAATACATATAAATTCTGTGTGTTGTCGAAGGCTTTCATGGCCAGAATCACAGGGTTGTTGTATGTCTTTCGGGCTGTGTGGCCATGTTCCAGAAGCATTCTCTCCTGACGTTTCGCCCACATCTATGGCAGGCATCCTCAGAGGTTGCCATCCATACCTCACAACCTCTGAGGATGCCTGCCATAGATGTGGGCGAAACGTCAGGAGAGAATGCTTCTGGAACATGGCCACACAGCCCGAAAGACATACAACAACCCACATATAAATTCTCTTTTCTTCCAATTTGAACCCATTGCTCCGCTGTGTCCTTGTTGCTCCCCTTCCTTATGGCATCGTTTTCAAATATTTTAATGTTGCTATCACTTCCCTGCTTAGTCTTTTCTCCATACAGAGTACCCGGAACCACTACGCATAGGGATGCATGGTTTCCAGACCATTGACCATTTTGGTCACCCTTGGAGGAGGAGAAGATGCTCGGAGACCCCTCTTTGATTTCTCTGAAGGTACAATTGCTTTCCAAAGCTCAGTCCCCCCTCCCCGGTCACCGTTGCATCATCCCAGTCTCCTGCCTTCCACCTATAATTTGTTTTTCTGCTCGACTGTGCTCAGAGGAGAGCCCGCTCTCCAAGGAGGGAGATGTTTTCCAGCTGACGCCTGAGGGAGCCTCTTGCTGATTTCCCCCTGAGCATATTTCAGCATAGTTCTGGAAAACATGAGCACACTCACCCACCATCCCCCATCTCTTTCCACTTTAGTTGGATCATCAACTTAGTTAAGGTAAAGGTTTTCCCCTGACGTTAAGTCCAGTCGTGTCCGGCTCTGGGGGTTGGTGCTCATCTCCATTTCTAAGCCTAAGAGCCGGCATTGTCCGCAGACACCTCCAACGTCATGTGGCCATTGGCATGACTATATGGAGCACTGTTACCTTCCCGCCGGAGCAGTACCTATTACTCTACTCACACTCTGGGGGTTGGTGCTCATCTCCATTTCTAAGCCTAAGAGCCGGCATTGTCCGCAGACACCTCCAACGTCATGTGGCCATTGGCATGACTATATGGAGCACTGTTACCTTCCCGCCGGAGCAGTACCTATTACTCTACTCACACTCTGGGGGTTGGTGCTCATCTCCATTTCTAAGCCTAAGAGCCGGCATTGTCCGCAGACACCTCCAACGTCATGTGGCCATTGGCATGACTATATGGAGCACTGTTACCTTCCCGCCGGAGCAGTACCTATTACTCTACTCACACTCTGGGGGTTGGTGCTCATCTCCATTTCTAAGCCTAAGAGCCGGCATTGTCCGCAGACACCTCCAACGTCATGTGGCCATTGGCATGACTATATGGAGCACTGTTACCTTCCCGCCGGAGCAGTACCTATTACTCTACTCACACTCTGGGGGTTGGTGCTCATCTCCATTTCTAAGCCTAAGAGCCGGCATTGTCCGCAGACACCTCCAACGTCATGTGGCCATTGGCATGACTATATGGAGCACTGTTACCTTCCCGCCGGAGCAGTACCTATTACTCTACTCACACTCTGGGGGTTGGTGCTCATCTCCATTTCTAAGCCTAAGAGCCGGCATTGTCCGCAGACACCTCCAACGTCATGTGGCCATTGGCATGACTATATGGAGCACTGTTACCTTCCCGCCGGAGAAGTACCTATTACTCTACTCACACTCTGGGGGTTGGTGCTCATCTCCATTTCTAAGCCCAAGAGCCGGCGTTGTCCGTAGACACCTCCAAGCACATGCAGCCATTGGCATGACTGCATGGAGCGCCGTTACCTTCCCGTAGAATCAGTACCTATTGATCTACTCACATTTGCATGTTTTCGAACTGCTAGGTTGGCAGAAGCGGGGGCTAACAGCGGGAGCTCACCCCACTCCCTGGATTCAAACCACCGACCTTTCGGTCAGCAAGTGCAACTTAGCAGTTCGAAAACATGCAAATGTGAGATCAAGAGGTACCACTTTGGTGGGAAGGTAGCGGCACTCCATGATGATGATGATGATGATTATTATTATTATTGATACAAAGACACTAATAATGATGATGATGATGATGATGATGATGATTATGATGATGGAGGGCTGCTACCAAAGTGGTACCTCTTGATCTCACATTATTATTATTATTATTATTATTATTGATACAAAGAAAATCATAATAATGGAGGAGCGCTATCTTCCCGCCAAAGTGGTACCTCTTGATTTCACATTATTATTATTATTATTATTATTATTATTATTATTATTATTATTATTATTATTGATACAAAGACACTGATGATGATGATGATGGTGGTGGTGGAAGGCCGCTACCTTCCCACCAAAGTGGTACTTCTTGATCTCACATTTGCATTATTATTATTATTATTATTATTATTATTATTATTATTATTATTATTGATACAAAGACAATAATAATAATAATAATAATAATAATAATAATAATAATAATAGAGAGCCGCTACCTTTCCGCCAAAGTGGCACCTCTTGATCTCATATTTGCATCATTATTATTATTATTATTATTATTATTATTATTATTATTATTGATACAAAGATACTAATACTAATAGTAGTAGTAGTAGTAGTAGTAATGATGATGGAAAGTCGCTACCTTCCCGCCAAAGTGATTATTATTATTATTATAAGATCCGTGTATTAGTCTCCCGTTTTTAACATTTTATTCTGTATGTTGATTCTTATGACTGTTTTATTGATGCTGATGTTTTATTGTTGTGATATTTGTTTTATTGTCTTGCTGTTGTTGTTACATTGTTGTGTTGTGCATGGCCCCATGTAAGCTGCCCCGAGTCCCCTCGGGGAGATGGGGCAGGGTATAAGAATAAAGTTATTATTATAAAGTTGTTATTATTATTATTATTATTATTATTATTATTATTATTTCATTTCTATCCTGCTTTTCTCCCATGGGTGGGATTCAAAACAGCATACAACATATAAAATTCATCCAAATACATAATCAGTTAAAACATCATATCCTGATATAAAAACCCAATTGACATATCAAATAAAACAATTTAAAAACTTAGAGCAAGCACCATTTAAAGATATCCATAAACTCCGGCCACATGACCTAGGAGGTGTCTATGGACAACGCCAGCTCTTTGGCTTAGAAATGGAGATGAGCACCAACTCCCAGAGTCGAACACCACTAGACTTAAAACATTTACTTTTAGCTTACAACCTCTGTGGGGTTTTTTTTTTTGTGTGTGTCAGGAGTGACTTGAGAAACTGCAAGTCGCTTCTGGTGTGAGAGAATTGGCCGTCTGCAAGGACGTTGCCCAGGGGACATTGCCCGGATGTTTTGATGTTTTTATCATAATTGTGGGAGGCTTCTCTTATGTCCCTGCATGGAGCTAGTGCTGAGAGAGGGAGCTCATCCACGCTCTCCCTGGGTTGGATTCGAACCAGCAACCTTCAGGTCAGCAACCCAACCTTCAAGGGTTTAATTCACTGCGCCACTGGGGGCTCATAACCTCCTAACCTCTGGGGATGTCTGTCATAGTTGTGGGCGAAACGTCAGGAGAGAATGCTTCTGGAACTTATATCAACTGAGTTAAATCACCATAAAGAGTTAACACGCCCCAGAGATGTTTCACTCCGTCCAACCTAAGCCGCTAGTGGATCCGGTTCCAGAGCTCGGCTCAGTTCCGGTTCCAAGTCCGGACTAAACCGGAAAAACCTGTGAGTTGGAATCTCCAACTAGGGGAAGGGTGCATTCAGGGAACCCATATATCGGGTTTCTTCTTCACTTTCCAAAATTTATATGTTGAAAAAAGGGAAAGGTCAGAACAAAGCAATATCTGAAACTTAGCAGCGTTGGCACAATGTTGCAAGCCAGGACGGCCGTTTTTGAGACAAACCTGGTTAAAGAATTTATTCTTTTTTCACTGAAATACATTTTCTTTCCCTTGCAGTTAGTGAACTTTTTGGAGAATGACGGGACATATACGTGGGAGCCGCTTTGGTTTCCAAACGATCCCTTTTGTCCTTTTTAAACACACACACACCTTCTGTTTGACTAGGATGAATCACAGAAAGGAGAACGGATCCAAAGCAAATAAAAGGCGCTGGCTTTCTGTGCCTATTAAGTCCTCCATCTATGGCACACAAGGTGGTATTTCCTCCCTTCTCGTTACGGGAATTGTTCGAAATTAAGAGGCCAAACCCATTGTCCAAAAGGCGCATGAAATCATCTCTGGCTCCAAGTACCACCCTGGGCAAACATTCAGAAGATTCATGGATCTCAGCCATTTTCCTCTGAACATTAGTCCATGGCTTCTGTGTCAAGGAATATAAACCAGGTTTAAGCCTAAACTGCGCTGGAATCTAGGTAAAGGTTTTCCCCTAATGTTAAGTCTAGTCGTGTACGACTCTGTAGGTTGGTGCTCATCTCCATTTCTAAGCCGAAGAGCCAGCATTGTCCGTAGACACCTCCAAGGTCATGTGGCCGGCATGATTGCACGGAGCACCGTTACCTTTCTGTGAGACCGGTACCTATTGATCTACTCACATTTGCATGTCTATAGCTCCAAGTTCATGTAGCCAGCATGGCTGCATGGAGCACTATCACCTTCCCAGAGCAGTACCTATTAATCTACTCAAATTTGCATGTCTGTAGACCCCTCCAAGATCATGTGGCCAATGGCATGACTGCATGGAGCGCTGTTACCTTCCCACCAGAGCGGTACCTATTGATCTACTCACATTTCCATGTCTGTAGACAACTCCAAGGTCATGTGGCCAATGGCATGACTGCATGGAGCACCATTACCTTCCCACCAGAGCAGTACCTATTGATCTACTCATGTTTGCATGTCTATAGCTCCAAGGTCATGTGGCCATGGGCATGACTGCATGGAGCACCATTACCTTCCCACCAGAGCAGTATCTATTGATCTACTCACATTTGCATATCTGTAGTTCCAAGGCCATGTGGCCGGCATGACTGCATGGAGCACCATTGCCTTCCCACCAGAGCGGTACCTATTGATCTACTCACATTTGCATGTCTGTAGTTCCAAGGCCATGAGGCCAGCATGACTGCATGGAGCACCGTTACCAGAGCAGTACCTATTGATCTACTCACATTTGCATGTCTGCATGGAGCACCGTTACCAGAGCAGTACCTACAGATCTACTCACATTTGCATGTCTGCATGGAGCACCGTTACCAGAGCAGTACCTATTGATCTACTCACATTTGCATGTCTGCATGGAGCACCGTTACCAGAGCAGTACCTATTGATCTACTCACATTTGCATGTCTGCATGGAGCACCGTTACCAGAGCAGTACCTACAGATCTACTCACATTTGCATGTCTGCATGGAGCACCGTTACCAGAGCAGTACCTATTGATCTACTCACATTTGCATGTCTGCATGGAGCACCGTTACCAGAGCAGTACCTATTGATCTACTCACATTTGCATGTCTGCATGGAGCACTGTTACCAGAGCAGTACCTACAGATCTACTCACATTTGCATGTCTGCATGGAGCACCGTTACCAGAGCAGTACCTATTGATCTACTCACATTTGCATGTCTGCATGGAGCACCGTTACCAGAGCAGTACCTATTGATCTACTCACATTTGCATGTCTGCATGGAGCACCGTTACCAGAGCAGTTCCTATTGATCTACTCAGATTTGCATGTCTGTAGCTCCAAGGTCATGTGGCCGGCATAACTGCATGGAGCGCAGCTGCCTTTTTGCAAGAGTAGTACCTATTGATCTACTCAGATTTACATGTCTGTAGCTCCAAGTTCATGTGGCCGGCATAACTGCATGGTGCGCAGCTGCCTTTTTGCAAGAGTAGTACCTATTGATCTACTCACATTTACATGTCTGTAGCTCCAAGTTCATGTGGCCAGCATGACTGCATGGAGCACAGTTGCCTTTTTGCAAGAGCAGTACCTATTGATCTACTCACATTTACATGTCTGTAGCTCCAAGTTCATGTGGCCGGCATGACTGCATGGAGCGCCGTTACCTTCCCGCCGGAGCAGTACCTATTGATCTACTCACATTTACATGTTTTCAAACTACTAGGTTGGCAGAAGCTGGGGCCAACAGCAGGAGCTCATCCTGCTTCCTTAATTCAAACGGCCAACCTTTCAGTCAGCAAGTTCAGCAGCTCAGCGGTTTAACCTGCTGAGCCAGTGGGGGCTCCGGTGGACCCTATCCCTTTACCAAATAAATTTAGCACCTTGGACAGTTCATTTAAACTAGGATATACTGGATTAAATGGACAAGATCAGGCATCAGTTTTGAAAGAAGAAAAGGGAAAAGAGAAGAAACAGGAGGAAATAATCCAGTTCTACCTAAGTCACCTTTCTTTTTTTTTATAAATTTTATTTTTGCATTTCATAAAATAACATTGAAAGTGGGGGAACAATTTGGCTATAGAAAAGTAGGAAGGTGAGTAATAGAGGAGGGGAGAAGAAAGAAGAAGAAAAAAAAAAAAAAAAAAAAAAAAAGAACACACACATACATCTAGTTTGACTTCCATCCATATCTAAACCAGAATGTCTCTCAGGGGAGATTTCTACCCCTGTAGTAGTTTGCTTCTATTTCTGAGTCTGCTTCTCTATAGTAGAGCTTTTCTAGTCCCGCGACTTATTCGTATTATCAACTTATCCTTACATGTTTTGTAGTTTCGGGTATTATCAATCTATATCTTATAATTAACTTCTCAGTCTTTCTCACTGTACAAATGTTGTCATTCTTCTTTGTTGTAGATAAGCTAAGACTGGTTCCCAGTCCGTACTTCTTCTGGGCACTCCTTGGTGTTTTGTTATTATATATGTTAGCCTATCCATGTTTTTAATTTCCATTAGTTTGAGTAACCATTGGTCAGCATCCGGTGTTTCCTCCTGTCTCCAATACTTTGCATATATGATCCTTGCTGCCGTGGTCATATAATTAATTAACAATTCCTCATTTTCTGTTGACTTCAGTTCCGTGATTCCTAAGAGGAAGAATTCTGGTTTGAATTGGTGGTTGGTTTTTAAAAATTTTTGCATATTTTCGTGGATAATTTTCCAATATTTTTTCGCCTTGTCACACGTCCACCACATGTGAAAGAATGTTCCTTCATGTTGCTTACATTTCCAACAGGCGGTGTTCATGTTTTTGTAGTAGTATCCTAATTTCTGTGGCGTTATATACCATCTATAAAACATTTTGATCAAGTTTTCTTTCAGATCGTATGAGTACATTTGTTTCATTTTGCGATTCCACATAGTTTCCCATTGCTCCATTCTAATTGTTCTTCCCAAATTTACCGCCCATTTTGTCATACATTCCTTGACTGTTTCTTCCTCAGTAGCCCATTCCAGTAAATGTCTATAAAGTTTTGTTATCACTTTTTTTTCCGAAGTCATTATTCTGTCCCAGAATGTTTCTTTGTCCATAAAACCTTGTTTTCTATCCTTATTAAAAGATTCCCTTAACTGCCTATACTGGAACCATGAGATATTTGTGAATTTTACTTTTATGTCCTCTTGAGTTCTCATTTCTGGTTGTCCTCCCACCTGTACTATTATATCTTTATAAAGGGGCCATTTTTCCATGCCGGATAGTCTCCTTTGGCATGCTTCAAGTGGCGAAATCCATAATGGAGTCTTTGGGTATATTCTTGCTTTGTATTTATTCCAAATTTTTATTACCGCTGATCTTATAAAATGATTGCAAAAAATTTTTTCTAGTTTTATTTTATCATACCACAAGTATGCATGCCAGCCTGTACGCAGGTCATAGCCTTCTAGATTTATTATCGATTCTCTTTTTAGAGTAGTCCAATCCTTTACGTATAAAAGGGCACAAGCTTCGTAATACAATCTTAAATCCGGCATACCCAGTCCCCCTCTCTTCGTTTCATCTATTAAATTTGAATGTTTTATTCTGGGTCTTTTCCCTTGCCACACAAATTTTGATAAATCTTTTTTCCACTTTTGAAACAATGTCTGATTTCTAATTATTGGTAGATTTTGAAATAAGAATAACATTTTAGGGAGAATATTCATTTTAATTACCGAGATTCTACCCAGGAGAGAAAGTTTTAAGGTTTTCCAGTCTTCCAGATTTTTCTTTATTACCACCCATTTTTTCTTCTACCTAAGTCACCTTTCAGCAGGATTTGCCCAGAATTTCACAACAAAAGTCAAGGATTTGAATACAGCCCATTTGAATCACGGCCCTCTTCTCCTTTCCCTCATTTTCAATGCAAATCTCCAAATTTGAAATCTGGAATGCAAACTCATCCTTCCTGTCTTGTGCTATGCCATTTGACCCGGGAGCAGGACGATCGCTTTTGCATCATCTCCCAAAAGGAGGACAAAGAAAGACACAAGGTTTGCATCAAAGTGTCATGAGGCAGGATATAAGAATAAAATTGTTATTATTGACACAAAGACATAGTATGACACAGCAAATGAGATCTATATGCTGGATTTCGTATCACAAAATCACAAGTCGAACACTTCCCAAGCATTTAGGACTGTGTGATTTTATTATTATTATTATGTTGTTGTTGTTGTATTATTATCATTATTGTTATATTAATATTATTTTATTGTATGACACAGCAAACAAGATAGATATGCTGGATTTCATATCACAAAATCACAAGTCGAACACTTCAAAAGTGTCTAGGACTGTGTGATGTATTTTCGGATGATGCGCGCAGATCCCAGTAGGGTGGCCTTTTGCAGTTGGCAGATCGTAATTTTGTCAATGTCTATTGTTTCCAAATGCCGGCTGAGATCTTTTGGCATGGCACCCAATGTGCCCATCACCACCGGGACCACCTGTACTGGTTTCTGCCAGAGTCTTTGAAGTTCAATCTTGAGTCCTGATAGCGGCTGAGTTTTTCCTGTTTTTTTCGTCAATGCGACTGTCATCTGGGATGGCGACATCAATGATCCAAACCTTTTTCTTTTCCACAACTGTGATGTCTGGTGTGTTGTGTTCCAGAACTTTGTCAGTCTGGGTTCGGAAGTCCCACAGCATCTTTGCGTGCTCATTTTCCAAGACTTTTTCAGGTTTGTGATCCCACCAGTTCTTTGCTGCTGGGAGGTGGTACTTGAGGCATAAGTTCCTATGAATCATTTGGGCCACACAGTTGTGTCTCTGTTTGTAGTCTGTCTGTGCAATTTTCTTACAGCAGCTGAGGAGATGATCCATGGTTTTGTCGGTTTCCTTGCACAGTCTGCATTTTGGGTCATCAGCTGATTTTTCGATCTTGGCCTTAATTGCCTTTGTCCTGATGTCTTGCTCCTGGGCTGCAAGGATCAGGCCTTCTGTCTCCTTCTTCAGGGTCCCATTCGTGAGCCAGAGCCAGGTCTTCTCCTTATCAGCCTTTCCTTCAATTTTGTCAAGGAACTTTCCATGCAATGATTTGTGGTGCCAGCTATCAGCTATAGTTTGTAGTGCAGTTTTCTTGTACTGTTTTTTTTGTCTGCTGTGCTTTGAGGAGTTTCTGATTTTTGACTTCAATCAAAGCAGGTTCTTCACTTTGACTGCTTGTTTGACTTGTAAGAGTCCTCTGCCCCCTGATCTTCTAGGCAGATATAGCCGGTCAACATCACTGCGAGGGTGCAGTGAATGACGAATGGTCATGGATTTTCTTGTTTTTCTGTCCAAATTGTCCAGTTCAACCTGTGTCCAGTTTATGATGCCAGCAGTATATTACTATTATTATTATTATTATTATTATTATTATTATTATTATTATTATTTATTGTTGTTATTCACTAAACATTCTGGAAGTCCTAGCCACCATGAGCATAATAGTTGTGGATTCTTGCAAAGAGGATTGCTTTGGCCTTTCTCTGAGAGAAAATGACTTGCCCAACATTGCCCAAGCAAAGCAAAGGAGAGTCTTAAGATGGCACAGGAACACTTTGTGGCCTTCAAGAGAAGCAAAGTGAGGCAGTGCTATCAAGTGGATGGAGGCCACATTGATAACCATTTTTCATGAGTCAATCCTTTGCCCTTTTGACAATTCCTTTAGGGGAAAATACACCTTCCCACATAGGCCACCAAAGCTCCAAAGATACATGTTGACCCCAATAAAGGCTCCCAGAGTCAGGTTAAACCTGTTTGTAGCTAATCGGCCCATCTCCCATCCTTTCTTCCTAGTCTGGACTTCTTTTTCTACTGCTTTCCGCCTCGCTCTACGCTCACCATCTGGCATGCGCGGAAGAGCCCGGCTTGTGCAAACCCTTTGCTCGCTCCAAGAGTCAGGAGCCTCACCCTTTCCAGGAACTCTCATCCTTCGGGGCGGGTGCCGTGGCAGGAATTTAGAGCCTGCAAACAGATTGCTCTGCTCTGTTTGTTTTTAAAGACACAACGCAGAGAGGAATCAAGGCGGTGTAAGGAGATCTGCAAAGTATATATAGATAAATGGAGGAGGAAGGGATGCAGAGACAGGTCACTCTATCTATTTTTAGATAAACCTTTCTGTGGAAATGGAGGAAGGCAGGGCTTGCCAAAGGTCCCTTTTTGTACATTACACTCTCCGAATACCCCAACTAGGGATTCTGGGAGTTGCAATATAAAAAAGAGACATTGCCAAGCTCATTTCCAGAGAGTGTGATGATATTTTTCAGACCAAGCAACCAATGAGCTTGGTAGTACAGTAGAGTCTCACTTATCCAACATAAACGGGCCGGCAGAACGTTGGATAAGCGAATACGTTGGATAACAAAGACAGATTAGGGAGAAGCCTATTAAACATCAAATTAGGTTATGATTTTACAAATGAAGCACCAAAACATCATGTTAGACAACAAATTTGACAGAAAAAGTAGTTAAATATGCAGTAATGCTATGTTGTAATTATTGTATTTACGAATTTAGCACCAAAATATCACGATGTATTGAAAACATTGACTACAAAAATACGTTGGATAATCCAGAATATTGGATAAGCAAGTGTTGGATAAATGAGACTCTACTGTAGTTCAATACGCAGTGATGCTATGTAGTAATTACTGTATTTACGAATTTAGCACCAAAATATCACTAGGATGTCTGTGGTGGAGGAGAAATAGAAAATCTATCAATTCCTCTGTTTGCTGTGTGCCATAGAAAAGAATAGGAAAAGGTTATGGGAGAGGCAGTGGGCGGGGTTATGCAAATCTCACATCAATGGAGAAAGTCAGAAACACTGGGAAATCTATGGTGGAGGAGAAACAGAAAATCTATCAATTCCTCTGTTTGCTGTGTGCCATAGAAAAGAATAGAACAGAAAAGGGTTATGGGAGAGGCAGTGGGCGTGGTTATGCAAATTCCACATCGATGGAGAGAGTCAGAAACACTGGGAAATCTATGGTGGAGGAGAAACAGAAAATCTATCCCATCTGGGTGATGAGCAGTATAGTGTTTGTGAAGGACATTTGCAGGGCTCTTGGACATGTTTACGGCGCTCGCCATAACCTGCAATGTCATTGGAGGAAGGGCCAATAGTGGTATTTGTGGAAGCCAAACCAATAGGAAAACCGAGACTTTGTGAACCAAGACTCGTCCTCCTCGTGTAAGAAGGCAAATGCTTTAATTAACCGGAGATTAGGTTTTCCTCCGAGTGATAAGGTGACCTGGCCCTGCCTGTTAATGACTCTGAGCCCTCAACGTGCCAAAAAAAGGGGGTAAACTCATTTCCAAACATCACCCAGCTTTGAAGCAGGCCGTAAATCGTAGAGCCTAATCTAAGCAGGAGGTCAAATTAAAGACATGGCTTTTTTGGGAAAGCAACTCTTCCGTGGAATAGGGCCAGGCTTTAAATTGCTTCCGTGCCAGGTCGATGCTGGAGAAAAACGTTTCAATGACTCCCCAAAAGAAAAGAAAACAGTGAGTGGGTGGGTCAGGAAAGTCCACAACTAAACAAATATACAAAATAGATTAGCTGAAGCATCAGTGCCCTTGGAACGCCAGAAGTAGGGATTAAAGGGGTCCTGAAGCATTCTCTCCTGACGTTTCGCCCACATCTATGGCAGGCATCCTCAGAGGTTGTTTTATAAAGTGTTGAAAACTTTGCCAGATTCTATCCTTTTGGGAGATTTGCGCAAATCTCTAAATACTAGAAACTTGGGGGCTGAAGGAACATTTCATGGGGGGGTTAGAGGTGGCGGGATTCGTAGTTTGGGTGTGTGGTGCCCACATTCCTCTCCCTTTGAAGTTGAAGGAAGCTCTTTTTTGGAGAAGCAGCCTTTTCTCCCACTTCTTGTGCTTCCTTGAGGCCTTCCTGCTGGGACTTGTGAGCCCGGATGAGCAAATCCATGCGCCTCCCATACTCACCGAGGAGCCAATGGCGAGCCAGTGCATTTCACCCATGAATCAGCGGCTCTGTCGGTTGGAAACCCAACACCTGTCTCCGGCCTCGGCCAGGTGTGGCGGCAAGGTGGGCCCAAAAACCACGCCTTCCTCACCACCTTCCTTAGTCGGGATTTTTTGGCACCGCTGAATGACTTGAGCTGTGATATTCCCTGTTCAATGCATCCTTTGTCCTACTAGTTTTTCAGTCTCTTGTTTCCGCCCTCCTCCTTACAGTTTGTTCTCAGTTTACTTTGGTTTTCATAGCTCTCATCTCCTCTAAGCATGGCTAAAAGCCCATCCACATTGACCATCTAAGGCAGGGATCCCCAAACTTTTAAAACCAGGGGCCAGTTCACGATCCTTTGGACCGTTGGAGGGCTGGACTATAGTAATAATAGTAATAATAATAATAATAACAACAACAACAACAACAATAATAAAAAATAGGGTTGGAAGGGTTTGGGCCATTGAGTCCAACCCCTTCTTCCTTTGTGCACCGAAAGCACAAGCAAAGCACCCCTGACAGATGGCCACCCAGCCTCAATGTTAATAATAATAATAATAATAATAATAATAATAATAATAATATCTGATGTACATGGATGACCTGAAGCTGTATGGGAAAACGGAATCTGAAATCCAGTCTCTGACCAACACTGTCCGAATTTTTAGCACTGATATCAGCATGGAGTTTGGTTTGGACAAATGTTCGACAGTGGCATTGAAGAAGGGAAAAATCATTGAAAGTGAGGGCATAAATATGCCTAATGGCCAAACAATAAAGTGTCACCAGCCAGAGGCCTATAAATATCTGGGCATATTAGAGCTGGACAACATCAAGCATGAACATGTGAAGATTGTGGTCAGCAAAGAATACATACAAAGGGTCAGAAAAATTCTCAAAAGCAAGCTCAATGGAGGCAACACCATCAAGGCCATAAACACCTAGGCCACACCTGTCATAAGATATACTGCTGGCATTATAAATTGGACACAGGCAGAACTGGACAATTTGGACAGAAAAACAAGAAAACTCGTGACCATTCATCATTCACTGCACCCTCTCAGTGATGTTGACCGGCTATATCTGCCTAGAAGATCAGGGGGCAGAGGACTCTTGCAAGTAAAATAAGCAGTCAAAGAAGAAGAACATGCCCTGGCAGAATATGTAAAACAAAGTGAAGAACCTCCTTTGATTGAAGTCTAAAATCAGAAACTCCTCAAAGCACAGCAGACAAAAAAAACAGTACAAGAAAGCCACACTACAAACTAGAGCTGACAGTTGGCACAACAAAACATTGCATGGAAAGTTCCTTGACAAAATTGAAGCAAAAGCTGATACGGAGAAGACCTGGCTCTGGCTCACGAATGGGACCCTGAAGAAGGAGACAGAAGGCCTGATCCTTGCAGCCCAGGAGCAAGACATCAGGACAAAGGCAATTCAGGCCAAGATTGAAAAATCAGCTGATGACCCAAAATGCAGACTGTGCAAGGAAACCGACGAAACCATGATCATATCCTCAGCTGCTGTAAGAAAATTGCACAGACAGACTACAAACAGAGGCACAACTATGTGGCCCAAATGATTCATTGGAACTTATGCCTCAAGTACCACCTCCCAGCAGCAAAGAACTGGTGGGATCACAAACCTGCAAAAGTATTGGAAAATGAGCACGCAAAGATACTGTGGGACTTCCGAATCCAGACTGACAAAGTTCTGGAACACAACACACCAGACATCACAGTTGTGGAAAAGAAAAAGGTCTGGATCATTGATGTTGCCATCCCAGGTAACAGTCGCATTGACGAAAAACAACAGGAAAAACTCAGCCGCTATCAGGACCTCAAGATTGAACTGCAAAGACTCTGGCAGAAACCAGTGCAGGTGGTCCCGGTGGTGATGGGCACACTGGGTGCCGTGCCAAAAGATCTCAGCCGGCATTTGGAAACAATAGACATTGACAAAATCACCATCTGCCAACTGCAAAAGGCCACCCTACTGGGATCTGCACACATCATCCGAAAATACATCACACAGTCCTAGACACTTTTGAAGTGTTCAACTTGTGGTTTTGTGATACGAAATCCAGGATATCAACCCTATAAAGAGGGTTGGAAGGGACCCCTTGGGTCATTGAGTCCAACCCCATTCTGCTTTTGTGCACCAAAAGCACAAGCAAAGCACCCCTGACAGATGGCCACCCAGCCTAGATGATCAGGGGGCAGAGGACTCTTACAAGTAAAACAATCAGTCTGAGAAGAATGTGAGAGAAAGAAGTCTTGTCTGTTGGAGGCATGTGAGAATGTTGCAACTGGCCACTTGGATTAGAAGCATTCTCTCCTGACATTTCGCCCACATCTATGAGGCTGTGAGGTCTGTTGGAAACTAGGCAAGTGAGGTTTATATATCTGTAGAATGTCCAAGGATGGAGAAACAACTCCTGTCTGTTTGAGGCATGTGTGAATGTTGCAACTGGCCATCTTGATTTGAAGCATTCTCTCCTGACATTTCGCCCACATCTATGAGGCTGTGAGGTCTGTTGGAAACTAGGCAAGTGAGGTTTATATATCTGTAGAATGTCCAAGGTTGGAGAAACAACTCCTGTCTGTTTAAGGCAAGAGTGAATGTTGCAATTGGACACCTTGATTAGAAGCATTCTCTCCTGACATTTCGCCCACATCTATGAGGCTGTGAGGTCTGTTGGAAACTAGGCAAGTGAGGTTTATATATCTGTGGAATGTCCAAGGTTGGAGAAACAACTTCTGTCTGTTTAAGGCAAGAGTGAATGTTGCAATTGGACACCTTGATTAGAAGCATTCTCTCCTGACATTTCGCCCACATCTATGAGGCTGTGAGGTCTGTTGGAATCTAGGCAAGTGAGGTTTATATATCTGTAGAATGTCCAAGGATGGAGAAACAACTCCTGTCTGTTTGAGGCATGTGTGAATGTTGTAACTGGCCACTTGGATTAGAAGCATTATCTCCTGACATTTCGCCCACATCTATGAGGTTGTGAGGTCTGTTGGAAACTAGGCAATCCTACTATAAGTATGTAAACGCTAATTTACCAAGTACTAGTTACACACCAATTTTGCATGTGCAAAAATATTGTAGTTTCAATTGATTTGCTTTTGGGGTAAATTTCATTACATACTTTTTTAATTAAACTGGGAAGTACTGAGCGAACATTAACCTTACTTTTCAATGGGTAGTGAAAGCTACCTGGTCTCTCAACTCCACAGATGCAAAACCTACACACTTAAAGATGTGCCGGGAACAAAAGAAAGAGTTCCCACAAGTTGTGGGCATTTTCAACGTGTCGTTTTTCTTCCTGCCCACGTTTCTCAAGGGGTCGGAAACTTCGCTTGGGAAATGACGAATTCTCATTCCAATCCCGGCCTGGACAAAAGAGGAAAAGAAACCACGGCCAGAAATAAATTGCGCTCGGTAAATCATTGACTAGTCCCTGGCTGGCTGGCTTGAAACTTGGAGATATCGTCACCCTTCACTAGTCCCTTTTCTCCCTCTTTTGTTAACATTAACCCGGGTGACAAACGAATGGCCCAAAAGGAAAACAGCATTCTTGTCCGACTCTGGGGGTTGGTGCTCATCTCCATTTCTAAGCCAAAGAGCCAGCGTTGTCCGTAGACACCTCCAAGATCATGTGGCCATTGCCACGACTGCATGGAGTGCCGTCACCTTCCCACCGGAGCGGTACCTATTGATCTACTCACATTTGCATGTTTTCGAACTGCTAGGTTGGCAGGAGCTGGGGCTAACAGTGGGAGCTCATTCCGCTCCCCGGATTCGAACCAGCGGCCTTTTTGTCAGCAAGTTCAGCAGAGGCTGGATGGCCATCTGTCGAGAGTGCTTTGAATGTGATTTTCCTTCTTCTTGGCAGAATGGAGTTGGACTGAATTGCCCACAAGGTCTCTTCCAACTTCATTATTCTTCCTCCACAAGTCACCTTTCTTTCCCAGTGACATCACAGAGGGCCACTTCACCTAGCAACAGCAAATCTAGTGACATCAGAGGGCTACTTCAACTAGCAACGGCAAATCTTGTGACATCAGAGGGCTACTTCACCTAGCAACAGCAAATCTAGTGACATCAGAGGACCATTTCACCTAGCAACAGCACATCTAGTGACATCAGAGGGCCACCCAGCAACGGCACATCTAATGACATCAGAGGGCCACTTCACCTAGCAACAGTAAATCTAGTGACATCAGAGGTTCACTTCACCTAGAAACAGCAAATCTAGTGACATCAGAGGGCCACTTCATCTAGCAACAGCACATCTAGTGACATCAGCGGGCCACTTCACCTAGCAAGAGCAAATCTAGTGACAACAGAGGGCCACTTCACCCAGCAACAGCAAATCTAGTGACATCAGAGGGCCACTTCACTTAGCAACGACAAATCTAGTGACATCAGAGGGCCACTTCACCTAGAAACGTCAAATCTAGTGACATCAGAGGGCCACTTCACCCAGCAACAGCAAATCTAGTGACAACAGAGGGCCACTTCACCCAGCAACAGCAAATCTAGTGACAACAGATTTGTGTTTCCCGGGCGGTATGGCCATGTTCTGGAAGCATTCTCTCCTGACATTTCACCCACATCTATGGCAGGCATCCTCAGAGTTTGTGAGGTATATTTTATATAAACCCCACTTGCCTAGTTTCCAACAGACCTCACAACCTCTGAGGATGCCTGCCATAGATGTGGGCGAAACATCAGGAGAGAATGCTTATGGAACATGGCCAGACAGCCCGGAAAACACACAACAACCCATTCATATTTTGACTTTTACATAGATAAGATAAAACTACTGCAAGAAGTTTGCAGCCTCTCTTAGACCTCTCACAAGAAACTCACAAACAGAACGGTATATTCCATGATTCTGTGAGTAGCAAATTTAACAGGGATGGAAAAGGCTAACAGTCATATCTTAAAATATTCTAGTCCTTAAGACTGGAAAAGCAAGTAATTTTATGAGCCGTGCCAAGACCATATATCAGGATTTGGAGAATGCCCTGAAGTATAAAACTCCCCGGGTGGGCAGCGTACAACCCGTCATAAAATTGCAACACAAAACTTTAGAAGAAAACACATAAGCGGGCACACACACTTAGAGAGAGCGGCAATTAAACCAATAAAACCTGTCAGAGCTCTATCATAAAATTAAATCGGTTATAAAACATTGCTTCAATGCCGGGGGTTTTTTGTTTTATTTTATTTATACAGTCTTTGCTTGTCACCAGGTTGGCACCAGGAAACTCCTCCTTCGAGGAGGAAATGAGAGATATCAGAGGGGAGAGTGAAAGGTTTGAACCCTAGAACGTACAATGAACAAAAATCCAATGGGTGGGATTCAGGATACTCTCTGGCTGTAGAGTAAACTACAACTCCCACTCTGATGAGTCAATCCCCTCAAACTCCTCGAGTAGGTTGAGTTAGTCATGGGGGTTCCAGGTCCATCATTGATGGAGTTCAGACTGCTTTTAGATTGCAAGTGAACTATACATCCCAGTATCTACAACTCTTCTAAATCATGGTTCATTCTCCCCAAACCTCTCTATTTGCTGATCAATTCCTCAGTTTGCTGTGTACCATGGAAAAAAATAGGAAAAGGTTAAGGGAGAGGCAGTGGGCGGGGTTATGCAAATTCCACACCAGTGGTGAGAGTCAGAAACACTGGGGTGTCTGTGGTGGAGGAAAAACAGAAAATGTAGGATGATATTGTCCCCGAATGAAAGCCTTCACTTGAGTGGTGGGCACTGTGGTGTTTGTGGAGGATATTAGCAGGGTCTTGGACATGTTCACAGCTCTCTATAACCTGAAATGTCATTGGAGGGGGACCACTGGTGTCTCCTGAGTAGTGGGAGCTATAGCTATTAGACATGTCCAAAAAATTGTTTTGAATCGTATATCGGAATTATTTCGGATTGTTCTCGCTTTTTGATACGCATTCCGAGACATTGTCTCACAGCGTAACCAGCAATGTAATTCGAACCATTGTTGGCCCATTCTCCAATGTCTCTTAATGTTTTGTTATCCCCCCCCCCCCCCATTTTTAACGTGTTTTTAAAAATATTTTTTAATTTTTTTGTTTCTGCAACCTACCTTGAATGGGAGCTTAGCTCAGCCTAACATGGTTCTTTCTCTTACCAAGAGAATTTCTAGTTTTCAAAGTATCTTTGCACTCCTTGCCAGGGCATTGCTTGGCGTGGTGGTCACTGGTCCATTTCTAATGGAAGGCATTGGGTTGAGGCTTGTGGGATTACATAGCCAGAGACACCATTGATTTCCAGTGTCCTTCTTGCTTACAAATATAGCAAGGGAATTTCTAGTTTTCAAAGTATCTTTGCACAACTTGTAAGGGCATTGCAAATTTGATGAGGATAGCTCAAGAAATGAGGGCGGGAGAGCCCTGTAAAAGTCCCCCTCCCCCCGGTTCCTTTTTTTTTTTTTTTTGGCGATTGCGCATGCGTGTCCGCCATTTTAGAAACATTTAGAATCCTTACGAATTTTCGGAAATATCCTAAATATTTGGGTGAAAAAATCGGAAATACTTTCTATATCGAAGCGCCAGCGCCCCCTACTTTAGAAACGAGAACTGAAACATTTTTTTCATCGATCGGACATGCCTAATAGCTATCTGTGGAAGTGGGAGCTTGTCTGTGTAAGTGGACACTCTAGCCATACACATAAATATATATATTCACTTTTATTATGTGTATAGATTAGTATTATTGTCATCATTCTTGATCTGTAAGGAGAGGTAGGTCATATTAATAATATTGGCTAGACAGTCTAGGGATGATGTGAGCAGTAATCCAATAACATGTTGTCGAAGGCTTTCATGGCCGGGATCACAAGGTTGTTGTATGTTTTCCGAGCTGTATGGCCATGTTCCAGAAGTATTCTCTCCTGATGTTTCACCCACATCTATGGCAGGCATCCTCAGAGGTAGGCCTGTTGATGCAGGGACTACGAATACACAACACTCACGGGCGCTTAACTCTGTGATGCATTCATAACTGCGACATAGGATTCCAGCCAGACTTCCCATATACATATACCTCACAACCTCTGAGGATGCCTGCCATAGATGTGGGTGAAACGTCAGGAGAGAATACTTCTGGAACATGGACATATATTCCTCACAACCTCTGAGGATGCCTGCCATAGATGTGGGCGAAACGTCAGGAGAGAATACTTCTGGAACATGGACATATATTCCTCACAACCTCTGAGGATGCCTGCCATAGATGTGGGCGAAACGTCAGGAGAGAATACTTCTGGAACATGGATATATATTCCTCACAACCTCTGAGGATGCCTGCCATAGAAGTGGGCGAAACGTCAGGAGAGAATACTTCTGGAACATGGACATATATTCCTCACAACCTCTGAGGATGCCTGCCATAGATGTGGGTGAAACGTCAGGAGAGAATACTTCTGGAAACATGGCCATACAGCCTGGAAAACATACAACAACCTTGCAATCCAACAACACTTCAAAGGCCACAAATGGTGCAAAAGCTGCCTTGAAGTGTCCCATCACGAAAAAGCCACGTCTGAAGTCTAGGCAGGAAAGTCATCAATTCACATTCTGAGATGTACTACACTTCCATTTAAGTTACCACCAGATTCAGAGATGCAATTATTACAACATAATCAACAATGCATTTCAGAAACGGAAGCATTACTTGCTATAGCTGCCAGGATATTACATATCTTCTCTAGTAATGATTCCAAAACTTCTCCATTAATTTAAAAATATTGTCAATACGCCTGCTGTGTGGACAGACTGCTACGAGTTCTAAAGTGGTTCAAAAGCAGGCCGAACGGCGTCTCTTTTCATCATCGGATCCGAATAGGCGGTTTATTACAGTCAACAACACTGTAATGGCCTTGAGCAAAAGGCATTGAAGATTGCCTTCCCCGACTTAAATGGCAATAATTATTTCTAGACCGATGCATATTAATCAAGAGTGGCACGTTTTATGCATATGGGTGTCCTTTCCCTTCGAAACATAATTCCTCCTTTTTGGCAAGACATATGTTCCCACCCTAATTGTCTGCTATTGACAGTATTGTCATGAATCTCGCGGACTATCTGCTTTGGAGCGTTAAAAGGGAACTGAGCTAAAGGAGACGTTTTCTCGGGCTGTTGAGAAGTCACTATTTTATTTATTTATTTATTTGCGACATTTATATACCGCCCTTCTCACCCCGAAGGGGACTCAGGGCGGTTTACAAGTATATATACATACAATATATTATATTATACAACTATATCGCAATATTATTAGTAATATTGCATGTAATATAAATATACAATTATAATTGTGAATTATAATAATTATTACATTGTATTACATCATAATATTATTATTAATATTACATGTATAACATGTATTACATGTATTACATGTTTTAGTATTACACTACTAAAACATACAAACTTATATCTGTTTAATCTGATGGGTGCTTCAACTGTATTACAATAATAATAATAATAATAATAATAATAATAATAATAATAATAATAATAATGACCATTCATCATTCACTGCACCCTCGCAGTGATGTTGACCGGCTATATCTGCCTAGAAGATCAGGGGGCAGAGGACTCTTACAAGTAAAACAAGCAAAGAAGAAGAACATGCCCTGGCAGAAGATGTCAAGCAAAGTGAAGAACCTGCTTTGATTGAAGTCAAAAATCAGAAACTCCTCAAAGCACAGCAGACAAAGAATCAGTACAAGGAAACCGCACTACAAACTAGAGCTGACAGCTGGCACAACAAAGCATTGCATGGAAAGTTCCTTGACAAAACTGAAGGAAAAGCTGATAAGGAGAAGACCTTTCTATGGCTCACGAATGGGACCCTGAAGAAGGAGACAGAAGGCCTGATCCTTGCAGCCCAGGAGCAAGCCATCAGGACAAAGGCAATTCAGGCCAAGATCGAAAAATCAGCTGATGACCCAAAATGCAGACTGTGCAAGGAAACTGACGAAACCATAGATCATATCCTCAGCTGCTGTAAGAAAATTGCACAGACAGACTACAAACTGAGGCACAACTATGTGGCCCAAAGGATTCCTTGGAACTTATGCCTCAAGTACCACCTCCCAGCAGCAAAGAACTGGTGGGATCACAAACCTGCAAAAGTATTGGAAAATGAGCACGCAAAGATACGGTGGGACTTCCAAATCCAGACTGACAACACACCAGACATCACAGTTGTGGAAAAGAAAAAGGTTTGGATCATTGATGTTGCCATCCCAGGTGACAGTCGCATTGACGAAAAACAACAGGAAAAACTCAGCCGCTATCAGGACCTCAAGATTGAACTTCAAAGACTCTGGCAGAAACTAGTACAGGTGGTCCCGGTGGTGATCGGCACATTGGGTGCCGTGTCAAAAGATCTCAGCCAGCATTTGGAAACAATAGACACTGACAAAATTACAATCTTCCAACTGCAAAAGGCCACCCTACTGGGATCTGCACGCATCATCCGAAAATACATCACATAGTCCTAGACACTTGGGAAGTGTTCGACTTGTGATTTTGTGATACCAAATCCAGCATGTCTATCTTGTTTGCTGTGTCATAATAAAATAATAAATTTTATTTATATACCACTCTATCTCTCCGAAGGGACTCAGGGCGGTTTCCAACACAGCTAAAACATTCAACTACCAGTACAAAACATATAAAACAATCATAATAAAATATTGACATAATTATTATCAGCCAACATGCCAATGCCTTCAATCAAGAAACAGCATCCTAAGATCCACAGAGATACTTGCAGGGACACCTCAGCAAGCAAGAGTCCAAAAGTAGCAGGCTAAAACTTGTATCCTCAACCCATGGCTGACACAAGATCAGAAACTCCCTCCTGGGCACATAAAATATTATTAAATATTATATACATTTAATATTAATGATACAATGTAATTATTATTATTATTATTTTAATAGTCTGACTACTAAAAGTCAGACTGTGTTGGATAATACAGAACGTTGGATAAGCAAAGGTTGGATGAGACTCTACTATACATATAATATATTATATTATTAGTATAGCACTATATAAGCACGATATATTAATAATAATTATTATTACTAATAATATTGCAATAGTCATATAATGCAATATAATAATATATAGTGCTTATATAGTGCTTATATTGTGCTATACTAATATAATAGATTATATGTATAGAAGAGTCTCACTTATCCAACCTTCACTTATCCAAAGTTCTGTATTATCCAACGCAATCTGCCTTTTAGTAGTCAATATTTTTGTATTCAATGTTTTCAATACATTGCAATATTTTGGTGCTAAAGTTGTAAATACATAACGTTACCATGTTTTGAACTGCTTTTTCTATCAGTTTGTTGTAAAACAGGATTTTTTGCTTCTTAATTTGTAAAATTATAATGTAATTTGATGCTTAATGGGCTTTACTACTATACAAAATACTTGTAAAGTATTCTACACAAACACAAGATGGTCTATGTACAAAGAAAATATAATGTCCAAATAGCATATAGTATTAATGGGCTTTTCCATAATCCCTCCTTATTATCCAACATATTCGCTTATCCAACATTCTGCCGGCCTGTTTATGTTGGATAAGTGAGACTCTACTGTAATAATAATAATAATAATAATAATAATAATAATAATAATAATAATAATAAATACAGGAAAATAATACATGTAATAATAAATAGAGTCAAATAATAAATGTAATAATAATAAGATCAGAGTGAAATAATAAATGTATTATTAATAATAATAAAAATAGAGTAAAATAAATGTAATAGTAGCAACAATAATAGAGAAAAATAATAAATCTAATAATACCAATAATAATCGAGAAAAATAATAATAATAAATACAGGAAAATAATACATGTAACAATAAACAGAGTAGAATAATAAATGCAATAATAATAATAATAAGATCAGATTGAAATAATAAATGTATTAATAATACAGTAGAGTCTCACTTATCCAAGCTAAACGGGCCGGCAGAAGCTTGGATAAGCGAATATCTTGAATAATCAGGAGGGATTAAGGAAAGGCCTATTAAACATCAGATTAGGTTATGATTTTACAAATTAAGCACCAAAACATCATGTTGTACAACAAATTTGAAAGAAAAAGTAGTTCAGTACGCAGTAATGTTATGTTGTAATTACTGTATTTACAAATTTAGAACCAAAATATCACAATATATTGAAAACATTGACTACAAAAATGGCTTGGATAATCCAGAGGCTTGGATAAGCGAGGCTTGGATAAGTGAGACTCTACTGTAATAATAAAAATAAAAATCGAGTAAAATAAATGTAAAAGTAGCAATAATAATCGAGTAAAATAAATGTATTAGTAGCAACAATAATCGAGAAAAATACTAAATGTACCATATATTCTCGAGTATAAGCTGACCCAATTATAAGCCAACCAGGACCCTCACCCGAGTATAAGCTGAGAGGGCTTTTTCAGTCTTAAAAAAGGGCTGAAAAACTAGGCTTATACTCAAGTATAAATATTATTAACCACACTTCAACAGTGATGAAATAAAAACTCCAGCACCAATAACAGGTGTGCCGCATACCTGTTGGAAAAACCCACTTTTGCTAAAGAGCCCGCCTTCTGCTCTCCGTCATCGGTACCTGCTCCGAGGAATCCCTACTTTTCACAATGACTTGCTTCCAAAAGCAGTGAGTTCCTCTGCTCTTTTGTGCAGGGGAACCTCCGCCTGGATATTGGACCTTTCCCGAAGTCCTCTGGCAACCTCGAAGGGTCCAAACATCTTTGGACCCAAGTGGGGAAAGTCTTAGAAGACTCCAACAGTCTCAACTGAAGGACCTGGTGTTGTGCCTCCCAGATCGAAACAATGCAAAGTTTCCCAGTTCACCAAGAGCAGCCTTGCTTTAAAAATAATCATCAATCTCCTACTTACTTTGAAGTGAGGCTTGCCCCCGTGAAAGTGAACCAACAACCAACCGGGGCGAGACCCAGCCGTGGGTCTTCTTTGGTGAAAAACAGCCCCCACCTCAATCCAAATACCCATCTTATTAAGCAAAGACAGATTTGGGGAGAGTGGGGGGAGCAGGGAAGATGAGTTGTCTTGATGGAGCTTTGGAAGGAGAGATTTATTCCATCCAGAGTGCATTAGTTTCTTATCTCGAGCTTGGCTATGCAAGAGAACACCGGTGAAAATCTTTGCCTGGTACTGCTTCACAGGCCAGGAATTTTGCCTTGAATAATTTTTAACTTATGCCCCAGGAGGGAAAAACAGGGATCTACATACAGTTGGCTTAAAAGTGAGTTTTTAACCGAGATTTAAAAAAAAAACCCTGAGAATTAGGGGAATACCAACACTGAAAGTAAATACCATATATACTCGAGTATAAGCCGACCCGAATATAAGCCAAGGCACCTAATTTTACCACAAAAAACTGGGAAAACATTGACTCCGGTATAAGCTGAGGGTGGTAAATTTCAGAAATAAAAATAGATACTAATAAAATTGCATTAACTGAGGCATCAGCAGGTTAAATGTTTTTGAATATTTACATAAAGCTCAAATTTAAGATAAGACTGTCCAACTCGGATCAAATCATTATTCTCATCTTCTTCAATGTATCCTTTTAATAATAATAGGAAAATAATACATCTATATATATAAAAAGGTAATGAAATTTCGGCCTAGGACAAAACAACAAAACTACACATCCCAGAAACACTCAACTTGGCAGCACAACCCCTCCTCCATGCCTCTACGTTCATTCAACAAAAAGCTCCAGCTACTCCAGAAAACAGCCAGGCTTTGAGACTGCAAGGCTATTCACTGCTATTCCATCTGGCCAACAAAGGTTTCTCATAAGCCACAGCAACGCGTGGCCGGGCAAAGCTAGTGTAGTAATAAAGTAAAATAATAAATATAATAATATAGTAGAGCCTCACTTATCCAAGCTAAACGGGCCAGCAGAAGCTTGGATAAGCGAATATCTTGGATAATAAGGAGGGATTAAGGAAAAGCCTATTAAACATCAAATTAGGTTATGATTTTACAAATTAAGCACTAAAACTTCATGTTATATAACAAATTTGACAGAAAAAGTAGTTCAATGCGCAGTAATGTTATGTTGTAATTACTGTATTTACAAATTTAGCCCCAAAATATCACCATATATTGACTACAAAAATGGCTTGGATAATCCAGAGGCTTGGATAAGCGACTGTCACCTGGGATGGCAACATCAATGATCCAAACCTTTTTCTTTTCCACAACTATGATGTCTGGTGTATTGTGTTCCAGAACTTTGTCAGTCTGGATTCGGAAGTCCAGACTGAATAATAATATTTTATTGTATGACACAGCAAACAAGATAGATATGCTGGATTTCGTATCACAAAATCACAAGTCGAACACTTTCCAAGCGTTTAGGACTGTGTGATGTGTTGTTGTTATTGTTGTTGTTGTTGTTGTTGCCCAAGGGACATTGCCCAGATTTTGATGGGGTTTTTTTATATGTTTTTACCATCCTTGTGGTAATTTACCATCCTTGTGTGCATGGAGCTGGGGCTGATAGAGGGAGCTCATCCGGGTTGGATTCGAACCTGACAGCCTTCAGGTCGGCAAGTCAACTTTCAAGTCACAAGACTTTAGCCCACTTTGCCACTAGTTAAAACATCAGCTGGGCAGTGAGTTGCTTGACCCTGCTCTAGTCAACTCTAAATATTATGCCGTGTCCCTTCAAGCAAAGTTTACCGAGGAACCTCTGCAAACAAAAGAAATCTTTAGTTCTCTTTCTTTAGGATCGAGTCACCGTTGTCTCAAAATACAGAACCTCCCACCCACCCACGCCCTTCTGTGCACATACATGCGCTTTTCTCCCTTTGCCCAAAGTCGTAACCTGCCCACGGAAAGAGCCAGCCTTTCCCTGTGAGCGTGCGTCGGCACATTTAATCCTTGACAAACAACCTTCCCAAATAAAAACCAGCTCTTGTCGTCAACATTTGCATCGGATGAAAATTTGCAATTGTCAGAGGGAACGGTAACAGGGGGCGGGGGGAGAAAACCAGCCTGTTTGTCTGGTAAACCAACATTGTTTGTGTAGATGTTTTTTTTCTCTGAAGGACAAGGAAATGGTCACAACAACAAAGGAGTCCACTATGAAAGAAAGAAAGAAAGAAAGAAAGAAAGAAAACCTACGCTTGACCTTGCTTGACCTTTGGTAAAAAATGGAGCATGTTATTTATGTTCCTTATTCAATTCATAGTTTGAACAAACGCAAACCAAGCTAATCAACCAGAATTCCCCTGAAGACATTGGGAAACTATAACTCCCAGGAACGCATAGTATGGAGGCATGGCATAGTAATAATAATAATAATAATAATAATAATAATAATAATAATAATAATAATAATAATAATAATGGCATTTAAAATGGATCTTACTGCATTTATTCTCCACTGCAGATGCACCCAAAGAAGGCTATGGACCTTGGGAAACTATAACTCCCAGGACTGCACAGCATGGAGGCATGCCATAATAATAATAATAATAATAATAATAATAATAATAATAATAATAATAATAATAATGGCATTTAAAATGGATTCCTACTGCATTTATTCTCCACTGCAGATGCACCCAAAGAAGGCTATGGTCCTTGGGAAACTCCCAGGACTGCACAGCATGGAGGCATGCCATAATAATAATAAGGTGACAGTCGCATTGACGAAAAACAACAGGAAAAACTCAGCCGCTATCAGGACCTCAAGATTGAACTTCAAAGACTCTGGCAGAAACCAGTGCAGGTGGTCCCGGTGGTGATGGGCACACTGGGTGCCGTGCCAAAAGATCTCAGCCGGCATTTGGAAACAATAGACATTGACAAAATCACCATCTGCCAACTGCAAAAGGCCACCCTACTGGGATCTGCACACATCATCCGAAAATACATCACACAGTCCTAGACACTTGGGAAGTGTTCGATTTGTGGTTTTGCGAAACGAAATCCAGCATATCTATCTTGTTTGCTGTGCCATACAACGTCGTTGTGTTGATAATAATAATAATAATAATAATAATAATAATAATAATGGCAATTAAAAATGGATCCCTACTGCATTTATTCTCCACTGCAGATGCACCCAAAGAAGGGTATGGGCCTTGGGAAACTATCACTCCCAGGACTGCACAGCATGGAGGCATGGCATAATAATAATAATAATAATAATAATAATAATAATAATAATATAACTTTATTCTTATACCCCGCCCCATCTCCCCAAAGGGACTCGGGGCGGCTTACATGGGGCCATGCCCAGACACAATAGTATAAAAGCAAATAAGCAAATCAATCAACAATAAAACATCAACATCGATAAAAACAGTCATAAAAGATCAACATGCAAAATAAAATGTTAAAATCATGGGTTGAATTCATGGACTCCCAGGACTGCACAGCATGGAGGCATACCCTAATAGTAGTAGCAGTAATAATAAAACATTAGGAAGACAAGGATCGTTCAACAGTGGAACTCACTGCCTCAGCGGGTGCTGGAGTCTCCTTCTTTGGAGGCTTTTAAGCAGAGGCTGGAAGGCTATCTGTCGGGGGTGCTTTGATTGTGCTTTCCCTGCATGGCAGAATCAATTAGACCTTGAGGTCTCTCTTCCAACTCTATGATTCTATATGTAAGATCCTAATGTTCAGACAATCCTCAGCGATCCATATTCGTTTCCATTGCAATTGGAAAGGAGGCCTGTTCTCTCTCCTACCTGCCTGCCTGTTGGGCTTATCTCACTTCCGATAAGATAAGAGACAGTGAGAAAAGCTTGTTAAAAGCAGCGCCTCGCCGTTAACAAACCTGTCCTTCGTGGTACTGTTAGCAAACAGATGGAGGCAGAAGATGATCCGGCAGCTGCCGGTAATGAGGAGCGGGCTGACCTCTGCCCAGTCTGGGTCCCATGGGTCCAAGCCAGTTTTTAAAACATGTCAGATTTTTAAAAGCATACTCAGTGTATCTCCCTGCAGTGAACCAGACATGGAACTAGCTCAATATGTGCTTGGGATCATGAAGCAGGGATCATGGGGCACAACTTCACCTCTCCAGACATTTCTTGGGAGCAGGGATGCATCTGAACTACATCCAAAGACATCAGACTTAAGGCTCCTTTTGATTCAAATTCTGAATATTGGGAAGGCAGTGAGCAAGTGGGTCGGAACTCGCTTCAAAAGTGCTTTAGATCCGAATTTAACGAAATTCCGAACAAATTGCACAAGCCTAATCTGAACCTACCATATATACTCGAAGATAAGCGGAGTTTTTCTCCCCTTTTTATGAGCTGAAAAAGCCTCCTCCCGGCTTATAATCGGGTCAAAGTCAAGCCAGGCAGCAGAGCCTGGAGGCCATTGCTTGCAAGATATGACATATTTATCTCTCATCTTACCCTCTCTTATCAGTGTTTACTTTTCCAAAGCCTCCCTCGCTCTTAACCAAGGGAATGTTTTGAAAAGGGAAAGAAGCTCTTGCAAGTCAGGAAGAAGAATATATATATAAATATATACAGTACATATAGATATCTAGAGATTTCCATGTACCTGTATATCTGTATCTATGTGTATACATTATTTTATATATGAATTTTCACCGCACATGTTTGCAAGTCTTTGCAAATCCTATACAGATATAATTATCTACATATAGAGAGATGTCTAGATAGATATAAACATAAATATATAGGGCTTGCAAATATTGTAGGAGGGAAATGCACATATATAGAGGCGTTGCAAACATTTCAGGGGAAAATGCATATGTGAAATTAGTATATATAATTATAGATCTATATCTAGCTCTGCATTGTTTATGTAGGCATTGAATGTTTACTTGTTACTATGTTGGAAGCTGGCCTGAGTCCCCATGGGAAGATAGAGCAGGATACAAATGAAGTTTTTATTATTATTATTATTATTATTATTATTATTATTATTATTATTATGTTATTGTTAATACCGCCCTGAGTCCCTCCGGGTGAGAAGGGCGGGGTATAAATTCTGGAAATAAATAAATACCATATTGTTTTTGTTGACCCTACTTTTCCACTTACAGAGCTAGTTTACGGTTTTTCTTTGAAATACAGTAAATATTCAAAACCCTTTAACCCACTGATGCCTCAATATAATTTCATTGGTATCTATTTTTATTTTGAAATTTACCCGTAGCTGCTGCATTTTCCACCCAGTTCTTTGTGGTAAAATTAGGTGCCTCGGCTTATATTAGGGTCGGCTTATACTCAAGTATATACGGTATGTTGGCTGCTCTTGAATTGCCTCTATGCTCCTATGCCTCCTTGCCTCCTTTCAAGGTGTTTTCAAAGAGCACAAATAGCCCCACCTTGCCGCCACACCCGGCCGAGGTCAGAAACAAGCATTGGGTTTCAAATCGACAAAGAAGCTGACTCACGGGTGACGTATACTCCCTTGCCAAGAGCAACTCACCGCAGCATGGGAGGCGAATGCATTCACTAATCCCACTAATGCATTCACTAATCGCACTCGCACAAAGTCCCAAAATAAGAATTTTACCACCTGCGACCTCTTCTGCCCCCAAAATGTTCCTTCAGACCTCAGGTTTCGAGCACTGCAGCATTTAGAAACTCATTTTCATGGAGAGCTCAAGGCAGTCCCATGGACAGAGAATCTGTGTTTACAGAAGACCAACTATATTTTTTACATCTTTAGTTTTTACCCAATTTGGTATTGCACCACCTGATATCCGTCAAGAAGTAGCTGTCAATTATGAAAGGACCAAGGCAGTGACATCTCCAACCCATCCTCTGGATATCAGCCAGCACACCAACACCTTAAATCAAGAAATAGCTTTCTAAGATCTACAGAGATACTCGCAGAAACACCTCAGCAAGCGAGAGTCCAAAAGGGGCAGGCTAAAACCCGTAACCTCACTTAGTGGCTGAGACCAGATGAGAAACTCCCTCCCAGGCACACAGAAGACGAGGTGACTTGAACAGACTGTGCTCTGACACCACGAGATTAATAACAACAACAACAACAACAACACGAAACCATTGATCATATCCTCAGCTGCTGTAAGAAAATCACACAGACAGACTACAAACAGAGACACAAACAGTGGCCCAAATGATTCATTGGAATTTATGCCTCAAGTACCACCTCCCTGATGGGATCATAAACCTGCAAAGGTCATGGAAAATGAGCACGCAAAGATACTGTGGGACTTCCAAATCCAGACTGACAAAGTTCTGGAACACAACACACCAGACATCACAGTTGTGGAAAAGAAAAAGGTTTGGATCATTGATGTTGCCATCCCAGGTGACAGTCGCATTGACGAAAAACATCAGGAAAAACTCAGCCACTATCAGGACCATAAGACTGAACTTCAAAGACTCTGGCAGAAACCAGTACAGGTGGTCCCAGTGGTGATGCCAAAAAGATCTCAGCCGGCATTTGGAAGCAATAGACATTGACAAAATTACGATCTGTCAACTGCAAAAGGACACCCGACTGGGATCTGCATGCATCATCCAAAAATACATCACACATTCCTAGACACTTGGGAAGTGTCTGACTTGTGGTTTTGTGATACGAAATCCAGCATATCTATCTTGTTTGCTGTGTCATACAACGTCGTTGTGTCAATAATAATAATTTATTACATAATAGATTATTGTATATTATAATAATAGAATATAATAATAATATATTATTATAGTATAATTATAATATATAATATGAAATAATTATTATACATTATACTACCCTGTTTCCCCTAAAATAAGACATCCCCAGAAAATAAGACCTAGTAGAGGTTTTGCTGAATTGCTAAATATAAGGCCTCCCCCAAAAGTAAGACCTAGCACCGTTTGTGTTTGGAAGCATGCCCACCGAACAGAATACCAGAGCATGCAGGTTTGGTAAATGTACGTACCATTGATTGTTGTACATGGAAATATTGGTAGTAACAAGAAATTCTTGATAGGATTTGCAGTTTGTCTGCTTATGCTGGTTTATGATGACAACTACTGTACAGTATATAATAAATGTTCTTTTTTTTTGTTCAACAATAAATGCGAATTCTTCTTCATGGAAAAATAAGACATCCCCTGAAAATAAGACCTAGAGCATCTTTGGGAACAAAAATTAATATAAGACACTGTCTTATTCTTGGGGAAACACAATAATATAATATAATATTACTACTATTACTACTACTACTACTACTACTACTACTAATAATAATAATAATAATAATAATAATAACTTTATTTATAAACCACCCCCTCTCCCCGAGGGGTTCTGTACGGTTCTGTATTAAACAAAATGTACTAAACATACTTTATATACTAAACATATAGAGGCTCCTGGTGGCACAGTGTGTTAAAGCGCTGAGCTGCTGAACTTGCGGACCAAAAGGTCCCAGGTTCGAATCCCAGGAGTGGAATGAGCGCCCGCTGTTAGCCCCAGCTCCTGCCAACCTAGCAGTTCGAAAACATGCCAATGTGAGTAGATCAATAGGTACCGCACCGGTGGGAAGGTAACAGCGCTCCATGCAGTCATGCCGGCCACATGACCTTGGAGGTGTCTATGGGCAACGCCGGCTCTTCGGCCTAGAAATAGAGATGAAAACCAACCCCCAGAGTCGGTCACTACTGGACGTAATGTCAGGGGAAACCTTTACTACTAAATGTACTAAACTAGTAAATGTACTAAAGGATATGGTAGTAAAAGGTAGGTAAAGGCTTCCCCTGACGTTAAGTCCAGTCATGTCCGACTCTGGGGGTTGGTGCCATTTCTAAGCCGAAGAGCCGGCCTTGTCCGTAGACACCTCCAAGGTCATGTGGCCACTGGCATGACTGCATGGAGCGCCGTTACCTTCCCGCTGGAGCAGTACCTATTGATCTACTCACACTCTGGGGGTTGGGGCTCATCTCCATTTCTAAGCAGAAGAGCCGGCATTGTCCGTAGACACCTCCAAGGTCATGTGGCCACTGGCATGACTGCATGGAGCGCCGTTACCTTCCCGCTGGAGCAGTACCTATTGATCTACTCACACTCTGGGGGTTGGGGCTCATCTCCATTTCTAAGCCGAAGAGCCGGCCTTGTCCGTAGACACCTCCAAGGTCATGTGGCCACTGGCATGACTGCATGGAGCGCCGTTACCTTCCCGCTGGAGCAGTACCTATTGATCTACTCACACTCTGGGGGTTGGGGCTCATTTCCATTTCTAAGCCGAAGAGCCGGCATTGTCCGTAGACACCTCCAAGGTCATGTGGCCACTGGCATGACTGCATGGAGCTCTGTTATATGATATGGTAGAATCCTGCAAAACTATATACCCTGAACACACTAAAACGCTATGCAAAGTCCATTCATTCTAAGACACTTCGACTGCAGTGGATCTTTGCTTTGCCGAACCGTGAGAAAATCCATCCTCACTGCGGCACATAGTGCTGATACCATACAGGGGTTAAGCAGGGAAAGCAAATGTCATAACCTCAACATTCAAAAGGAATTTCGAGAGGACGGTTTGCCCATAGGTTTGCAAAGAAATCGTGCTACCTTACAGTCTTATTCACATCCTGTTGCCCTCCGGCACAGTAGCCTAACAAAGCAATGCCTCTCTCGCACCTTTCCTCCCACAAAGAACTGGGTGAATTTGAGGTTTTGGCCGATGTTCAAAAGAACATTCTCAACCAGTGGCAACATGCCAATGTCCCCACTCCCGTTCCCACCAATACCTCTGGGCCAAAATGATTGAAGAAGGAACTCAAAAATCTTCTAACTTCTCGCAAGGATGAAACAGAAAGAAATTTGCAATCAAACCGAGCGAATTGTGCACACTATATAACGGACACATTTTTGTACACAACTTTTTTGTGTACAATATATAATGGACACATTTTTGTACACAACTTTTTTGTGTACTATAATGGACACATTTTTGTACACCTTCCCCTCCGAGCCATATAATTATTTCAGACGTTTTTCTCCAATATAGGCATTTCTGTATGAATTCAATATCCAGAAATCTGCATTGAAAAGGAGCCGGGAAAATCCCCAAAAGGTAACTGTTCTTTTGCAAAGACCCAAATGATCCATCCATCTGCCTTTCGGAAGTGTGAAAGGATCAGCGGGCATTAGAAACTGAGTCAAATTAATTCCACCTCCCGCTATCAGAAGCCAAAGACAGACACGAGCACAAAATAAAATCAATTCAGACATTCGACTCCCTTCTATATGAGAAAAAGATTGGCACGTTAATCCTTTTTAGTTCAGATAAACTATGTACCAAAAAGGTATCATAGAGTGGGAATAAACTGTGAATGGAATATGGATGATTTTTCCCCTCTGTCTCCCATCTTAAAATAAAAAGGACAGGCCTGCCTAGTAAAATTGATGAACCATGGGCTCAGAATAAATAATCTAAATACACTAAATGTACCAGAACTCTAGTTAGTTTTTTGAATGGAATGTCAGCTGTTGTCGGTTATATTTCAGAGGAAGGAACTGGCAAATCCACCCTGAATATTCGTTGTCAAAGAAAAGCCTATGAAATTCAGAAAGTCCTTATAAATCAGTGGTTCCCAACCTGTGGTACGTGGACCATCAGTGCTCCGCAAGAACTAAAATATGGTTCACGGCCTCACCATTACTACGCCGTTGCAACGAGAGTGACTGGCCTCGCGAAACCCTTTTATAGTGCCGAAGCAACGGGGATGTTGGAAGGGGAGAGCCTCCTGACTGCTGTTTCTCCTCCTCCTCCTGCTTGGAAGCGGGGGCGCCTTGGTGTCTTCGTTTTTAGGCCTGTTCCTGGAGTTATTTGGGATGCTGATTCAGAAAGTTGCATTGGACAGACCACATCAGCTCTAGATTATTAAATATAGTTTTCCATGAGCGAACAGATGGCGACTACTGGGTGGCATATCAGAAACGAGAGCTGATGTGGTTTATCCAATGCAATTTTCTGAATCAGTATCCCGAATAACCAAACCGAATCTAAAGTTGACCAAAAACTGATTCCTAACCCTTTTGGTACTAATGTTGGAGAATGGTCCCTGGTCAAGTGGTTCCTGGTCTAGTGTTCCCTAGTCAAAGTGGTCCCTGGTCCCTGGTCACAGTGGTCCCTGGTCATAGTGGTCCCTGGTCACTGTGGTCCCTGGTCACTGTGGTCCCAAGTCAAAGTGGTCCCAAGTCAAAGTGGTCCCTGGTCACTGTGGTCCCTGGTCACTGTGGTCCCTGGTCACTGTGGTCCCTGGTCATAGTGGTCCCTGGTCACTGTGGTCCCAGGTCAAAGTAGTCCCAGGTCAAAGTAGTCCCTGGTCAAAGTGGTCCCTGGTCACTGTGGTCCCTGGTCACTGTGGTCCCTGGTCACAGTGGTCCCTGGTCATAATGGACCCTGGTCATAGTGGTCCCTGGTCATAGTGGTCCCTGGTCACAGTGGTCCCTGGTCACAGTGGTCCCTGGTCACAGTGGTCCCTGATCACTGTGGTCCCTGGTCACTGTGGTCCCTGGTCACTGTGGTCCCTGGTCACTGTGGTCCTTGATCACTGTGGTCCCTGGTCACTGTGGTCCTTGATCACTGTGGTCCCTGGTCACTGTGGTCCTTGGTCTAGTGGTCCCTGGTCTAGTGTTCCTTGGTTAAAGTGGTCCCTGGTCAAAGTGATATTTGGTCAAAAATAAAGGCCAGCTGTTGCCATAAAACAACAGCTGGCTTCAAGATACACACAGGTCCCTCAGCCTACATTTTTAAATGCAAAGTTGCTCCGATTAACATACGCTGGGAATAAATGACAAATGAAGGGTATTTTTTTCTGGACCCTGGCTTTCCAAAGGGTCTATTAATGTCTTGGTTGTCATATGCTTTCAAGTTGCTTCCAACTCATGGCAGCTTTCAAGCAAACCTATCACTTGGTGTTTCTTGGCAAGATATGATCAGGGGCGGATAGTCTTCGTCTGAGGTTGACTCGACTTGTTCCAGTCACCCGGTTGATTTTGAAGAGGGCAAGAAGAGGGCATAGGGCTCAGACCAGGCCTGCAAAAGCTGTGGCCCTCCATGCATTTGAGACTCCAACTCCCAGAAGTCCTTGTCCAATAGTCAATAATTCTGGGAGATGAAGTCCAAAAGACTTGGAGGTCTACAAGTTGTATAGACCAGGTTTAGATGGACCTTTGCCTTGATCCAAACACCTTACAAAGAAGTTTCTGAAAGGAAGCACTCTCCCACATATCAGTCCATTTTTGGAAATCTATAGTGCTGGTAATTGGTAGCTCCCACATGGTGGGTCAAACCCAGGTTTTAGTATTGAACTAAAGAGTGATCTGCAATGTTAAATCTATTTTGGAAAGCGAAGATTCAACCCCTTGATCAGCTCCTTGAAAAGTGGACTCAAATCCAGAGGAGATGGACCACCCCATTCATCTGATCAGTTGGGCACATCTTTAGGAAAGTGTCGTGATTGATCAGCTGGATTTGTTTTTCTCTCATGTTGTTTCCTTCATCTCTTTCAAATCTAAATAAACATATTGTACTTTCCCTCATTTTCCAGAGAAAGAAGGAGAATGACTCCTCAACACATTAGCATATGGTAGGGGACTCAGGAAAGGGAAGCAAAACATATTTACACCCAACTTGATATGCAGTGGAAGACATTATTTGATCTTTGCCTGGAGGTTGGAAAATGTAAACATGGTAATTAAGGCGCTGGTTGTTAATTGCAGGCAGCTAATTGCGCTGGATGTGCTGTGATTTGGGTGCCCTCTGCCCCTCCTCTGAGCCAAAGCCCAAAGCCATCGATGGAGCTTATTTGAGAAGAGCTTGTTTATTCCCTCGCCTGCTCATTAATTGGAGACTCCATGGTTGCTTTCTGGATTTCTCCCTTCTCTTTCATTATTGTCTAGCAACCAGATTCTTCACTGTGTCAGCAAGATTGATCTTTGATCTCTCAAGGACTCATGAGATATCATCACATTGGGAGACGACCAAAACTATATTTTCTAAGTCTGCTCTCCCGGACCCAGACTCAGCTTAGGGTGCCAGAATCACTGCTGTTCTTACTATTAACATAAATATTATCATCAAGGCCCATGGATACACATTGGATGTAATTGAGAGGCACCCCTCTCCCAGACTCAGCTTAGGATGCCAGAATAACTTTTTACTATTAATATAAATATGATCATCAAGACCCATTGATCCACACTAGATGTAACTGAGTCTCAGACCCAGACTCAGTTTAGAGTGCCAGAATCACTGCTTAATATTAATATAAATATAATCATCAAGGCCCATGGATACACATTGGATGTAATTGGGAGGCACTGCTCTCCCAGACTCAGCTTAGGGTACCAGAATAACTGCTGTTCTTAATATTAATGTAAATATTACCATCAAGACCCATAGATACACATTGGATGAAATTGAGAGGCACTGCTCTCTCAGACTCAGCTAAGGGTACCAGAATAACTGCTGTTCTTAATATTAATATAAATATGACCATCAAGGCCTATGGATACACATTGGTTGTAATTGAGAAGCACTCCTCTCCCAGACTCAGCTTAGGGTGCTAGAATAACTGCTGTCTTAATATTAATATAAGTATTATCATCAAGGCCCATGGATACACATTGGATGTAATTGAGAGGCACTCCTCTCCCAGACTCAGCTTAGGGTACCAAAATAACTGCTGTTCTTAATATTTATATAAATATGACCATCAAGGCCTATGGATACACATTGGTTGTAATTGGGAGGCACTCCTCTCCCAGACTCAGCTTAGGGTACCAAAATAACTGCTGTTCTTAATATTAATATAAATATGACCATCAAGACCCATTGATCCACACTAGATGTAACTGAGTCTCAGACCCAGACTCAGTTTAGAGTGCCAGAATCACTGCTTAATATTAATATAAATATAATCATCAAGGCCCATGGATACACATTGGATGTAATTGGGAGGCACTGCTCTCCCAGACTCAGCTTAGGGTACCAGAATAACTGCTGTTCTTAATATTAATGTAAATATTACCATCAAGACCCATAGATACACATTGGATGTAATTGGGAGGCACTGCTCTCTCAGACTCAGCTTAGGGTGCCAGAATAACTGCTGTTTTTAATATTAATATAAATATGACAATCAATGCCTATGGATACACATTGGATGTAATTGAGAGGCACTCCTCTCCTAGACTCAGCTAAGGGTACCAGAATAACTGCTGTTCTTAATATTAATATAAATATTATCATCAAGGCCCATGGATACACATTGGATGTAATTGAGAGGCACTCCTCTCCCAGACTCAGCTTAGGGTGCCAGAATAACTGCTGTTCTTAATATTAATATAAATATGACCATCAAGGCCTATGGATACACATTGGATGTAATTGAGAGGCACTCCTCTCCCAGACTCAGCTTAGGGTGCCAGGATAACTGCTGTTCTTACTATTAACATAAATATTATCATCAAGGCCCATGGATACACATTGGTTGTAATTGGGAGGCACTCCTCTCCCAGACTCAGCTTAGGGTGCCAGAATAACTGCTGTTCTTAATATTAATATAAATATGACCATCAAGGCCTATGGATACACATTGGATGTAATTGAGAGGCACTCCTCTCCCAGACTCAGCTTAGGGTGCTAGAATAACTGCTGTCTTAATACTAATATAAGTATTATCATCAAGGCCCATGGATACACATTGGATGTAATTGAGAGGCACTCCTCTCCCAGACTCAGCTTAGGGTACCAAAATAACTGCTGTTCTTAATATTTATATAAATATGACCATCAAGGCCTATGGATACACATTGGTTGTAATTGGGAGGCACTCCTCTCCCAGACTCAGCTTAGGGTGCCAGGATAACTGCTGTTCTTACTATTAACATAAATATTATCATCAAGGCCCATGGATACACATTGGTTGTAATTGGGAGGCACTCCTCTCCCAGACTCAGCTTAGGGTGCCAGAATAACTGCTGTTCTTAATATTAATATAAATATGACCATCAAGGCCTATGGATACACATTGGATGTAATTGAGAGGCACTCCTCTCCCAGACTCAGCTTAGGGTGCTAGAATAACTGCTGTCTTAATATTAATATAAGTATTATCATCAAGGCCCATGGATACACATTGGATGTAATTGAGAGGCACTCCTCTCCCAGACTCAGCTTAGGGTACCAAAATAACTGCTGTTCTTAATATTTATATAAATATGACCATCAAGACCCATTGATCCACACTGGACGTAACTGGGAGGCACTGCTCTCCCGGACCCAGACTCATCTTAGAATGCCAGAATAACTGCTGTTCTTAATATTAATATAAATATGATCATCAAGACCCACTGATCCACATCGGATGTCGTTGGGAGGCACCCAACTTGATATGCCCTGGGTTTACCTGAGAGAGACAATTGATGGCATAGTGCAGTGGCCCTCAACCTGTGGGTCTCCAGATGTTTTGGCCTTCAAGTCCCAGAAATCCTAACAGCTGGTAAACTGGGATTTCTGGGAGTTGTAGGCCACTGAGAACCACTGGCATAGTGTCTCGTTCATAAGGGTTGCCATAAGCTGAAGTTGTCTTCATGTCAACTAACAACAACCTAGGAGAAAGAGAAGAAGAACTTTCTCCTGGCCCTCCTCCTCTTCTCCTTTTCCATCTCCAGCTCCCTCTTCTTACCCCTGTCAATCAAGGAATGGGTCTTCAAACAAAGATCAGATGCCACAATTGTCACCAAGAGCGACAACAGCTGCCTCCAACAGAGATACTTGTGCTTTGAAGCTGCATTCTTCCGGGCCATGACACACTATTAAAGAATGACATTAAACATTCACTCTCTCATAAAAAATGTAATTACTGTTGGCCCGGCATACGGTGAACTAATTCCAAGTCGATCTGCGCCTTGAACAACTTTGGCGGTGGCAGCAGCATTGTCAGTTTATTGTTTCCCTACGCTGGCAGGAAGTCTGAAGATCAAGAAACATTTCTAGCCATTAACCCAGTGGTTCCCAACCTGCGGTCCGTGGACCACCAGTGGTCCCCAAGAACTAAAATATGGCCCATGGCCTTACCATTACTACACTGTTGCAATAAGAGTGGCTGCTCTCGTGAAACCCTCTTATAGCGCCGAGGCAACGGGGATGTCGGGACAGGAGAAGCTGATTACCCACGAAAGGCATAACAACAAGCCTCCTGACTGCTGCTTCTCCTCCTCCTCGCTTCCTCAATCGAAGAACCCCTCATATGGTTTTCTGTGGCCGAGCAGATGGTGACTATTGAATGGCAACAGGGATGTCAGGAGGGGAGAGGCTGACTACCTACGAAAAGGATGACAACAAGCCTCCTGACTGCTGCTTCTCCTCTTCCTCCCTTCCCCAATCAAGGAACCCCTCATGTGGTTTTCTGTGGCCGAGCAGATGGCGACTACTGGATGGCAACAGGGATGTTGGGAGGGGAGAGGCTGACTACCTATGAAAGGCATGACAACAAGCCTCCTGACTGCTGCTTCTCCTCCTCCTCCCTTCCCTGATCAAGGAATCCCTCATATGGTTTTCTGTGGCTGAGCAGATGGCGACTACTGGATGGCAACAGGGATGTCAGGAGGGGAGAGGCTGACTACCTACGAAAGGCATGACAACAAGCCTCCTGACTGCTGCTTCTCCTCCTTCTCCTGTTCCATGTGGTTCCAGGAAGTGGGGGTGTCTTGGTGTCTTTGTTTTTGGGTCTGTTCCTGGGGTTATTAGGGATGCTGATTCAGAAAATTGCATGGGATAGACCACATCAACTCTAGATTATTAAATATGGTTTTCTGTGGGCAAGCAAATGGCAGTCATGCTTGGTGAATCAGCATCCTTGCTTGTTCAAATTCTGCCTAGTGAGAAGCACAAAGTGAGAAGCTATATGTCACCTCTCCTCAGGATTGACTATTTGAGGACATGATGACTATCATTCCCCACAAAAAAAGTCAAATGGACTGACTGGCAATTTGACCATTCAACTATAGTGGCCTGATCCCAAGGCCTGGTCCCTCTTCTCCAGTCCTTGGGGAAAGAGGGAAGAATTTCAGGGTGAGTGCTGCTTTGAAAAATGTATATGTATGTATATGTATATATTCCTCCCTTGAATGACTTTTTAGCAATTTGAATTCTGTGCAAACCTGAAGGAATTATTCATGACCGGGCTGTGGCGCAGCTGGTTAGTAGCCAGCTGCAATAAATCACTACTGACTGAGAGACCATGAGTTTGAACACAGCCTGTGTCGGAATAAGCCCCCAACCATTAATAGCCTAGCTTGCTGTTGATGTATGCAGCTCGAAAGACAGTTGCATCTGTCGAGTAGGAAATTTAGGTACCACTTTATGTGGGGAGGCTAATTTAACTAATTTACGACACTATAAAACCTTCCAGCAGCATGTGGAAGAATGAGGAAGTACTCCATCAAGGACTCAGTGTCACAAGTGGATGGTAAAGCAGCAGGAATCGAGCATACCCTCATGAAGCCGGAAACTGGAAAATGTTAAATTACCTCTGTGTCTGTCTATATATGTCATATGTCTCATGGCACTGAATGTGTGCCATGTATATGTGCATTGTGATCCGCCCTGAGTCCCCTTTGGGGTGAGAAGCACGGAATATAAATACTGCAAATAAATAAAATGAATAAATAATTGTTGGAGACTGGCCCAGAGGGGAAGTAAAGGAGAGAATTCCAAGACAGCAATAAAACAAGCCTTTTATTGTTATCCCAGCTAATGATAAGGCAAACAGCCGTAGGCACCCACTCTAATGGTCCGTAACATGTAAATGGCCGTCGCAACAAGTGTGTAGCAAACAAAGAATATATACCTTTGACTTATCTAAAGGTGACCAATGGCTGAGGGTCTTCCTCACCTTCCACACCTACTTGGCATAAATGATGCCTGTGACCTCACTTGTTTACTCTGAGCTTTCTTCTCTCTTTAGAACTTCCTGGAGAAAGGAAGGCACCCACTCTAATGGGTCCATTACATGTAAATGGCCGTCGCAACAAGTGCGTAGCAAAAAAAGAATATATACCTTTGATTTATCTAAAAGTGACCAATGGCTGAGGGTCTTCCTCACCTTCCACACCTACTTGGCATAAATGATACTTGTGACTCACTTCTTTACTCTGAGCTTTCTTCTCTTTTTAGAACTTCCTGGAGAAAGGAAGGCACCCACTCTAATAGGTCCGTAACATGTAAATGGCCGTCGCAACAAGTGCGTAGCAAACAAAGAATATATACCTTTGGCTTATCTAAAATTGACCAATGTCTGAGGGTCTTCCTCACCTTCCACACCTACTTGGCATAAATGATGCCTGTGACCTCACTTGTTTACTCTGAGCTTTCTTCTCTCTTTAGAACTTCCTGGAGAAAGGAAGGCACCCACTCTAATGGATCCATAACATGTAAATGGCCGTCGCAACAAGTGCGTAGCAAAGAATATAACCTTTGGCTTATCTAAAACTGACCAATGGCTGAGGGTTTTCCTCACCTTCCACACCTACTTGGCATAAATGATGCCTGTGACCTCACTTGTTTACTCTGAGCTTTCTTCTCTCCTTGGAACTTCCTGGAGAAAGGCACCAGCAGATGAGTGTGCCCAGGGCAGGCTGCACAATACAACACTCTATTATTATTGCCCCTTCCCAGCATCTGCTACCTGAGACAACCATCTTATTCTGTCTACTAGACTACTACCACACTCAAATATCATCCTTTCCTCCCAGCTATTCATCCGAACAAGAACCAAAGGGAATTAGAGGGTGAAATATTACAATAATGGTACACAATGGAGGCTCTTCTCGGCCGTAAAGGTTCACTGACATTTTCCCTTTCATCGACGGCAATCAGAAATGGGGATAATGCAGGAAATTACAGGTGCCATTCATCTCTGACGCCCTGCACCCCTGAAAGGGTATTTACCTAGCTCTACATTATCTCCAACTGTGTTATCGGAGGGCAGCAGGTGCCTTCAATTAGATGCTCAAATAATATTCCAACCCCGTCCTTTCGGCACACATTCGCCCGGCTCAGAACAGAATTAGGAGGTTCGTAGCGGGCTGGCAAGTCAGATTTAATTGCCACATTAGGTCGATGCCTCTCCTGATTCCCGATTCTTTTAACGCAAGTCCCTGCTCCTATGGCAGCTGCAGATAATAGGTTTCCATTTATGACACATGCAATCGCTCAGATATAAATTTTCAACCCCCCCATTTGTAAGCTGCTGAGGTTTGGCAGACATGTGACAGCAAAGACTGTTTGTTTGCTACCTCTGGGCGGGGAGGAGAAAATACTGTTTCTTGGAACCATTCGGCAAGCCTAGCCAATTAAAATTTCAAATGCTAGTTGATGCCAAATTAATTCTTGATCAGTTCAAAAAAAAAACGGGAGTCGCAAGCACCTAATCAAAAGGCTGGGTGTTTCCTCCTCCCGTCTTGCTTTTGATGCCAGATAGCTTATATGATAATGCCGCATGCCACATGCCAAGGAGCTGGGAGGCAGAAAATGAACGCATCTCCAAAGCATCTCCCAAATCAAAGAGCTCCATTCGGCTTTTCAGATACTTTTTTAACATGGCTGAAATTCTCTTTTCACCCCATTTCATAGAATCATAGAGTTTGAAAACACTGCTGTGAGAGCTGCTCAGCAGTGGAACTCTCTGTGGTGGTGGCCATCTAGCCCAACCCCATTCTGCCAAGAAGCAGGGAAATCTCATTTCAAAGCATCCCTGACAAATGGCCATTAAGCCTCTGCTTAAAAGCCTCCACCACACTCTGCGGCAGAGAGTTCCACTGCTGAACAGCTCTCACAGCAAGAAGTTTTTCCTCATGTCCACCTTTCCTGTACTTTGAATTCATTGTTCCATATCCTGATTTTGCTATGTATTCTAATCTTGGAACTTGTATTGTTTTTATGTATATGTCAACTTATTTTAGGGTTTTGTCCCCATGTAAGCCCTTGGGGAGTCCCTTTGGGGATATGGAGGCGGGATATTAGAAATACATTATTATTATTATTATTATTATTATTATTATTATTATTATTATTATTACAATAGTCTCACTTATCCAAGCAAAACGGGCTGGCAGAACCTTGGATAAGCAAATATCTTGGATAATAAGGAGAGATTAAGGAAAAGCCTATTAAACATCAAATTAGGTTATGATTTTACAAATTAAGCACCAAAACATCATGTTATACAACAAATTTGACAGAAAAAGTAGTTCAATATGCAGTAATGTTATGTTATAATTACTTTATTGACGAATTTAGCACCAAAATATCATGATATAGTGAAAACATGGACTACAAAAATGCTTTGTATAATCTCGAAACGAATCTTGGATAAGTGAGACTCTACTGTATCATTATTGGAGCCCCCTGTGGCACAGTGTGTTAAAGCGCTGAACTGCTGAACTTGCAGACCAAAAGGTCACAGGTTCAAATCCGGGGAGCGGAGTGAGCGCCTGCTGTTAGCTCCAGCTTCTGCCAACCTAGCAGTTCGAAAACATGCAAATGTGAGTAGATCACATTCTGGCAGGAAGGTAATGGCACTCCATGCAGTCATGCCGGCCACATGACCTTGTAGGTGTCTACGGACAACGCCAGCTCTTTGGCTTAGAAGTGGAGATGAGCACCAACCCCCAGAGTCGGACATGACTGGACTTAACGTCAGCGGAAACCTTTACCTTTTACCTTTACCATTATTATTATTATTATTATTATTATTATTATTATTATTATTATTTATCATCTCCAGGGCAGCAGAAAACAAGCTTGTTCCCTCCTCCCTATGACTTCTCCTCACATATTTATACATCGCCATCACAAATGTGTGTGCCGTTTACAATAGCAGAAACACAAGAAGGGAAATAAGTAAACAGAGCAAGTTCGCTTCTTTTTTTTTGCACTTTCTTCCTGCCCCCTTTTTCATAAAATGCAATGGTAGACCTTTGCTTTTTTTCTCTAAAAATTGAGGAAAGAGACGACTCCCAACAAATGTTATCATTTGGTGGGTTGCTGTGAGTTTTCTGGGCTGTATGGCCATAAGCATTTTCTCCTGATGTTTCGCCTGCATCTATAGCAGAGGTTGTGAGGTTGCCTGCTACAGAGGCAGGAGAAAATGCTTCTGGAACATCGCCATACAGACTGGAAAATTCACAGCAATCCAGTGATTCTGGCCATGAAAGCCTTCGACAACTTATCATTTGGATTTCTCCAGAGGAGAGAAATCTAAGAATCCCCATTTATGATATTGTCATCGAAACAACAACCGTTAGGTGGCACTCTGTCACCATCTCTGCGAGACAGCCAAAATGAAGCAGGAGATACTGCTCAAAAATGTTTAAAAGCACTGAACAAGTTACAGGAAAAGAAACAGAGTTGGAAGAGACCCGTTTTCTTTTCTTTGAGCAGGGATATAGTTAGGGGCAGAGGACATCTGCTGGGAAGTAGCAGCCAATAATGAAAGGACAAAGGTATTGGCATCTCCAGCCCATGCTCTGTTCAGATATTAGTCAGTATGTCAATGCCTTAAATCGAGAAATAGCTTCCTAAGATCCACAGAGATACTTGCAGGAACACCTCAGTAAGCAAGAGTCCAAAAGTGGCAGGTAAAAACATGGAATCTCAATCTGTGGCTGAGACCGGATGAGAAACTCCCTCCCGAGCACACAGAAGACTGGGTGACTTACATGTTTTAAATGTATTTACGTGGTTGTATTTTGTTGTGTATTGCTGGGCTTAGTCCTTTCGGGGAGATGGGGCAGGATATAAGAATAAAGTTATATTATTATTATTATTGTTGTTGTTGTTGTTGTTATTATTATCATCATTATTAGGCGCAGATGCAGAGATGCAGAGCCAACCTTAGGAAATGGAGCTACAAAGTAGAGTCCACGACATGTGAGTGTGGAGAAGAGCAAACTACAAACCACTTACTACAATGCAGCCCCAGCCCTGCCACATGCACAACGGAGCACCTTCTCACAACAACACCAAGGCCAGCTTTTGGACAAACAACATGTAGAATAAAGCCAAGTTTTTAACTTAGTTTGTGGTTTCGTATACATTATATTCTCAATTCGCTTCTGACATTGATAACAATAATAACAACAACTGGAAAAGCTGACACAATATGAGGATTGAAAGATCGAATTGCAAAGACTCTTGCACAAGCCAATCAAGGTGGTCCACGTGGTGATCGGCACACTGGGTGCAGTGCCTAAAGACCTTGGCCTGCACTTAAAAACAATCAGCGCTGATAAAATTACTATCTGTCATCTGCAAAAGGCCACCCTACTCGGATCTGCATGGATTATTTGCTGATACATCACACAGTCCTAGACACTTGGGAAGTGTCCTACGTGGGATCCAATACGACAGCCAGCAGATTGTCTGCTGTGGACTCATCTTGTTGTGTTTATAATAATAATAATAATAATAATAATAATAATAATAATAATAATAATAATAATTTCAGCCGGCATTTGGAAACAATAGACATTGACAAAATCACAATCTGCCAACTGCAAATGGCCACCCGACTGGGATCTGCGCGCATCATCCGAAAATACATTACACAGTCCTTGACACTTGGGAAGTGTTCGACTTGTGATTTTGTGATATGAAATCCAGCATATCTATCTTGTTTGCTGTGTCATAAAAATAATAAATAATAATAATAATAATAATAATAATAATAATAATAATAATAATAATAATAATACATCACACAGTCCTAGACACTTGGGAAGTGTTCGACTTGTGATTTTGTGATATGAAATCCCGCATGTCTATCTTATTTGCTGTGTCATACAATAAAATAATAATAATAATAATAATACATCACACAGTCCTAGACACTTGGGAAGTGTTCGACTTGTGATTTTGTGATATGAAATCCCGCATGTCTATCTTATTTGCTGTGTCATACAATAAAATAATAATAATAATAATAATAATAATAATAATAATAATAATAATACATCACACAGTCCTAGACACTTGGGAAGTGATCGACGTGTGATCCATGCAACAACCAGCAGTGTGTCTGCTGTGGACTCATCTTGTTGTGTTTCAAATTAATAATAGTAATAATAATAATAATAATCTGAGCACATCATCTGAAAATACATCACACAGTCCTAAACGCTTGGGAAGTTTTCGACTTACGATTTTGTGATACGAAATCCAGCATATCTATCTTGTTTGCTGTGTCATAAAATATAATAATAATAATAATAATAATAATAATAATAATAATAATAATAATAGTACATCACACAGTCCTAGACACTTGGGAAGTGTTCGACTTGTGATTTTGTGATACGAAATCCAGCATATCTATCTTGTTTGCTGTGTCATAAAATATAATAATAATAATAATAATAATAATAATAATAGTACATCACATAGTCCTAGACACTTGGGAAGTGTTCGACTTGTGATTTTGTGATACGAAATCCAGCATATCTATCTTGTTTGCTGTGTCATAAAATAAAATAATAATAATAATAATAATAAGTCTTACTATTACAAATTGGCCCTTTGAAGGCAACCATAAGGCCGATGTGATTCCTAGTCAAAATGGATATAACACCCCTGATGTAATCCCTGACACTGAGCATTTAGAGGGCTCCAGGAGTGCTTTATCATTGTCTTGGGGGCTTCCTTTGCAACCACCAGAAAAACCTACGGCCAACCTTTACAATTATCTACCTCTTTGAGCAATGGAAAGCCAGCAGCTTGGAAAGCTGGCTCCGATTTATTCCTTTTTAATGGGGTTCTTCTTCTTTGTCTTTTTTCATATCACTGCCCCGGGCTCCTAGCTGGTGGAGAAGCAGGCCAGAGCAGAAATCCTCCAAGTATACAACCCCCTCTGGCATTTTTATGGGCCGCGATGTACCGTTGGCACGTTTGTTTTGTGGCCCTCCAGCTCCTGAAATACCACTCGGGACCAATCTTCCGCAGACTGGGAGAGTGGAAGCTATTTCATGAGTGACATTTGGGGTTACTGTCAACCCATAACTCAAAAGGATTTGCGCCTCCACCTCCCTGTAATTACGCATCCAGCTTTCCTTTCTGTTTGTTTTATGGCCTGGTATTCGGCTTGCAGATAGGTAACGCGGGCCATACTTTAGCCTCTCTTTAACCAGAAAGTACTACTTTAAAGGGGGGGCAAGTAGTGGCCTTTTCGAGGAAAATGTGAATTTTGGATAATATTTCTTTGAAAGCAGTATAAGTCTTTAAGCAGCATCAATTCTCTGCAAGCAAACAACACGCTCCCTTAGGCTCCTCATCTGTCAGCTGCCAAAAAATCAAACTTTTTCTATATACAAACTGCCAAATATTTCATTTTTTCCAGCTCTCACTCACCAGCTAGCAACTACTAACCAAGCAAACACTTTCTTAACTACCTGAGACACAGAAAGCTGTTCACTCCGAACTAAGCAGAAGCCTAGAGATAAAAACTAGGAAATCTAAGCATAGTACCATAGAGTCTCACTTATCCAACACTCACTTATCCAAGCCCCTGGATTATCCAAGGCATTTTTGTAGTCAATGTTTTCAATGCATTGTGATATTTTGGTGCTAAATTCATAAATACAGTACAGTGGAGTCTCACTTATCCAACGTTCTGGATTATCCAACGCATTTTTGTAGTCAATGTTTTCAATATATCATGATATTTTGGTGCTAAATTCATAAATACAGTACAGTAGAGTCTCACTTATCCAACACTTGCTTATCCAACGTTCTGGATTATCCAAGGCATTTTTGTGGTCAATGTTTTCAATGCATTGTGATATTTTGGTGCTAAGTTCATAAATACAGTACAGTAGAGTCTCACTTATCCAACATAAACGGGCCGGCAGAAGCTTGGATAAGCGAATATCTTGGATAATAAGGAGGGATTAAGGAAAAGCCTATTAAACATCAAATTAGGTTATGATTTTACAAATTAAGCACCAAAACATCATGTTATACAACAAATTTGACAGAAAAAGTAGTTCATTACACATTAATGCTATGTAGAAATTACAGTAGAGTCTTACTTATCCAACACTTGCTTATCCAACGTTCTGGATTATCCAACACATTTTTGTAGTCAATGTTTTCAATGCATTGTGATATTTTGGTGCTAAATTCATAAATACAGTAATTACTACATAGCATTACTGCGTATTGAACTATTTTTTTTCTGTCAAATTTGCTGTGTCATACAATAAAATAATAATAATTATTATTATTATTATTATTATTATTATTTTATTTATATATCCCGCCCCATCTCCCGTAGGGACTCGGGGCAGCTCACATGGAGCCAAGGCCAACAACATACAGTAAAATACAACAATATAAAATACATCACAATCACAGTAAATCAACAACACAGTTTCGACAGAGTAAAAAGCATGGTAAGCTTTGCCTACATTTTCCAGAAATGTGCCTGACTGACAGAACATCATCCCATCCTAATCCAAGCTCATCATCAACATATTAAAGACTCTGGCACGATAAATTGTCCAAACGAAATGCTACACACACACAAAAATGGGGGGAAATTACAACCAAGCAATCAATGGTGGCACAAGGGTAAGATGCCCTTGGGCTCGTGTCAGCTAATTTATTGCCATTACCCAGATATGTCGCTATAAAAAAGACATCAGGATGCGTTTTCGGGGCCTTCATAAAAGCTTAATTTATAACTTCATCTTCCAAGGCAGGCTCTGCCGGCAAAGGCTTCACGACACTCAGATTCTCCTTCGTAAGGAAGGTGCTGAGAGCCATCGGTTCGGTTAATGAGACGAAAGGGAGAAGAATGGTCCGGAGTGACAGATGCGTCACCTCCTCACTCCCGTCTTTCTGCAAATGCGATTTGCAGATTTGGGGTTATGGGGGTAACTAAGCATTATGTGGCTGCCTGATTGCACAAGGCCTGCTTTGTACTGAGGAAGTTCACACACTGTTTCCTATGAGTGAGCAACCTATGGCTCTATGTATCATGTCATGTTGGTGTGTAGGTTGTAGTGTGTAGGTATGTGAAGTAAGCAATACCAACTTGCATGCAACTCAGTCACCCAGAGAGGTGCGAGTGACTAGGTCACTGGGTTGCTGTGCATTTTCTGGGCTGTGTGGCCATGTTCCAGAAGTATTCTCTCCTGACGTTTTGCCCACATCTGTGGCAGGCATCCTCAGAGGTTGTGAGGTCTGTTGGAAACGAGGCAAGTGGCGTTTATATATCCAGGGTGGGAGAAAGAACTCTTGTCTGTTAGGGGCAAGGGTGAATGTTGCAATTGACCACCTTGATTAGCACTGAATAGCGTTGCAGCATCGAAGCCTGGCTGCTTCCTTCCTGGGGGAATCCTTCGTCATTAGGTTTTAAGTCTTTGTTAATTGACTGTATCTCTTATGCACTTATGTTGCCGGGCTGTGGCACAGCTGGCTAGTAACCAGCTACAATAAATCACTACTGGTCATGAGTTCGAAGCCCGGATCGGGTTAAGTCCCCAACCATTAAGTAGCCGGGCTTGCTATTGACCTATGCAGCCCCGAAAGACAGTTGCATCTGTCAATTGGGGAAATTTAGGTACGCTTTATGCGGGAGGCTAATTTAACAAAAACAGCAAAACACGAGGAAAGGAATGAGGAAGTACAGCCACTAGTGGACAGTGAAGCAACAGCTCCCCTGTGGCCGGAATCGTGAAGCTGGAAAAAAATGTTAAATGCCTCTGAGTCTGTCTATCTATGTTGTTTGTCTGTTGGCATTGAATGTTTGCCATATATGTGTTCATTGTAATCCGCCCTGAGTCCCCTTTGGGGTGAGAAAGAAGGGCGGAATATAAATACTGTAAATAAAGAAATAAATAAACGTTTATGTTGTATTATGTTGTAATTGCTGTACTTTTTTTTAACTTGGTTTTTGTTGTATTGGAAACCACTCCAAGTCCCTTGAGGAGATAGGGCGTTATATAAATAAAGTGTTATTATTATCGTTATCATCATCATCATCATTATTAGAGGTTAGGTAAAGGTTTTTCACTGACATTAGGTCAAGTCGTGTCCAACTCTGGAGGTAGGTGTTCATCTCCATTTCTAAGCCGAAGAGCCGGCGTTGTCCATAGACATCTCCAAGGTCACATGGCCGGCATGACTGCATGGAGCGTCGTTACCTTCCCGGCGGAGCAGTACCTATTGATCTACCCACATTTGCATGTTTTCGAACTGCTAGGTTGGCAGAAGCTAAGGCTAACAGTGGGCGCTCACTCCGCTCCCCGGATTTGAACCTGGGACCTTTCGGTCTGCAAGTTCAGCAGCTCAGCGCTTTAACACACTGCGCCACCAGGGACTCCCTTGAGGAGATAGGGCGCTATATAAATAAAGTTTATTAATTATTATTATTATTATTATTATTATTATTGACACAACGACATAGTATGACACAGCAAACAAGAAAGATATGCTGGATCACAAAATCACAATTCGAACACTTCCCAAGTGTCTAGGAATGTGTGATGTATTTTCGGATGATGCGCACAGATCCCAGTAAGGTGGCCTTTTGCAGTTGGCAGATTGTAATTTTGTCAATGTCTATTGTTTCCAAATGCCGGCTGAGATCTTTTGGCACGGCACCCAGTGTGCCCATCACCACCGGGGCCAGGTCTTCTCCTTATCAGCTTTTCCTTCAATTTTGTCAAGGAACTTTCCATGCAATGTTTTGTTGTGCCAGCTGTCAGCTCTAGTTTGTAGTGCGGTTTTCTTGTACCGGTTTTTATTCTGCTGCACTTTGAGGAGTTTCTGATTTTATTATTATTATTATTATTATTATTATTATTATTATTATTATTATTATTAATTAAATGTTCTGCTCTGGGGCTTCCCATGGGCATGTTGTTTATGTTGTAATCTTGGACATGCTTAAAACCTTTTATAATGTGATTTTATTTTGCAATGGTATCTGTTTTATATGAATTGTTGTTTTGTAGATTGTTTTATATGAATTGTTGTTTTTACCTTGTTTTTAGACATTGAATTTTTGCCTATTTATTGTAAGCCGCTTTGAGTCCCCTCGGGGAGAAAGGCGGGGTAAAAGTGATGTAAATAAATAAATAATAAATAAATTCGTGTAACCTATAGCCCACCTTTATAGAACACAAGACGATTGAAGAGTACATAGCCTTTGGTTCAATGCAACACAGATCCTCTTATGTTCTTATTGATTCTTTCCCAAAACCGGGGAGGGAGTTGCTTGTCTCTGTTTATGAAAAATTTCAAAGGCCTTTCCTTAAGCATTATGTACAGCGTTTTCTTAATTGCAAGCAAAACGAATTCCGCTTCTCCCAGCTTTCCCTCCACGGCGGGCAGATGCGTGCCTTGCCGTCGTCACCGTTCAATAAATAATCAAGTCCCTCTTTTTATTTCCCCCCACCCTTCTCAGAAATGGTCTTTGCCAGTTTTGCTAATGATCCATGATGCTTGTGATAAACAAGCCATTTCCCTCTGAGAAGCTTCAATCAGCGTATAGTCTCCCGAGATGCCCGTTTCTCTCTGTTCTCTCCCATGCTTCCCAAGTTCCTAGAGCTGCGAGAAGACTAAGTCAAGCTTAGCTCAGCCTCTTCCGGGAAAATAAATATTGAACATGGCAGGCACTGACAAGGACTGTATTAGGCGTTTTGACAGGAGCAGCAGAACATGGCGGGGGAACGTTCACATCAGGAAGGCTCTAAGGAGAAGTCTCAAGAGTTTAGACCACCGGCAATGATCAAGGAAGAGGGGGAAGCGATGGGGGAGATGAGAATGGTAGAATCTTTGAATCAGAAGGGATCGCAAAGACGCGGCGCAAAAATACTGCAACCACAGCATCCTAGACACATAACGTGCTAATTTTCAAAGAAACCGAAGGTTCAATGATTTGCAAAGGCTAGCTGACTTCAATCAAGTGGTGCCATTTGCAGAGATATGTCATTCCCAACCATGATAATAATAATAATAAAACTTTACCAGCATAGCACAGCGGGTTAACCGCCAGCTACAGAAGATCTGTAGTTCATCGTCAGCTTAGCTTCCGCCTACCTAGCAGTTCGAAAACAGCAATGTGAGTAGATAAATAGGTACCGCTTTGGCGGGGAGGTAAAAGGTGTCAGGGGTTAATCGTCACCCTGACTTATTGATGAGTCAGGTCTCACCTTCTTCTCATCAGCCAGACCACTTAGGCAGCGCGAAAGTGGCACCGACAAATGACACCTCAGTTGTTAATTATCTGCTGATCCCAGCGGTTCTAAAGGCTTTATTTTACAAGTTATTTACAACACTAAATACCATCACTCTCTGGACACATGTTTCCTCCAGCAAGACCAAAAACATGGCTTGCGGAGTCCGTTATCAGTGCAAGCAAGCACCTCCCTACATTCCAGAGTTCATGACAAATGTTCCGCCCACGTAGATGAAAGGGAAGTCTTGACCCATTGGCCCTCCTGGCCATCAATCAGGGCTGGCATGTAATTAACTCCAAGACTGCTGGAATGCTTGCCGGAACAAATATAAACAATCCAACAGCAACAATTGATTGAACATTTCACACTAAAACAACAAAAACACTAACAAAAGGCACCCCTGAAAAATGTGCCAGCAATTTAACCAGGAAAGCATCCATGGACGACTTCGCTATGGCCGAGTCGAGCACAGCCTTGAGATGCCGGAGATGGAAAAAGAGGGAAGCCTTGTCTCTGTTTATGTACTGTCTGTCTCCGTCAATTGTATAACGGCATTGAATGTTTGCCATATATGTACCTGTAATCCGCTCTGAGTCCCCTCAGGGAGATAGAGAGGAATATAAATAAAGTATATTATTATTATTATTATTATTATTATTATTATTATTATTATTATTATATTGTTGATAAAAACACAATAACATATTTTAAAATGATGCCTCCCAACTTTAAATTTAGATACAACTTTACTCATGGGGCAGTTCCGAATACAATTTCAAATCTCCCTTATTTCTTTGGGGCAACTCTGAGGCCTGCATCGGACATGCAGAAATAACACTCTTCACTGTCTACATGGGAAGAAAAAGTATGCCCATCTTCTCTCTTCCTTGATGCCTTTCTGCCTTGTCACCTTCTGTAATTGAGAATTCAACAGCAAAAAAGCAATGTAACGAGCCTTCAGTTTTTACTGTCAGCCCGGCTGTCCCCATATTTCAAGTTTATGAGGCATATTCTTGCAGCGAGACAAATTGTATACAAGGCCCTCATTCCACCGATATTTCCTTGCTGACAGTTCATCTTCTCCTTGTGAAGCAGGAGCCGAGTCACCATGTCAAGCCCGTGATGAGGCCTCGATGAGAGAGAAATAGTACCTTTTTTATTGGACCACAAAAAGTGAAGAAAGGGGATGGACCACGGCTTGGTGGCAGAATATGAATACAGTAGAGTCTCGCTTATCCGACTTCTGCTCATCCGACACACCGTATTATCCAATGCCCAGGGCCACCCTCCCTCCCTCACTCACTTGTGAAGTAAAGGGATGGACCACAGCCTGGTGGCAGAGGACCGAACATGAATAGAGTCCCGCTTATCCTACTTCCGCTCATCCGACACACCGTATTATCCGATGCCCAGGGCCACCCTCCCTCCCTCGCTCACTCGTGAAGTAAAGGGATGGACCAAAGCCTCGTGGAAGAGGACCGAATAGGAATACAGTAGAGCCCCTCTTATCCGACTTCCGCTCATCCGACACACCGTATTATCCAATGCCCGGGGCCACCCTCCCTCACTCGCTCACTTGTGAAGTAAAGGGATGGACCAAACCCTGGTGGCAGAGGACTGAATACGAATACAGTAGAGTCTCGCTTATCTGACTTCCGCTCATCCGACACACCGTATTATCCGACTCCCAGGGCCGCCCTCCCTCGTTCGCTCAGCCGGGTCCTGGTTCTACGCAAGCGAGGGAGGGCGGGTGGCAAAGGCGACAGCAGTGGCAGAAGCAGGAGCCTGCCTCCCCCCTTCCTGCCTCCTCCGGACACCAGTTCCCTACCCGCTTGTCCCAGCGGGAAAAGTGGTTGCAGTGGCCACCTTTGCCATTTTCCCTTGTCTGCTCACTCACTCACCAGGCCAGGACCTGGCTCTGCTGCCACAGCCACCGTCTCTGCCGGGACCCGGCCTGGTGAGTGAGTGAGCGAGTGATGGAGGGCCTTTGCCACCCACCCTTGATTGCTCACTCACTCACCGGGCTGGGTCCTGATTCTGCCATTGCTGCTGGGACCCGGCCCGGTGAGTGAGCCAGTAAGCGAATGAGGTGTTGGGATTCATCCTGGACTACTCAAGTCTAAATGTAGTCAGATAGATGACAGAGTTAGATTGAGGGAATCCTTTCCCCGTTTCCAAAACATGCCTAGATAGGATTCACCGTTGTTTCCTGGTTCCCATCCTATTTAGGTCAGCCCACCCTTTGATGTTCCTCGAATTGTAATCTCTCCTAGGGCTCTGACGTAACTTCCCCAATTTGGTCCTTTGGAATGTTTATTGCCCTAGAGAAGAAGCAACCAGACCCACGAGGCTGACCACCATTCCAGCTTCCTGCTTTGTTCCAGAGAGGATGCGCCTCTGTCCTCTAATAGTCAAGATGTAGTTATCTATAGAGCTTTGTTATTTTAATCCATCTATGTGTATTAGAACAGGATAGATTAGCTAGTTAGGTCCAAACCTTTTCTATCCTTTAATGGATTTCTTTTTACCTCAGTAAATGCTTTTAAACTTTAAAGCTAACTTTGCATCCCTTTTGCCTTCCTGAATACACAGAGGCCTTCCGAAACTCACACCGGTGTAAGTCTCACGCTGTTGCAATTCTTTACTCTGCTATTTTAATGGGAATTTGCCTCATAAAAGAGGGTGATTAGAGGGTGATTCTGCCATCCTCCTTATTATCCAACAGTTTCGCTTATCTGACATTCTGCCCGCCCATTTATGTTGGATAACCGAGACTCTACTGTACTATCCTCTGACCTTCAACATCTATGCTGCATCTACTGACCAGTCAAGAGTCATTGAAAGCTAGAAACGGAAAGCCACTTCAAAAAACCAGACCAGACACAAAGGCAAAATCTGATATAGGAATGATCTTCATCAGGCTTAATTAGCAGCCCAGGCTGTTACCAAGACACACAATTAAATCCATACATACAACACAAAAGCCGATACAATTTGTGCACGGGGTTTTAATCTGCAAAGAGGGTTCGCAAATCTATATGGAGGAAAAACAATCATTAATTTTAATAATGTCTCGAATTACTATGTGCCGCGTCGAGTTTCCAGCATCAAGACAACAGCTTTACCTCTTGGGAAGCATCAAAGAGGAATTAAACCTGCTTTCTTGAAATATGAATGGAGGAAGCCAGCTTGCCTGGGTTTCTTATAATGCAGCTGACGTTAGCACCAGGTAGCGGAATATGTACAACTTTATGCACATGTCAATAAACTCGTTATTTCCATACATCCGTCTTCTCAAACCGTGTCCATTTCCAAATTACGAATGGCCATTGGAAGCTTAAGATAAACCTGCTTGGATTTATTCATTTCTCCTTTTGATTATGCACATTAAGCAATGTGTTTTTTTTTTCTTTATTCTTGGAAGGAACAGCTGTCTTAAACTTCATTCCACTTGAGAAACTGGGTCAGCCTTGCCAACCCAGATGCCAGTCAAGCAACAGTCATGCATTGGCTTATTTATTTTAATTTTTTATTCCCCCAGCCTCGCAGACAATGCCCTCAACTGACTGGATTCAGTCTTCATGCCTAGTTAGGAGCATCTCAGAATTGTATGGCTCCCATGGCAACTGCAAGCCTCTCTCCATTAAGATCTGGTCCCATGTACACAACAAGGCACAGACTTGATCGGAGCTTTGCTAGACAAAAGGCAGTGTTGTGGGTATGTCCAAAACTGGAGGACAGAAGGAAAAAGTAACTGACATAAGGATTAAATGTAATGGAGATCTTAACCCAGGAAATGATCCTTACCATAGGACTTCATCACATACAACTGCTATATATATAGCTATATATATGTGTGTGCGTGTATAATTGGCATAGCATGTTACTATGCCTATATATATATAAAAATGCAACGTACGTTTGTCAGACTGAGTAAAAAAAAAAACCACTGGAGCAAATGCCACCAAATTTGGACATAATACACCAACACATCCAAGGTATAACCTCTCATTTAAAAAAAAACCTTAAAAAAAATAAACAGGAATGAAGGAACAGCCAGAGACATTGGTAGACCAATTATGTACGAAGAATGGGAAAAGATTTGGAATAAAAACATAAAATTCACCTATGCCTCAGATCTAAAAGAAAATCAATACAAAATGCAATACAGATGGTAGAAACTAGGACACTACAGGAAAAACATACGAACAAAATGCTAGAAATGCCAGGAACAAGAGGGCAATTTTTTTCACATGTGGTGGTCAAGTACCAAATCAAAGAAATACTGGAACGAAATACACAAAGAATGTGGAAAAATAATGAAAAAGAAACTTCAGATGAGACCAGAACTATACCTACTAGGATTGACAAACACGAAACTAGACATAAATGAGGAAAAGATCTTAAACTATCTAATCATAGGAGCCAGAATTGTATTTGCTAGGGAATGGAGATCAAACCAGATACTAACCACCGACCAATGGCTATCAAAAATATGGGAAATAAAGAATATGGACAAACTGACGTTTTTGATGAGAAAGCTCCAAGGCATACCAATGAAAGAAACTGATTAGTCAAATTTTGAGGAATACACAAGATTAAGAATGACCCAAGAGGGGAAGGTGACTTAAGAAACAGGAAATCCAGAAAAGATAATGAACCGCAAAAATAATATCCAAAGAAGAGAGGGCTTCCCTCCTCTGAGAAAAACAAAGATCTCCCACAACAAACAACAAACTACAGGGATCATCAAGAGACGATACCTCATCACAAAATCAATCACTTCACAAATCCTCCCATATGTACATCTCCCCCCCATCTCTCCCGCATGAAATCCTTCTCCCCCCCCAAGCTACCCTAAATTTCACCCTACCCTTCCCTCAACACAAATTGATTTACATTGATCACTATCATGTACCAAAAGATATCAATAAAAATTATTATTTTTTTTAAAAAAAGGAATGAAGGAACAGCCTTGCAGCTTCAAAGCCTTTATTTTCCATACCACCAGACTACGCCATGGCAATGCGTGGCCAGGCACAGCTAGTACAGTAGAGTCTCGCTTATCCAATGTAAACGGGCTGGAAGAACGTTGGATAAGCGAATATGTTGGATAATAAGGAAATATTAAAGAAAAGCCTATTAAACATCAAATTAGGTTATGATTGTACAAATTAAGCACCAAAACATCATGTTATACAACAAATTTTTACAGAAAAAGTAGTTCAATACACAGTAATGCTATGTAGTAATTACTGTATTTATGAATTTAGCACCAAAATATCATGATATATTGAAAACATTGACTACAAAAATGCATTGGATAATCCAAAACGTTGGATAAGCGAGTGTTGGATAAGTGAGACTCTACTGTGGTATATCATATACAACATATTTTACAATAATATATAATAATATAATATATTGTAGATACATATAACATTGTTAATATTATAATGTATTACGATATAATACTGATAATAATACAATGTAATCATATTAATTATATATTACATATTAAATGTAATATTACTAATATTACAATATAATGATATAGTACAATATAGTAATTTAATGCTAGTATTGTACTATGCTAATAATATAATGTATTGTATGTAAATATAATTTGTAAGCCACTCTGAGTCCCCTTCGGGGTGAGAATGTAGTAAATAAATAAATGTATAAACAAATAAATAAATAAATATACACATGACCACACCATGAAGCAAAACCATAGTGCTAAAGACCACAGCAAAGGCAGAAAAGGAAGTAAGCAAAGCAATGTAATGAAGATGTACATGTTTTCTAATGCTATTAGAAATAGTCATTGTTAGTCTTACTACTATACCCCTCTTCTAAAACAATTGGAAATATATGTATGCAGCACAGCACAATAAAAAGCATTCAAACAAGGCATACATACTTAAACCTAATTTTATCTGGAATATCATGGAAGCCAAACCACATGTACTATCTTGTTTCACAATTCTTTCAACCCTAATATAAATCTCAGTGTGGCCTCAAAGGAAAACTATAAACGATGGCAACATGAAAGACTAACCCCAACAATACAGTAGTCTCACTTATCCAACACTCGCTTATCCAACGTTCTGGATTATCCAACACATTTTTGTAGTCAATGTTTTCAATACATCGTGATATTTTGGTGCTAAATTCGTAAATACAGTAATTACTACATAGCATTACTGCGTATTGAACTGCTTTTTATGTCAAATTTGTTGTATAACATTATATTTTAGTGCTTAATTTGTAAAATCATAACTTAATTTGATGTGTAATAGGCTTTTCCTTAATCCCTCCTTATTATCCAACATATTCGCTTATCCAACGTTCTGCTGGCCCATTTATGTTGGATAAGTGAGACTCTACTGTACTACAAAATGAAGAACTTGCAGGAAAATACAGTATGGTGGAAACCTTTCTCCGCATCAACCAAAACAACTTTTTCCAGAAATCATAAATAATATTTGTAAATGCCTATCAGAATATTAATAGTAGCCCAAGTTCAGCATCCTATATCCAGACTTCAAAATACTCCAGAATACAAAATTGTCCACATGGTTAGCTGAGATAGCGACACCTTCGCTTTTTGAGGATTCAATAACACACTTTGTTATTCAAAACATTGCATAAAATTACCTTCAGGTTATGCGGTACATACAAAGCATAAATGAATCTTATGCAAAGAGTTGGGTCCCATCTCCAAAATAAATTCATTACGTACGGAATATGGAAATACAGATGTTCCGAACAGTTGAGTATTCTTATGCTTGTCTACATGGCTTCCATTTCCTACTTGGAAAGCCTACAACACTCAAACGTCGGATCCCAAGCAACCCCAAGGTACATACAAAATTGTCAGAGTATTAGCAGCGCAGCAGTAATTGGATAGAATCAGTGGAGTGCAGAACGAAGAGAAACTCGGAGACGTTGGTAAAACTATTTACAAAGTTTTACTATATCAGCACAAACAGACAACAGATGAACACAGGACTCAAACTCTAGGCAAACAGAACTCGACTCCTAAGCAGACAGATCTCGACTCAACACACTTGTGTCTGGATACTCACTAGTTCCAGCCACACATCAAGGTCATCACAGCCAGGCTGACTTACCTGCCGACGTCTTCTGAACCTCTCAAATGCATCCTGCATGCTCTCGGCATCATCTCTTTGGTCCTCCTTTTTCTCATTGTAGTAGACTGTGAAGACACAGTACTTGTTCTTCATCCCCAACTCCATTCTTCTTCAGTAGCTAGAGAGAAAATACGGGAAAATATTGAATACGGCTCCCATCGTCAAAGGCATATGTTACATCCTCCTTTATACAGAAGGGGTCTGGCTGGATGTCCCTTGGGGTCCCTTCCAACTCAAGGATTCTATGATATAGCTATCATATATGTCTATCTCAATCATCTATTTAACAAGCTATTTAACCTCAGTAGACTTAAAGCCAAAACCAAGGTCACAACAACATCTGTTATAGAACTCTAATATGCCGATGATAACGTAGTCTGTGCTCATTCAGAAGAAAATCTACAAGCCACTCTAAATACCTTTGCAGAAGTTTACAACAAATTTGAAAGAAAAAGTAGTTCAATATGCAGTAACGCTATGTAGTATTTACTGTTTTAATGAATTTAGCACCAAAATAACATGATGTAATGAAAACACTGACTACAAAAATGCGTTGGATAATCCAGAACGTTGGATAAGTGAGACTCTACTGTAATAATAAGATCAGATTGAAATAATAAATGTAATAATAATAATAATAATAATAATAATAATAGAGTAAAATAAATGTAATACAGTAGAGTCTCACTTATCCAAGCTAAACAGGCCGGCAGAAGCTTAGATAAGCGAATAACTTGGATAATAAGGAGGGATTAAGGAAAAGCCTATTAAACATCAAAATAGGTTATGATTTTACAAATTAAGCACCAAAACTTCATGTTATACAACAAATTTTACAAAAAAGGTAGTTCAATACACAGTAATGTTATGTTGTAATTACTGTATTTACAAATTTAGCACCAAAATATCACAATACAGTAGAGTCTCACTTATCCAACGTTCTGGATTATCCAACGCATTTTTGTAGTCAATGTTTTCAATATATTGTGATATTTTGGTGCTAAATTCATAAATACAGTAATTACTACATAGCATTACTGCGTATTGAACTACTTTTTCTGTCAAATTTGTTGTTAAACATGATGTTCTGGTGCTTCATTTGTAAAATCATAACCTAATTTGATGTTTAATAGGCTTTTCCTTAATCCCTCCTTATTATCCAACATATTCGCTTATCCAACGTTCTGCCGGCCCGTTTACGTTGGATAAGTGAGACTCTACTGTAGTTCAATATGCAGTAATGCTATGTAGTAATTACTGTTTTAATGAATTTAGCACCAAAATAACATGATGTAATGAAAACACTGACTACAAAAATGCGTTGGATAATCCAGAATGTTGGATAAGTGAGACTCTACTGTAATAATAAGATCAGATTGAAATAATAAATGTATTATTATTATTAATAATAATATTAATAATAGAGTAAAATAAATGTAATAGTAGCAACAATAAGAGAGAAAAATAATAAATGTAATACAGTAGAGTCTCACTTATTCAAGCTAAACGGGCCGGCAGAAGCTTGGATAAGTGAATATCTTGGATAATAAGGAGGGATTAAGGAAAAGCCTATTAAACATCAAATTAGGTTATGATTTTACAAATTAAGCACCAAAACATCATGTTATACAACAAATTTGACAGAAAAGGTAGTTCAATATGCAGTAATGCTATGTAGTAATTACTGTATTTACGAATTTACCACCAAAAAATCACGATGTATTGAAAACATTGACTACAAAAATGCGTTGGATAATCCAGAACGTTGGATAATTGAGTGTTGGATAAGTGAGACTCTACTGTAGTAGCAACAATACTAGAGAAAAATAATAAATGTAATAATACCAATAATAATAGAGAAAAATAATAAATGTACCATATATTCTCGAGTATAAGCTGACCCAAATATAAGCCAACCAGGATCCTCACCTGAGTATAAGCCATGGGGGGCTTTTTTAGTCCTAAAAAAGGGCTGAAAAACTAGGCTTATACTCAAGTATATACAGTAGATCAGTAATACAGATTGCTTAAATAGAAAAACATCAGAGGAGCCCCATGGGAACAAGCAGCAAGTTTCAATGTAAGGATTGAAAAGCGCTTTAAATCCTGCAGAAATAACGATACGATTGATACCCAAGTCGAGTACTTAACTACTTAAGTTAATGTGGGAATAAACTACCAATATTTTCTAAAAGAACAGGCAGAGAAGCACTTAAATCTGTCCTAGCCTCATTGCACAGATAATTAAAACTTCACTTGGTAGCACACAAGACCAATAAACTAGTTTATTAAAATATCTGTAAGATTATCACTGTGATTTTAAGCACCACCTGCAAGCATTTAACCATTAGCATCAAGGTGCAGGCAACACATAGTGTGGAAGTAAAGCAGGGACAAGGGAATGGATGCTTTGGGGATATTTTGGGAAACTTCTCCAACTTTTAGCTTTTGTTCTTCCTTCTCTTTTGTCAAAGAAAGCCTCTGCATCTTTTATTTGAAGGGGAAACTCATCAAACTCATCATTCACTAAGTGTCTCAATATGGCAGGAAGTGTCCCAATTAGTTAATAATAATAAATAATAAACTTTATTTTTATATTCCGCCCCATCTCCCCGAAGGGACTCGGGGTGGTTCACAACAGGGACAAGCCCGAACAACAACATATCTATATATATAAAAGAGTGATGGCATCATGGCGACCCACAAAACAACAAAACTACAGGCCCCCCAACCTCGAAATTTGACGACACAACCCATCATCCACGGCTCTAGGTTGATACAACAAAAAGAAAAGAAAAATAAAGTCCTAATTAGAGGGAGGGGAATAATTGCTTTTATCCAATTGCTGCCAGTTAGAAGGCTAAGCTCCTCCAACTTGGTCTCCTAGCAACCCAATAAAAAATAATAAAAAACACTAAAAAAAATAATTAAAAACACTAAAAAAATTAATACAATAAAATACTATAATAACAGAAAATAACTAAAAATAATACAAGAAAATAATAAAATATAATAAATAAAAAGATAACTTACAATAAAATTAATTAAAAAATACAAATAACGTCAAATAAAAATTACACAACAATTTTTAACCAATACCACCACCACTTTGCCACAGCAACGTGTGGCCGGGCACAGCTAGTTTAACATAAACTTAAAACATTCCAACAATACACAAAATAAAATAATGGACAACTACATTAAAATCCAAACAGATAATATCAGAGTAATTAAAAGCAACCCAGTGGGGACAGGTTTCATAAAGTGCTGTATCGGAAGTTCCACTTTTTGACCAATTTTTTTAAAAAAATTTAAAATGCCATCTCACAAATTTGACTCTCCTCCATTGAAAAGGGAACCTGGAAAGCCTTGGCTTGTATCTTTATAAGAAAAAGTCTTGTAAAAACCAACAAAATAGGGACTCCATGTCAGAAAAGCACTGGGTGAAGCTAGTGTTAACAATACTCAGATTACTCAATAAACAGGCTAGTATATATACTCACAGAGGATGTATAGCTTCTCCCTTTTAGATAAATTTAATGGCATAAATATGCCTATAATTTTTCCATGACTTCAGCCTCGGGGTCCTTCATTTGCAATGACTTTGCCCCAGTCCCATTAGCTCTTCCTACAGTCTTCCAGCTGTTTCATATCAAACTGATTTTGCAGGCTTCAGAAGCTCTGGCTTTGTTTGTCTTCTCTCTTGCATCGTCCCAATTTTTTTACTCTTATTCCTACTTTCCCCCTTTGTCCTCAGCTTACTTTACCTGCTTTCAACAGAGTTGAAAGTGTAAAAAGTAGTTTGCACTCAAGTAACTCATGTACACTGCAGAATTAATGCAAGTTGACTGCCTTTTTTTGAGAACATACTGCAAGTCGCTTCTGGTGTGAGAGATTTGGCTGTCTACACAGACATTGCCCAGGGGACGCCTGGATTTGTTACCATCCTCCTGGGAGGCTTCTCTCATGTCCCCGAAAGCTAGAGCTGACAGACGGGAGCTCACCCCAAGAACATACTAGTGTGAGAGAAATGGCCATCTACAGAGACATTGCCCAGGGGATGCCTGGATGTGTTACCATCCTCCTGGGAGGCTTCTCTCATGACCCTGAAAGCTAGAGCTGACAGACAGGAGCTCACCCCAAGAACATACTAGTGTGAGAGAAGTGGCCATCTACAGAGACATTGCCCAAGGGACGCCTGGATTTGTTACCATCCTCCTGGGAGGCTTCTCTCATGTCCCCGAAAGCTAGAGCTGACAGACGGGAGCTCGCCCCAAGAACATACTAGTGTGAGAGAAGTGGCCATCTACAGAGACGTTGCCCAGGGGATGCCTGGATGTGTTACCATCCTCCTGGGAGGCTTCTCTCATGACCCCGAAAGCTAGAGCTGACAGACAGGAGCTCACCCCAAGAACAAACTAGTGTGAGAGAAGTGGCCGTCTACAGAGACGTTACCCAGGGGACGCCTGGATGTGTTACCATCCTCCTGGGAGGCTTCTCTTATGTCCCCACAAGTTAGAGCTGACAGACAGGAGCTCATCCCAACTCATGGATTCGAACTGGCAACCTTTAGGTCAGCAACCCCACTTTCAGCTCAGCAGTTCAACCGCAACAAGGGTTTAACTGCCATGGTTCAATGCTATGGAGTCATGGTAATAATAATAATAATAATAATAATAATAATGATAATAATAATAATAATAACAACAACAGGAAAAACTCAGCTGCTATCAGGACCTCAAGATTGAACTTCAAAGACTCTGGCAGAAACCAGTGCTGGTGGTCCCGGTGGTGATGGGCACACTAGGAGCCGTGCCAAAAGATCTCAGCCGGCATTTGGAAACAATAGACACTGACAAAATTACGATCTGCCAACTGCAAAAGGCCACCCTACTGGGATCTGCACACATCATCCGAAAATACATCACACAGTCCTAGACACTTGGGAAGTGTTCGACTTGTGATTTTGTGATATGAAATCCAGCATATCTATCTTGTTTGCTGTGTCATAATAATAATAATAATAATAATAATAATAATAATACTTTATTTGTATTCCGCCCTATCTCCCCGAGAGGTAACATGGTAACTGTGGTTCGGTAAGTCACCAGTACACTTTGGTAGATAAATGTGAAGACCTTTGCAAACTGTAAATCCATTGAGCCATGGCAGTTAATGTAGTGTCAGATTGCATTAATTCTACACAAGATGCAGAGCCAACCTTAAGAAATTGGGTTTTTTAAGACCTACTTGCAGGAACACCTCAGCAAGCGAGAGTCCAAAAGTGGCAGGCTAAAATCCAGAACCTCAATCTGTGGCTGAGACTGGATGAGAGACTCCCTCCTAGGCACGCTTCTGACATGATAAATACCGCATATACTCGAGTATAAGCCGACCCGAATATAAGCCAAGGCACCTAATTTTACCACAAAAAAACTGGGAAAACATTGACTTCAGTATAAGCCGAGATACCAATAAAATTACCGTATATACTCGAGTATAAGCCGACCCGAATATAAGCCAAGGCACCTAATTTTACCACAAAAAATCTGGGAAAACATTGACTCCAGTATAAGCCGAGATACCAATAAAATTACATTAATTGAGGCATCAGTAGTTTAAATATTTTTGAATCTTTACATCAAACTGTAATTTAAGAGATGACTGTCCAACTCTGATTAAATCATTATTTTCATCATCTTCAATGTAAATGTGCTTATGTATCCTTTTAATAATAATAGAGTGAAATAATAAATGTAATAATAATAATAATAAATGCAGTAAAATAATAAATGTAATAATAAATAGAGTAAAATAATAACTGTATTAATAATAATAATAATAATAATAGAGTAAAATAAATGTAAAAGTAGCAACAATAATAGAGTAAAATAATAAATTTATTAATAATAAAAATAGTGTAAAATAAATGTAAAAGAACAATTAGAGTAAAATAATAAATGTAATAATAATAATTTCTGGGCCTGAATATATTGCACAAGATTTCTCTAACTTAAAATGATACATTTTAATATATTGGGTTGATGGTTCCCGTCCCCTTGATCAGGTCATGTAAGTGTTATTTATTTCTATAATTGTATTTTTACTTTGCTTATAATGTGTTATTATGTTTGTTATGTAATGTTTGTGTTGTTTTTATGATGGGAAACCGCCCTGAGTCCCATCTGGGAGATAGGGTGGTATATAAATAAAGTTTTTATTATTATTATTATTATTATTAAAATACTAAATGTAACAATACCAATAATAGAGAAGCAACTCCGGTTGCTCCTGACACGAAAAAAATAGAGAAAAATAATAAATATACTCAAGCCAACCTGAATATAAGCCCACCAGGACCCTCACCCGAGTATAAGCTGAGGAGGGTTTTTTTTTCAGTGCTAAAAAAGGGCTGGAAAACTAGGCTTATATTCGAGTATATACAGTAAATTAATACTGTAGTCTTTCGAGACTTGCATGTTTTTGCAATCTTGGCCAAATACTGAGTTTCCATTATATGTTTTGCCATTGGGGTGTTTTTCATATGTGAAATGTTGTGCCAACATTCTAGCCAATAGATGTAAAGGCATTGACATTATTAGCAAGTATAAAGCATATCTGAATGACTTTTTGGTTGGTTTTTTTTTTTAACAAAATAAATATTTAGAGCTTCCGGGAGGAGTGCCATCTGGACAAATCTGTGCCTTTCAAGGGCCAGAAAGAAGTCACATTTGGATTGAAATAAAACCCAGAAGCAAGAGGGTTGCCGCCTCTTTCGGGGCCTTCCTCCCCACCTCTCCTCTCCCTCGCCCCGTGCAAAATCAAAGGTTTCCAGCATATCAAAGCTGCCTTTGATTCATCAGAAATATCAAAAAGCTGTTGCGAGTTTTGTCCCCCCCTTTCCGGATAACGAGAATGGCGTTTTCATGTCTAGATGTCTTTTAGCATTAAAAAGAGAGAGAGAGAAAAGAGATTGGAAGCTTTTGGTGCAAAGCTGACAGTTCGGGAGAATTTAGTGTGTTAATTGGCCAACGGGGAGGGGGAAGGACAAAGGCACTGCGTACATACGTATGTGTTTTAACTTGTTCCTGTGCTTGTTTGGATTCCCTCGTTTTCAAATAGATGACTTATGCTAAGTTCAGTGAGCGACCTAAGTCCAGAATGTGAACGGAATTAGGGTTCCGCAAAAGCACCAAAAATCTTAAAAATCAAATTTAAAACGGACTTAAACATACAACCACACGGGCCAATGGTTTGATTTACACTCTCCAGCGTCTCCGCAATAGCTATTTTCTGCTACAACTATTGCTACCAGGTATGTAGTGACCAAAAGGTCCCAGGTTCAAATCCCAGGAGCGGAATGAGCACCCGTTGTTAGGCCCAGCTCCTGCCAACCTAGCAGTTCGAAAACATGCAAATGTGAGTAGATCAATAGGTACCACTCTGGCCGGAAGGTAATGGCATTCCATGCAGTCATGCCAGCCACATGACCTCGGAGGTGTCTATGGACAACGCCGGCTCTTTGGCTTAGAAATGGACATGAGCACCAAGTCCCAGAGTCAGACACGGCTGGACTTAATGTCAGGGGAAACCTTTACCTTTACTATGTAGTGACCAACATTTTATTTGCCATCCGAACGCAAAGGAGAAATGCAAATATGTAAGTAGATAAATAGGTACCGCTTTTAGCAGGGAGGTAATAAAAAGGCACCCTTATGGACATTGATTGGGACAACATCTAAGGAGTCAATCCACCTGTATTAATAATCAATCCTGTATTTTATTACAGTAGAGTCTCACTTATCCAGGACTTGCTTATCCAAGCTTCTGGATTATCCAAGACATTTTTGTAGTCAATGTTTTCAATATGATATTTTGATGCTAAATTCATAAATACAGTAATTACAACATAACATTACTGCGTATTGAACTACTTTTTCTGTCAAATTTGTTGTATAACATGATGTTTTGGTGCTTAATTTGTAAAATCATAACCTAATTTGATGTTTAATACGCTTTTCCTTAATCCCTCCTTATTATCCAAGATATTCGCTTATCCAAGGTTCTGCCGGCCCGTTTAGCTTGGATAAGTGAGATTGTGTGGATGTGAGTCCTATGCATCATTGAGCGAGTAAGTTTAAAGATGTTGAGGTGGGAACATCTGACTTGTGTGAGAAACAAAGAGTTGGACGACCTGTGATGGCAACCACCGAGTTTCACAAGCAAAAGGTGGACACATTGATTCAGGACGATCGTTGTATCACTCAGAGAGCATCATCGGCATTTCACAAGTACATGTCGGTCACATTATTGCTTTGCTTGGCTATCGGAAGATCTGTGCACGATGGGTCCTGTGAGATGCTGGTTGCGGAAACAGAGTGTCGACTTCTTCCGTGACGGCTTCAGAAAACGTGTTAATCGTTGGCAGAAATGTATCCAATGGTCTGGTGATGATGTGGAAAAGTGAATAGTGGTAGCTAAAGAGCACATTCTTAGGATTATTTCTGTGTCTGATTTATTAAAATATTCCCATCCAGACCCACGTAACGAAGGTGGAGGCATTACTTTTCATTCAACCCTCGTATAACGCCATTGAACATTTGCCGTATTTATGTTCTGCAAGCCACTCTGTGTCCCCTTTGGGGTGAAAAGGGTGGGGTATAAATACTGTAAATAAATAAATAAAATGTATGGAATTTAGGCTTCCAGACATTGTTACCTGACTTCTCCCTGTTGCATGACGTGGAAATTAGAACTGTCCATCCTCTCCTTCCTTTGTTGTTGTTGTTGTTGTGGGACTTCCAGTCATGGCGACTCTAAAACGAAACCATCACTGAGTGTATCTGAGGAAGAAAGTGTAGGATTTGCCCCCTGGTTCCTCTGTGGGTTTTCATGGCCTAATGTGACCTCAGGAAAATATAATAATACTAGCTTTGCCCAGCCATGCGTTGCTGTGGTGAAGTCTGGTGGTATGGGAAATAAAGTATTGAGGAATTGCTGGTAGTTAAGGTAAAGGGTAAAGGTTTTACCTTACATTAAGTCCATTATAAATGGGTTATACAGCTGTGTGGAAGGGCCTAAGTTCAAATCAGATAATCTGTATTTTATAGGCAGTGTGGAAGAGGCCTAAGTGAGGCCTAACTCTGCCTGTCCCCTGGGCTGAGTGGTTTGCTAGGAGACCCAGTGGGCGGAGCTTAGCCTTCTAACTGGCAGCAATTGGATAAAAACAATTATTCCTCTCCCTCTAATTAGGACTTTATTTTTCTTTTCTTTTTGTTGTATGAACGTAGAAGCATGGATGAGGGGTTGTGCTGCCAAGTTTAGTGTTTCTGGGATGTGCAGTTTTGTTGTTTTGTCCTAGGTCGAAATTTCATTACCCTTTTATATATATAGATAATAAATAATAAAACTTTATTTATATATCGCCCTATTTCCTCAAGGGACTCAGAGCGATTTCCAACATACCAAGAACATACAATCAGTTTAAAACATACAACAATTAAAACATTATACACATATCCAAGAATACTTAAAACCAATAATCATTTCAAACTGATGGTGTGGATGAAGTAGAAATCTTTGACTAAAGTGGAGAAATGGCTGGGACGTGTTGCTTACTTTTATACAACAAAGATGTGGCAATCTTGGGTTTTTTAGATATATGAGTGTTATTTAAAGTGATACTTTAAAAAGAGTAACAAATAAGAAGATACAATCAATACGAAAGAACAGGGAGGCCTGCAAATTAGCTTACTAGGCATTTGCTTCAACTGTGTATCAGCTGTATATTGTAAATAAAGGTGTTTTGCTACTTTTGTATACAATGAAAAACTGCTTGTGCTTTTTGTTTTTTATGGCAACAGTTTCTGCCTTTGTTTCTCTGGCTGTTGTTGTTGTGTTTCACTAGCGTGTTACACCTTTGCCTGTCTGATTGAATCAAAATTATTTCAAAACAAAGAAGTATAACAAGATGCAATTTCTTTATGATTGGCATCACTGTGGTATCATATTATTATAAACAATTATAATTATGATTATTTTATTTATTATATTAATTATATTATATATGGGTTGCTGAGAGTTTTCCAGGCTGTATGGCCATGTTTCAGAAGCATGCTCTCCCACATCTATGGCAGGCATCCTTAGAGGTTGTGAGGTCTGTTGGAAACTAGGCAAGTAGGGTTTATATATCTGTGGAATAATGTCCCGGGCGGGAACAGAAAGAACTCTTGTCTGTTGGAGGCAAGTGTAAATAATGTCATTGGCCAGCTTGATTAGCACTGAATGACCTTGCAGCTTCAAAGCCTGGCTGCTTCCTGCTTGGGGGAATCCGTGGTTGGGAGGTATTAGCTGGCCCTGATTACATTATATTATATATTATATTATACAGTATATATTAAATTATAATATATTATAATTATATATATATATATATATATATATATATATATAATATTTTAATTATTTTTATTTATATATTATATTATGTATATATTATATTATAATATTATATTGTACTATATATTACATGTATCGTATTATAATATAATATTATTATATTTCATTTCATTTTATATTATACTACAAGTATTATTATATCATTTATAATATATAACTTACTGTATATATTATAGTACATTTTGTATCATATGTATTATATTATATTGTATTATACATTGCATTATATGTATTGAATTGCATTATACTATATTATTATTTATATTTATATTATGCACCTTGAATGTATATTTATACTATAAGTATTATTATATCATTTATAATATATAACTTACTGTATATATTATAGTACATTTTGTATCATATGTATTTTATTATATTGTATTATACATTGCATTATATGTATTGTATTGCATTGTGTTATATTATTATTTATATTTATATTATGCACCTTGAATGTATATTTATACTGTAAGTATTATTATATCATTTATAATATATAACTTACTGTATATATATTACATTTTGTATCATATGTATTATATTATATTGTATTATACATTGCATTCTATGTATTGTATGTGCCTTGAATGTATATTTAATTTATATGTATTTTATATGAATTTTTAATGTCATTAATTTAAATTGAATTGAAATATATTTCGAAGTGTTTATATTGTAAGTTGCCCTGAGTCCCCTTTGTGGGTGAGAAGGGCGAGGTAGAAATGTAATAAATAAAAAATAAAAAATATTATATTATATTTTTATTATACTGTATATGTAATGCATTATATTATATTATTATTTATATTTATATTACGCACCTTGAATGTATATTTATACTATAAGTATTATTATATCATTTATAATATATAACTTATTGTATATATTATATTACATTTTGTATCATACGTATTATATTATATTGTATTATACATTGCATTCCATCTATTGTATTGCATTATATTATATTATCATTTATATTTATATTATGTGCCTTGAATGTATATTTATACTATAAGTATTATTATATCATTTATAATATATAACTTATTGTATATATTATATTACATTTTGTATCATACGTATTATATTATATTGTATTATACATTACATTCTGTCTATTGTATTGCATTATATTATATTATCATTTATATTTATATTACGCACCTTGAATGTATATTTATATGTATTTTGATATGAACGTTTTAATGTCATTAATTTAAATTGAATTGAAATGTATTTCGAAGTGTTTATATTGTAAGTTGCCCTGGGTGAGAAGGGCGAGGTAGAAATGTAATAAATAAATACAAAAATATTATATTATATTTTATTATACTGTATACGTATTGCATTATATTATTATTTATATTATGCACCTTGAATGTATATTTATATGCATAAATATCATTTATATATACATAAATAAATATGATTATATAATTTATATGTATTTTTATATGAACGTTTTAATGTCATTAATTTAAATTGAATTGAAATGTATTTCGAAGTGTTTATATTGTAAGTCGCCCTGAGTCCCCTTTGTGGGTGAGAAAGGCGAGGTAGAAATGTAATAAAAAATAAATGAATAATATTATATTTTATTATATATTGTATTATATTATATTATGTTGTCGCCCTTTATTATATTATATTATATTATGTTGTTTCTTCCTCACCTGCTCTCTCAACACTTCACTTCAGGGAAGGTAGAAATGTAATAAATAAAAAATATTATATTTTATTATATATTGTATTATATTATATTATGTTGTCGCCATTTATTATATTATATTATATTATGTGGCTTCTTCCTCACCTGCTCTCTCAAGACTTCTCTTCAGGGGAGGTAGAAATGTAATAAATAAAAAATATCATATTTTATTATATATTGTATTATATTATATTATGTTGTCGCCCTTTATTATATTATATTATATTATATTATATTATATTATATTATATTATATTATATTATGTGGCTTCTTCCTCACCTGCTCTCTCAAGACTTCTCTTCAGGGGAGGTAGAAATGTAATAAATAAAAAAATATTATATTTTATTATATATTGTATTATATTATATTATGTTGTCGCCATTTATTATATTATATTATATTATATTATATTATATTATATTATATTATATTATATTATGTGGCTTCTTCCTCACCTGCTCTCTCAAGACTTCACTTCAGGGGAGGTAGAAATGTAATAAATAAAAAATATTATATTTTATTATATATTGTATTATATTATATTATGTTGTCGCCCTTTATTATATTATATTATATTATGTGGCTTCTTCCTCACCTGCCCTCTCAAGACTTCACTTCAGGGGAGGTAGAAATGTAATAAATAAAAAATATTATATTTTATTATATATTATATTATATTATGTTGTCGCCATTTATTATATTATATTATATTATATTATGTGGCTTCTTCCTCACCTGCTCTCTCAAGACTTCTCTTCAGGGGAGGTAGAAATGTAATAAATAAAAAATATTATATTTTATTATATATTGTATTATATTATATTATGTTGTCGCCATTTATTATATTATATTATATTATATTATGTGGCTTCTTCCTCACCTGCTCTCTCAAGACTTCTCTTCAGGGGAGGTAGAAATGTAATAAATAAAAAATATTATATTTTATTATATATTGTATTATATTATATTATGTTGTCGCCATTTATTATATTATATTATATTATATTATATTATATTATATTATATTTTATATTATGTGGCTTCTTCCTCACCTGCTCTCTCAAGACTTCTCTTCAGGGGAGGTAGAAATGTAATAAATAAAAAATATTATATTTTATTATATATTGTATTATATTATATTATGTTGTCGCCATTTATTATATTATATTATATTATATTATATTATATTATATTATGTGGCTTCTTCCTCACCTGCTCTCTCAAGACTTCACTTCAGGGGAGGTAGAAATGTAATAAATAAAAAAATATTATATTTTATTATATATTGTATTATATTATATTATGTTGTCGCCATTTATTATATTATATTATATTATATTATGTGGCTTCTTCCTCACCTGCTCTCTCAAGACTTTACTTCAGGGGAGGTAGAAATGTAATAAATAAAAATATTATATTTTATTATATATTGTATTATATTATATTATGTTGTCGCCCTTTATTATATTATATTATATTATGTTGCTTCTTCCTCACCTGCTCTCTCAAGACTTCTCTTCAGGGGAGGTAGAAATGTAATAAATAAAAAATATATTTTATTATATATTGTATTATATTATATTATGTTGTCACCCTTTATTATATTATATTATATTATGTGGCTTCTTCCTCACCTGCTCTCTCAAGACTTCTCTTCAGGGGAGGTAGAAATGTAATAAATAAAAAATATTATATTTTATTATATATTGTATTATATTATATTATGTTGTCGCCCTTTATTATATTATATTATATTATATTATGTTTCTTCTTCCTCACCTGCTCTCTCAAGACTTCTCTTCAGGGGAGGTAGAAATGTAATAAATAAAAAAATATTATATTTTATTATATATTGTATTATATTATATTATGTTGTCGCCATTTATTATATTATATTATATTATGTGGCTTCTTCCTCACCTGCTCTCTCAAGACTTCTCTTCAGGGGAGGTAGAAATGTAATAAATAAAAATATTATATTTTATTATATATTGTATTATATTATATTATGTTGTCGCCCTTTATTATATTATATTATATTATGTTGCTTCTTCCTCACCTGCTCTCTCAAGACTTCTCTTCAGGGGAGGTAGAAATGTAATAAATAAAAAATATATTTTATTATATATTGTATTATATTATATTATGTTGTCACCCTTTATTATATTATATTATATTATGTGGCTTCTTCCTCACCTGCTCTCTCAAGACTTCTCTTCAGGGGAGGTAGAAATGTAATAAATAAAAAATATTATATTTTATTATATATTGTATTATATTATATTATGTTGTCGCCCTTTATTATATTATATTATATTATATTATATTATATTATGTTTCTTCTTCCTCACCTGCTCTCTCAAGACTTCTCTTCAGGGGAGGTAGAAATGTAATAAATAAAAAAATATTATATTTTATTATATATTGTATTATATTATATTATGTTGTCGCCATTTATTATATTATATTATATTATGTGGCTTCTTCCTCACCTGCTCTCTCAAGACTTCTCTTCAGGGGAGGTAGAAATGTAATAAATAAAAAAATATCATATTTTATTATATATTGTATTATATTATATTATGTTGTCGCCCTTTATTATATTATATTATATTATATTATGTGGCTTCTTCCTCACCTGCTCTCTCAAGACTTCTCTTCAGGGGAGGTAGAAATGTAATAAATAAAAAAATATTATATTTTATTATATATTGTATTATATTATATTATGTTGTCGCCATTTATTATATTATATTATATTATATTATATTATATTATATTATATTATATTATATTATGTGGCTTCTTCCTCACCTGCTCTCTCAAGACTTCTCTTCAGGGGAGGTAGAAATGTAATAAATAAAAAATATTATATTTTATTATATATTGTATTATATTATATTATATTATGTTGTCGCCCTTTATTATATTATATTATATTATGTTGTTTCTTCCTCACCTGCTCTCTCAAGACATCTCTTCAGGGGCGTCTCCGTTGCTTAGCAACGCACAAAATGGCCTCCCCTCCCGAAAGGCTCCTTTTACCTCAGCGCCGCTTTCCCGCCCGGCGCACTACATTCCCCAGAAGCCACCGCGGCGGTAGGCCGGGCTAGAGACAGCTTTACCTGAGCGAGCTTGAGGCGCGGTGCATGCCGGGGGCGGTAGTTTCTCCACAGCTAGGCCTAAAACGGGCCCAGGCCTAGAGGGACTACAAATCCCAGGGAGGAGCGGGCCGAGGCGAGGCGGGGGCTACGAAAAGGAGCCGGTGGTGACGGCGGGCTATGGCTGCTTGGGGTTCGCTCTCAGGTAAGGCAGGCCGAGAGAGAGGGGAGGAAGGGGCCTGGTGTGACATCTTTGGGGCATTTCCCCCTCAGTCTCTCCCTCAGTCCTTCCCTTGCTTTCCCTCTTCCTTTCTCTTCCCTTCTTTCTTTCTCTCCTCATATACTGGCTGTTTGGAATTGTGGGAGTTGTAGTCCAAAACACCTGGAAGGTTGACTGAAGTTGAGCCATGTCTGGGTTATGGGCCCAGGATCCCCATGAAAGTAGCCTCTTAGGAATGGTGGAAGTCCAAAACACCTGGAGAGCGGACTGATGGTTCCTGTAAATTAAATAAATAAAATATGTTTGTAGATAAAATAAAATTGAGCCATACATGGGTTATGGGCCCAGGATCACCATGACAGTAGGCTGTTAGGAATGGTGGGAGTTGAAGTCCAAAACACCCGGAGGGAGGACTGATGATGACCCATGTAAATAAGATAAATAAAATATGTTTGTAGATAAAATAAAGTTGAGCCATGTCTTGGTTATGGGCCCAGGATCCCCATAAAAGTAGGCTGTTTGGAATGGTGGGAGTTGAAGTCCAAGACACCTGGAGGGAGGACTGATGATGATTCCTGTAAATAAAATAAATAAAACATTTTTGTAGATAAAATAAAGTTGACCCATGTCTTGGTTATGGGCCCAGGATCCCCATGACATTAGCCTCTTAGGAATTGTGGAAGTCCAAAACACCTGGAAGGAGGGCCGAAGTTGACCCATAGATGGGTTATGGGCCCAGGATCCCCATGAAAGTAGGCTGTTAGGAATGGTGGAAGTCCAAAACACCTGGAGGGAGGACTGATGATGAACCATGTAAATAAAATAAATAAAATATTTATTTTTGTAAATAAAATAAATGTGACCCATGTCTGGTTATGGGCCCAGGATCCCCATGAAAGTAGGCTGTTAGGAATGGTAGAAGTCCAAAACACCTGGAGAGAGGACTGATGATGACCCATGTAAATAAGATAAATAAAATATGTTTGTAGATAAAATAAAGTTGAGCCATGTCTTGGTTATGGGCCCAGGATCCCCATAAAAGTAGGCTGTTTGGAATGGTGGGAGTTGAAGTCCAAGACACCTGGAGGGAGGACTGATGATGATTCCTGTAAATAAAATAAATAAAACATTTTTGTAGATAAAATAAAGTTGACCCATGTCTTGGTTATGGGCCCAGGATCCCCATGACATTAGCCTCTTAGGAATTGTGGAAGTCCAAAACACCTGGAAGGAGGGCCGAAGTTGACCCATAGATGGGTTATGGGCCCAGGATCCCCATGAAAGTAGGCTGTTAGGAATGGTGGAAGTCCAAAACACCTGGAGGGAGGACTGATGATGAACCATGTAAATAAAATAAATAAAATATTTATTTTTGTAAATAAAATAAATGTGACCCATGTCTGGTTATGGGCCCAGGATCCCCATGAAAGTAGGCTGTTAGGAATGGTAGAAGTCCAAAACACCTGGAGAGAGGACTGTTGATGATTCCTGTAAATATAATAAATAAAATATGTTTGTAGATAAAATAAAGTTGGGCCATGTCTGGGTTATGGGCCCAGGATCACCGTGACAGTAGGCTGTTAGGAATGGTGGGAGTTGAAGTCCAAAACACCTGGAAGGAGGACTGATGATGATTCCTGTAAATATAATAAATAAAATATGTTTGTAGATAGAATAAAGTTGAGCCATGTCTTGGTTATGGGCCCAGGATCCCCATGAAAATAGTCTGTTAGGAATTGTGGAAGTCCAAAACACTTGGAGGGAGGACTGAAGTTGACCCAGATCTGGGTTATGGGCCCAAGATCACCGTGACAGTAGGCTGTTAGGAATGGTGGGAGTTGAAGTCCAAAACACCTGGAGGGAGGACTGATTATGACCCATGTAAATAAAATAAATAATATATTTATTTTATTTTTGTAAATAAAATAAATTTGACCCATTGATTATGGGCCCAGGATCCCCATGAAAGTAGGCTGTTAGGAATGGTGGAAGTCCAAAACACCTGGAGGGAGGACTGATGATGACCCATGTAAATAAAATAAATAAAATATTTATTTTTGTAAATAAAATAAATGTGACCCATGTCTGGTTATGGGCCCAGGATCCCCATGAAAGTAGGCTGTTAGGAATGGCAGAAGTCCAAAACACCTGGAGAGAGGACTGATGATGACCCATGTAAATAAGATAAATAAAATATGTTTGTAGATAAAATAAAGTTGAGCCATGTCTTGGTTATGGGCCCAGGATCCCCATAAAAGTAGGCTGTTTGGAATGGTGGGAGTTGAAGTCCAAGACACCTGGAGGGAGGACTGATGATGATTCCTGTAAATAAAATAAATAAAACATTTTTGTAGATAAAATAAAGTTGACCCATGTCTTGGTTATGGGCCCAGGATCCCCATGACATTAGCCTCTTAGGAATTGTGGAAGTCCAAAACACCTGGAAGGAGGGCCGAAGTTGACCCATAGATGGGTTATGGGCCCAGGATCCCCATGAAAGTAGGCTGTTAGGAATGGTGGAAGTCCAAAACACCTGGAGGGAGGACTGATGATGAACCATGTAAATAAAATAAATAAAATATTTATTTTTGTAAATAAAATAAATGTGACCCATGTCTGGTTATGGGCCCAGGATCCCCATGAAAGTAGGCTGTTAGGAATGGTAGAAGTCCAAAACACCTGGAGAGAGGACTGCTGATGATTCCTGTAAATATAATAAATAAAATATGTTTGTAGATAAAATAAATTTGACCCATGTCTTGGTTATGGGCCCAGGATCCCCATGACATTAGCCTCTTAGGAATTGTGGAAGTCCAAAACACCTGGAAGGAGGGCCGAAGTTGACCCATAAATGGGTTATGGGCCCAGGATCCCCATGAAAGTAGGCTGTTTGGAATGGTGGGAGTCCAAAACATCTGGAGGGAGGACTGAAGTTGACCCAGATCTGGGTTATGGGCCCAGGATCACCGTGACATTAGTCTCTTAGGAATGGTGGAAGTCCAAAAGAGCTGGAGGGAGGACTGATGATGATTCCTGTAAATAAAATAAATAAAATATGTTTGTAGATAAAATAAAGTTGACCCATGTCTGGGTTATGGGCCCAGGATCCCCATGACATTAGTCTCTTAGGAATGGTGGAAGTCCAAAAGACCTGGAGGGAGGACTGATGATGATTCCTGTAAATAAAATAAATAAAACTTTTTGTAGATAAAATAAAGTTGACCCATGTCTGGGTAATGGGCCCAGGATTCCCATTAAAGTAGGCTGTTGGGAATGGTGGAAGTCCAAAACACCTGGAGGGAGGACTGATGATGATTCCTGTAAATAAAATAAATAAAACATGTTTGTAGATAAAATAAAGTTGATTCATAGATGGGTTATGGGCCCAGGATCCCCGTGAAAGTAGGTTGTTAGGAATTGTGGAAGTCCAAAACACTTGGAGGGAGGACTGAAGTTGAGCCATACATGGGTTATGGGCCCAGGATCACCGTGACAGTAGGCTGTTTGGAATGGTGGAAGTCCAAACACTTGGAGGGAGGACTGAAGTTGACCCAGATCTGGGTTATGGGCCCAGGATCCCCATGAAAGTAGGCTCCCCTCCATTTGCTTCCTCACTCCTTCCCTCCCTCTTTTTGTTCCCTTCTTCCTTCCTTCCTTCCTTCCTTCCTTCCTTCCTTCCTTCCTTCCTTCCTTCCTTCCTTCCTTCCTTCTGCCTACCTTTCCCTTCTTTCTTTGTCTTTCCCTCCTTCTCTTTTCCCACTTTTTGCTTGATATTCAAGCTGTGCTTCTTATAAGTCAGAGCATGGTCCAGGGTAATTCCCATTTATTTTGTTGTGCTGCGATGCTCTAGTGTGATTCCTTCCCGGGTGATCCTTAGGGTTCGGGATGCTTGTCTGTTCTTAAGGTGAAAAGCACACGTATGTGTTTTAGATGGATTAAGAATCAGCTGGTTTTCCCTGTAATAGGCAGTAAGAGCACCTAAAGCTTCGGAGAGCTTCTGTTCAACCATTTCAAAGCTCCCTGTTTGAGCAGTGATGGCACGATCGTCAGCATAGATGAAACTATTGGTTCCTTCTGGCCGTGGCTGATCATATGTGTAAATATTAAACATTGATGGAGCAAGCACACTCCCCTGAGGCAGGTCGTTCTGTTTTCACCACAATGACTATTTCTAATAAATAGTGTTACAAAATACCTAACCCAGGCAATGCTGATACATGCTAGTTGCTGGTTGATACTTTTTTATCTATTGCTATAATGTTATTGTTTTATTGTTTACACTATTGAATTGCTTTTTTAATGTAATTACATTGTAACTGTGTTGTTGGGCATGGCCCCATGTAAACCGCCCTGAGATGGCGGTGGGGTACAAAAATAAAGTTATTGTTATTATTATTATTATT